>NW_024423343.1:11648395-11681029 GCF_017311325.1 Ursus maritimus
GGGGGGGGGGGGGGGGGGGGGGGGCTGGATCCAGCCTGCGGGGCACCATCTGGTCCACTGTCTATTTTTGTCTGGACCTCAGGCTAAGAGGGGTTTTACATCTTTAGATGTAAACAGACTAGTAGCCTTTCCAGGAGAACAGTTGCTCAGAATGTTGTGGACATTGCTTCTTGGCCCACAAGCCTAAATATTTATTACCTGACTCTCCAGAATAAGTTTGCTGACCCCCAATGTAGAGTAGAAAGGTTTGGAACTGGACAGAAGGCAAAAATACTTAAGTGACTTTTCAGGCTGTATGACCTCGGGCTGGTTGAAGACCCTCTCTGGGTCTTCATACTCTTACACACATGGTCTCTTTGTCATTTAATTCAAGCCTGTGTTTCGTGCTACACTGCAGCTATTTATGAAATCCTAACAAACCTAATTTAATTCGCACAGCATGCAGAGAATAGCACTGTGACCTTGATTTGCTTTGGAAGAAGCCAATCTGGGTCAGAATGAAGGGAAGTCATTATGATGTTTACAACTTTCTAAATATTAAACTCAAAAGTTTAACCAAGACAGGTTTGTTTATCGATGGCTGTAAGTCTTCTGACGGAGTCAAGAACCATCTCTAGGGCAAGGGTCTTGGGTTTTACTTTAAGCGGGTTTATAGTCTCAAAGCAGACAATCAGGGCAATGTTGTGTCTCGACTCTGAAACCTCTCAACTACCTTCCCCAGGACTTCACAAGCCATGGATGTTCACCCAGGCTGTTGCCTGACCTCTGAAGACCCACAGTAAGACCTGAGAACGTTCCTTTAGCATAAAGACAGTAGCGATATTCACTGCGGATGACCGAGAGCCACAAAAAGTTGGAAACACCATTCTAAAACATACATGGAAGTGCAGTGGGCCCATAATAGGCAAAATATATCTGAAAAAAGAACCAGGGAGGGAGGATGCTATTCGAGATTTTAAGACTTATTTTACAAAGCTTTCAGAATGATGACACTGTGGTGTTGGTGTACAGATGGAATGACATAGAGAACCAAGAAATAGACCTTATTATTATATATATTATATAAATGTACATATTTATATAATACATATAATACATACAATACATAAATATATGTATATTATATATAATATGCATATTTATATAATATATATAATAATATATATATAATTGAAGTGTCTGCCTTCGGCTCAGGTCATGATCCCAGGGTCCTGGGATCGAGTCCCGCATTAGGGTCCCTGCTCAGTGGGGAGTCTGCTTCTCCCTCTGCCCCTTCCCCTGCTCATACTTGTGCTTGTGCTCTCTCTCCCTTTCTCTCTTTGAAATAAATAAATAAAACCTTAAAAAAATCAATTCTGTAATTATGGGGTATAATGAAAACATTGTAGGTCCTGAGGCATTGAAAATAAATTCTCTGTTACAAGGAATATCATAATGTTTGTATTATTGCAGATATTGTTGACCTAGAACAACAGGATTTTATTGCTGTGTATTAGCTTCGACATATGGATTAGATTGTTTAAATTGTGAAATAAAAAGAAAATATATTAGACTTTAAATTTCAAGATAACGCATGAAGTCTTTTTTTTTTTTTTTAAGATTTTATTTATTTATTTGACAGAGATAGAGACAGCCAGCGAGAGAGGGAACACAAGCAGGGGGAGTGGGAGAGGAAGAAGCAGGCTCCCAGTGGAGGAGCCTGATGCGGGGCTCGATCCCATAATGCCAGGATCATGCCCTGAGCTGAAGGCAGAAGCTTAATGACTGAACCTCCCAGGAGCCCCAACGCATGAAATCTTATACAATTTTCATTAAGTAACCAGATCTACGTTTCTGCCTAAAGAAACTTTTGTTTCTTATTTGGACTATAATTGAATCTTTCCATAATTTTCATTTACACATTTTAAAGATGAACCAAAAGGACATACGAATCCTGTTTTCCATCACTGCTGTTGCACGTTACACACCTGCCCATGCCTGTAACCAGTCATTAGTCAAGCATCCTGGAAATAATAAAAATGGTTTTGATTTTTAAGATTTGTGTTCATGTGTGCACACACATTCACAAACACACTTGACATTACATATTTTTGTTCTGAGGATCCAGACACAGTGAGGGAACGTCGTAGGTTCCTTCATTAAACATTTCCCTGATTAAACAGGGAGGCTACATATAAACAACTTAAGAGACAAAGTGTGGTTGAAGCAAGTCTGGGGATACAATTGGAAAATCCCTGGATTCTTGGTCCTGTGTCCAGCTGGGCAATTGTTGGATAACAGGATTAAGCTAAGAAAGAGGCATTCATAAGCAGAGCACAAATGAGGAATTCTGTTAGCCTGTCTCTAGAAACTACAAAATCCTGTATTTTTGAGCCATCGTTTGCATGGGCCCTTTCGTGTACAGTGTGATTAAGTACTGTTTGCGAGAGTCTGTAGCAGGATTGTAGTGAAGGAGAGGAAGGAGAAGAAGGGGAGAAGAAAAAAAAAGTGAGGTAGGAGGAAAGATGGAGAGAAATAGAAGCAAGAGAAGAAAAGAGAACAATAAGCATAGCACCAGAGCATCTAAAAATAATACCTTAGATTTATCGAACACTCGTGTGCCCAGATATTGCTCTAAGTATGCCATTTCTATAAACTCACTTAATCCTTGCAACAGATTACAGATAAAAGAAAACCAAGGCACCGAGAGACTAAGTGATTTTCCCAAGGTCATCCAGCTAGTAAATAATGCAAATTGGATTTGAATCCAGGTAGTTTAGACCTACTCCGTGCTATCAAGATGACACCCAATGATATTCATGCTGTAAATTGCAGCTGTCACAGATCAGGCAAGCTCCCTACTGCCAAAGACCTTAATCGTTTTTTCAGCACTGCGTCCCCAGCTCCATTTAAAAGTGAATATGAGTTAGTGAATATTTATTAAGTCCTTACTATGTGCCTGTACTGGTCTAAGTGCTGGGGATTCAGCAGCGAACATTCCACACCCCCTCAAGCTAATGTTCTAGGGGAATGTGCTTGGTATGTAGAAAATATGTGTGGAGAATTATTGCTGAAAATAAAATGAACTGGGAGATAAAAATGGACTTTGCTTCTGTCATATAGCATTCTTTTTTTTAATCTTTTAATACTAATAAACCAATATCATTGGTCCAATACAGATGGCAAACTTCAGATGCCAAAGAAAGACAGCCATAGTTAAAGAAGTTAGGGCTTCAAGAAATACCTACAGCAAAAATTGTAACACTTGACAGGAAGGACAATGAAACATGAAAAAACACAGGAATAGCCACAAAGAAAATATAGACAAATATAAATTACACAGTTGTCTGAACACAGGTGAACTACATAGCTCAGGAAAGTTAGAACTTGTGAATGCCCTGCTATTGACACCCTACAATGTTAACCTGCACTGGAAACATCGCGTTTCAGTGAACTTTTATTTAATAGTACATGGTACTACAATAATTCTGGAAAGGAATTCTGCACCTGGATTTTCATGCTGCTAACCAACCTTGAAATCAAACTGCTAAATAGGGCTTAGTGCCCTGGCAAATCTTGAAGTCCTTTTTCACCAGTGCTCAGGTTAATGGTTAAGTGTTGGCATTTGGAGTATACCACAGTTTCTTTCAGTTAATAATACATCATCCCATGGGGTCTGAAGGATCTGTCAAAACAAGTAATGGCAAACTAGACCAATGCCTCATTTGGAGTTAGAGGGTGCTTTGGGCAAAATGAGCCTGGTTATCCACTTCTAATAGACAGCACTCATTCATTTCAATTGGAGAAATATATCCAACTGGAATGCTTGAGTCCCATTGATGGTTTTAAATCCCGTGTTCCTTTTAGAATCCTTTCTATTTTATAGTTGTTTCTCTCTGGTGCCTGTAGTAGCATCAGTATTTCTCAGTTTTGAGAATGAACTGTTTGTTTCTTTAAACACAGGACCCCACACCTTGGATTTCACAGTCTATTGAAATCAAGGTCAACTGGAAACTAATACTCTGCTTCCATTCTTCTTTTTGTGCCTTCAGACTTCAACTGAAACCGCTGAGTGAGAGGATAGCCCCAAATACAATATGAGTCTGGGATGTAACAATTTGCTTTCCAAACCCAAATATGTTAGCCAGCCTGCCTGCCTTCCTTCCTTCCTTCCTTCCTTCCTTCCTTCCTTCCTTCCTTTTCTCTTATTTTCAATTTTGCTTTTTGATCCTACTCAGCTATGTTGCTCCTATTTTATTAGTGTTAACATTTTACCAACAAGGAAATTTTTTTGTTCCTTCTCAGTGGAAATGTTTCATGTCTTAAAACTATTCATGAACTTGTAAATGGGAAGATTTTTTTTTTTTCACAGAAAATATTCCCTTGGTCTTTACAGAGATGCTAAGTCAAATTTATTCAACTTTTATTCTTTCTTTCTTTCTTTCTTTCTTTCTTTCTTTCTTTCTTTCTTTCTTTCTTTCAAGATTTATTTATTTATCTTGGAAAGGGAGAGAGTGCAAGAGCAGGGGGAGAGGCAGAGGGAGAGAGAGAATCTCAAGCAGACTCCCTGGTGACAGTGAAGCCTGATGCAAGGCTCAATCCCAAGACCCAAGATCATGACCTGAGCTAAATCAAGAATCGGCTGCCCAACCAACTGAGCCACTCAGGTGCCCCTCTCTTGGTTCTTTCTTTTGGGGGCTGTTTGGTTTTAGAATATAGATTCATCAAAATAACATCTCAATCTAACTTTACGAAATGCATTTGTTCAAGCAAAACTATTTTAAAAAACAAACAAGACACTTTGTGATTCTCACATTAAAATTAAATGTGAAAAATAGAATTTCTAACCTAAGTTGAAGTACATGTAAGGGAAAAATCCTTTCAAATTTCCTGCAAGGCTGAAAATTCTTATAATAGAATTTTAGAAAAAAATGCAAAACAAAACCAAGTACAAAATAAGCAGAGATGTTACCTTTGCAGTTGAAAACTGAAGTTGTAACCATTCTTGTGAATTAGTATCATGTACCTGATTATAGAGACAGATTTACAAGCGCAAAGCACAAAGAACTAAGATGTTCTTTTAGTTCTCTTAGAGAACCCCACTTTTGGGGTGTGCTTATGTTTCTAGAAGTAACAATCTAGACCATAAACATTTTAGCTCTATATGTGTTGCTGAAGGGGATCAGAATATGCCACCTCAAAATATGCCATTTTGGTATAAGGATTATTTTGAGGCGAAGACAACTGAGAATGAAAGAGATAGAGGGTACAGGATGTGCTCTCTGCCGTCCCTTGATCTGCCACAAAGCAATGCATGTATTCCCCTTGAAAAGGTGCTCTCCACTTCCCCATACCAGGAAGAGGAGAAAAACCCTCACCACCAGAGACAGAGACAGTATTGAGATGAGTCTGCATAAATAAACCTTAATAAATAACTCTTATCTACCATTAGTTTCCCTCACATATTTACCACTCACAAGCCCCCAACCCCCTTTTCCCTGTCAGTCACTTCTCCATAATTTATTGCCCTTTGTTAAAATAGTATGTAAGCCTCAAGTGTAACCACTTCCTTGGGTTTTTCACTTCTTTTCTGTGAGGTTGCTGTGCGTGTAAAAATGTTACCATCACAAAGAAGTTGTATGCTATTCTTCTGTTAATCTGTCTTTTGCCAGTTTAATTCACAAGCCTCTGGCATCAACCTAAGAGGGTGGAGGGAAAGATTTTCCTCCCCACCCTGCCAAAGGGCCTGCTATCAATGGTTTTGTGAATCTGAACAGTTTTCTAAGTCCTGGTACCTGTGTATCCTAGAAACATCTACCATCACCTTTCTTGTTTTCTAAAAATGGGCAGCTATTAAATCCACATGCATTCTTTAAGCACCTGTGGTGTACCATAGCTATGTTTGGAACCATGAAAAAACCCCTCTGTGGGCCAGCCTTCAAGGAGCCAAAGATGTGGAACAGAAGAGAGAGGAGATCAACGAGAGAACCACCAATGGTGGAAACGATATGTGGAACCAGTGCTGTCTGAGACCATGGAGAAAAGAAGGTGCCTGGGACTGCTGGCACCTGGGAAAGACCCTGTGAATGCCTGAATCCAATATTCTAATGGAAAATAGCTTTACATTAAAGACAAGACAAAAAAAAAAAAAATCAGCCCCTGCTTAGAACTATATATACATATGTCCACTATGTAAACATACAAAATGGTTTCTGCTCTTTCTCTTCCCGTGAATACCCAGATCACAAAAAGAAATGTCTTAAGATGGTAGGGTGAGAGGACTCAGCCCAAAGTTAGCTCTGCCAGTATTTAGCCTTGTGCACCTGGGAAAGGCCTCACTCCTGATCCTCAGCTTCCTTAGACTGGTCAAAGCCACCTCAAATAGCATCTTCGACTTCCAGCATTCTCTGATGAGGTCAAACTCTGCTATGCCTACACAATGGGGCACCTTAAAGGCTATGCGTAAACATGCAATGTAATTTACTAATTAATGTATAATATGTAAAGAGAACCACTTACCTCAACTTACTTAGCCTAAAAACCATTGAGGGCATGACCCATCTTTCATACTAGTTGTTTTTTTTTTAAACATTTTTCTGTGCTCAAGAATGACCCAGGAAACATGGCAAAAGTACAAGCTCTTCTGAACTTCTGCTCCCTACAACCAGTCCTCATTCTGATTCAATGAATCTGGGGGGTGGGGGCAGGAATTTCCACGTTCCCCCAGGTGATCCTGATGCCCTGGATTGTTGTCCTGGGTTGCAGGCAACAATTCAGGAACACTGAAGCGGGGGGAATTAAGCCTGACCCTGAGCCATTTCTCCTGCTGAGTCCTTTCAGAGACTTTAGGGAAGTTTCAAATCAATCTCTTTGGAATGCTTCAGATTAGAGATAAATCCCCTAGATCTGTTCTGATCCAGTCATAGTTGTAGGCCAGACCAAATGAACTACAACAGGGCATTGATTATCTGGTTATATTTAAATCTCTAAAATACTTTTCTTTCTTTTCTTTTCTTTTTTTTTTTTTTTCTCCTAGAATGATGGTGCACCAGGGGTAGGAATTTTCACAGGCAAAAATTTCCAAGTTGTATCAGTGATAGAAATAGCTCGGGGCAGGGAGGATAGACAAGGAAATTAGTAACTAACTCTGCTATAAAACTACTGAGTTTCCAATGACCAAGGTAAATCCTCCAGAGGAACATGGAATTTTTTTGTGATAAACATCTCAAGGTGTTTATTTTGAGATGCCCCATTGCCATGCTGACTGGCCTTCACTTATGGGTAATGTGCTTCTCTGTCCCCAGCCTGAATTTTATTCCTGAACTCATTTTTCTCTATTCTGTTCTTAACTAAGAGTGAAAACTACTGGTACTCTTCACTGTAAACCAAACCAACAAACAGAGAAAAACTTTTATATACAGGGAAAATATTCAAATAGCCTCTCAGTTTAGTCATCTTATTTTCAAGTGTGCTGAGCGCTATTTTGGACCTTCTGTGTACATGCCTAAATTTTCAGAGAGGAAAGTCATTTGTCCAAAGTCATAGCCCCTCTGGTGGGCCAGCCTGTATGCGATGATGGGATCCTAGGACAGGGTGGGGTGTAACATCCCAGGCCCTTGCTTGATTCCTTGGATTCAGTAGGACCACCCCAGTTCCTATGATTTTTCAATTTTCTTTCCAGCCAAATGTTATATCCTCTCCAGAATGTAAATCTATGTTGATTTCCTGTTAAAAACCCTACATTGCCTTAATATAAAATTGAAATTATTCTAAAATGGAAAAAATGGAGGAGGGGCTTTCATAAATATGGAATATCTCTCCCCCTCCTTCTCCCCACCTTCTCTTTCTCCCTCTCCTTATACCTCCCAAGAACCTTCAACTAGGCCATCAGAGCTCTTCTCTCTTAACTTTTAATGCTTACCTCACTATAGCAGTTTTATAAGTAGTTTGGAAACTTTTCTAATCTTACCACTCTGATAGGAATTTCTTGGGCTCATTCCTCTTCATATTCCCAGCACTAGCACATGGCCTGAAGTTTTTGTTAAATGAATGTATTTTTGAAAGGAAGGAAGGAAGGAAGGAAGCAAGCAGGAGAGGGAGGGAGGAAGGAAGGAAAGGAAAGAAGGAAGAAAGAAAAAATTACTTGTCTCAAAAAAATGATGTATATATTTCCTGTGCTTCACTTGAAGTAATAGCAAATAATATGTTTGTAACCATATTCAATTTTCCTTAGTGCATTTGAAACAGTTTAGTATTTATTTGACAGAGAGAGAGCACAAGCAGGGGGAGCGGCAGGCAGAGGGAGAGAGAGGGAGAAGCAGGCTCCCTGCAGAGGAGCCCTATGCAGGACTCGATCCCGGGACCCCGGGATCATGACCTGAGCCGAAGGCAGATACCTAACCGGCTGAGCCACCCAGGTGCCCCAGTTTAGTACTTATTTGATGTAACAGTTCATGTCTTTCATAAATGATACATTATATATATATTTTTTTCTGTTTTTATAGACTATTTTTTGTTCTTTTAAAAAATTTTAATTGAAGTATAGTTCACATATCATATTATATTCATTTCAGGTGTACAGCATATTATTTGACGCTTATATACATTATGAAATGCTCACCGTGATAAGTCTACCATCTTCGTCATACAAAGTTGTTACAATGTTATTGACTGTGTTCCTGATGCTGTACTTTTCATTCCCATGAGTTACTTATTTTATAACTGGAAATTTTTAGCTCTTAATCCCTTTCACCTGTTTCACCCATCCTGCCACCTCCCCTCCTCACTGGCAACCATTAGTTTTCTGTATTTATGTCCTTTTCTGTTTGTTTGTTTGTTTGTTTGTTTTGAGATTCCCCACATAAGTGAAATCATATGGCACTTGTATTTCTCTGTTTGAATTATTTCAATTAGCAATAATACCCTCTGGGTCCAGATACGTTATAGTTAAATTTTTAAACAAGTATTGTGATAACTTTTTTAAAAAATCAATATTTGAGGTTAAGTACCTACTTCTTTTATTATAATAATTTTTTATAATAATTTTTTTATATTATGTTAGTCACCATACAGTACATCCCTAGTTTTTGATGTAAAGTTCCACGACTCATTACTTGTGTATAACACCCAGTGCACCATGCAATACGTGTCCTCCTTACTACCCATCACCAGCCTATCCCATTCCCCCCCTCCCTTCTGAAGCCCTCAGTTTGTTTCTCAGAGTCCACAGTTTCTCATGCTTCATTCCCCCTTCTGTTTACCCCCCCTTTCTTCTTCCCTTTCTTCTCCTACCGATCATAAGTACCTACTTCTAATCAGACTCTAATGGCCATTCACCAATCCAAGTTTGCTTGATTAAACCTTGATTCAGGAAACAAACATCTCAGTTCCAGACTTTGGTTTCAATGCCATGAGGGGTTACAAAATGAAGATAGCTGCCCCCACTATCACTTACAGAAGATGACCCACATAGATAGCTAAGAACTGAATCAAATCTATTCTGACCAAGAGAAAAATGCAACAATCCATAGAAAGACAAGCCAATGAGCTGGGCCTCACTAATACACAGGTAAGAGGAAAACAGGCTATTTCTTTCCCTTTCTCTTTCTCCCTCTCCCTCCCTTCCTTCCTTCCTTCCTTCCTTCCTTCCTTCCTTCCTTCCTTCCTTCTTCTTTCTTTCTGAAACAGGGGCTATTTCCAAGACATTTGGCATTTTGACTGTTCGTCACCTGAGCATAAAAATGATCTCCATATTTACAAAGGACACGGAGAAGGCAATATATTGTAGTGCTCACACCCGGGGTTCTGGAGCCAGAATGCCAGGCTAACATGCCAGCTTTACCATTCACCACTCTCATGACTTCACCTCTCTCTGCCATTTCCTCATTACTAAAACAGAATAATTGTAACCTCCCTCATGGGAGTGTAGGGGCATTCTAATTAACACATATGGAATGCTTACCACCATGCCTGGCACACAGTAGGTAGGCTCTGTAAGTGTTAGCTATTATAATTATCCACTTACATCTACTCTTCCAAGTTGTGTGTGTGTGTGTGTGTGTGTGTGTGATGAGAAATGGAGAAATGACTGGAAGTCTTTCAAATGCTTTCTAGTATCTATAGGGAAAAGGTTATGTTTTTCTTTTTTGACCTATAAACATGGTTTATTTATTTATTTATTTATTTATTTATTTATTTATTTTTTAATAATGATTTTTTATTATATTATGTTAGTCACCATACAGTACATCCCCGGTTTTCGATGTAAGGCTCGATGATTCATTAGTTGTGTATAACACCCAGTGCACCATGCAATATGTGCCCTCCTTACTACCCATCACCGGTCTATCCCATTCCCCCACCCCCCTCCCCTCTGTAGCCCTCAGTTTGTTTCTCACAAACTGAGGGCTATTTATTTATTTTTAAAGATTTTATTTATTTATTTGAGAGAGAGAAGGCGAGCATGAGTGGGGGAGAGGGGCAGATGGAGAGGGAGAAGCAGACTTCTCTGCTGAGTAGGTAGCCTGATGCGGGGCTCAATCCCAGGACACTGGGAAAGGCAGACACTTAACCAACTGAGCCAGCCAGGCGCCCCTAAACATGGTCAGTTTATAAAGAAAAGTATTAAATAACTTTTTGTTTCTGTAATGATGTGACTTGTTCTTGGTGTTTTATTATTTTTTCAATATACTATACTTTTTTATTTTATTACTTTATTTTGCTGTTTTCTTCAGGACTTTTGCATCGAGACACTTACAGGATTAACACTCCTGTTATTTTTTCTGCAATAACTTGCTCACGTTTGGAATTGACTTATGGTGGTTTGCAAAATAACAAAAATGGAAACAAAAAATTAGGACATCTATTATTTTGCTTTATGTACTGAGACACTTAACAGCCTGAAGCTTAACTACTTCCTGAAATGGAGAAAAATTCACTTGTGACAACTTTGGGGTAAGAGTTTCCTTAGAGGATAATTATTAGAGAACTTCATCATTTCTTCCAAGATTATTGGCTTATTCTATTAATTTTCTTAATTATTCTCTTAATAATTCTAATAATTCTCTTATAAAATTCTCTTAATTTTGATCATATATATCCTAATTGAATATCACTCCAATTCATCTATGTTTCAAATTTATTAGCGTAGAGCGTTCAAACAATTTTTACTTTCACTTGTATGTGTCATTTCCACATTCTCGTTTTGTGTATCAATGATTTTTCTATTTTTTAAAACTTAGATGAGCCCTTATTTTTCTACTTCCAACTATTTGCCAACAACCTAGCTATTGTATTTATGAATTTACAGTTTTTCTATTTTCACTGACACTCTTTAATGTTTTTAGTCTATTTCCCCCTTCTGATTTAGTTTTGTATATTTGAATTTTTAAAGAAGCCTTTTGAGTTGATGGCTTACTACACGTGTGTTCTTTATTTGAGAAGAGTGTGATTTACAGCACCGGCAGGTAACTCCCGGACCTCCTTCCAGGCCTGCTCCTTGTCCTGGTAGGCTGACTGTGAGGTCCACAGCCTGGGCTCCACCACAAGGGGTTCCTGAGATGTCAGGTGTTTGGACAGAGATGGAGGGAGGGAGGGATCAGATGAGGTTAGGGTCTTCATCTCCCAGCCTGGTTGCCTTGAGCTCCTGGGTCCCTCTATTTGTGTTCCCTGCACCCCTCCATTTAATGACCAGCTCAGTACCACTGTATTCCTGGATCCCAGGAAAGGAAGCAGAGATGAGAACACTTTGGCTGCTATGGTATCTCTGATGTTTTCCCTGGACCTCAATTTGTAAACAGTGCATCCATAAATAAACGCTGCTTAAATTATCTGATTTTGAATGTGCCGCATGTGTCTTGTTGGGACACGGACTGACACAATAGCTATGCATTTTCCTCAGAGGACATTTGAATATATCCCATAGGATTTTATTCCTCATCTTCTCATTATCGATATTTATTAAATATCATGCCATTGTGATCTTGACTTCTTCCTTAAGCTAAAAGTTATTTAGAAGAAAGATTCAAAAGGCATAGGTAGGCTTTTTTGTTGATGTTTGTTTCTAATTTTATTGCATGGTCAGCAGATTTCGATTCTTACTTTATTTGTGGAATTTGTGGGATCCCATCAGCTTTTCTTTGTGGTAAATTATGGTTAATTTTTATAAACATTTTATGGGCGCTGGAAAAGACATATTTTTGTATTCAGGAGATAGTTTGCATATCAGATTAATTATTAATTGCATTACTCAGGCCCTCTAAACCAGTGCAATTCAAAGCATGGGTCTTAGTTTCTTAACCTGCTCATAATTAAATAAAAACAGAACTGGACAGTAAGGATTTAGAATGTTTAGAGCAGTTTGACAGAGCTAACAAAATGTCTGGGCTTATATTTTACATCTTTCTTATTCTACTTTCTTATAATTCATTTTCACCATATTTTGTAATAGTAGCAGTCCAAGATAAAATGGAAAGTAAACCACAAAACAAAGCGTTCCTTCACTATAGGAAGTTTAAGGAACATTGCTCCAGACTCTTCCTTATTTTGGTCAACTTGATTCATCAAAGATCTTTTATTCACTCTTCACTCTCACCCACACAGAGGACACATCTGTATCTTCTTCTAGGCCACTTCTCTTCACCCCTCCACCTCAACTCCACATGCACACACACACACACACACACACACACACACACACACACACAAACACAGAGCAAAGTCCCAGGAAAAGGGACACTTTCAGAGACTGAAGGTTTGGGTCACTGAGGAGAACCATCGTGTAGTCTCTCCCCAGGAACAGGTGCTACTACTTTTGAAGACTTTTCACAGTTCCATCATCAACCCCAAGACAAGAGGGACACATTCATATCTGCTACATCATTTCATCCCCACAACAAGCTGAGATGTATGTAGCAAGAGGAAATTGAGACGTAGATGACATAGGTTGTCAGCACCTGGAATAATGGGATTGATTAACCATCTGTCTTTCAAATACCTTTTTCATCCGAATGGTATAATGTAACTTAGTATTTATACTCTGTGTCTTGCTTTTCATCCTATCAGCAGAGAAATTAAAATGAGTACTTGAATTCAGAGCAAACTAATGCTTTCTTCTAAATGGTGTGCTTTAGTAAATGAAGAAATGATACACTCACAGAGAAACTTAGGCAAATACAAATTTCTTTCTTTCAATGATTTTTTTTAAACTCTCCATGACTCTCATTGCCCTGTTTTTGATAAGGGCACTGCCCTCGAAGAAATGATCAAACTTATTCCGATGTCTTCGTGCTTTGTAAGAGCATTAGCATTATTCTAGGTTCTTACTCTTCTTAGTGTTTCAGAAATGAATTATGAACAAATCTATATTTTTTGCCTTTGCAATTACCAAAATAAGAGAGTGGTTTTCATTAAAAGTTATGTGAGTTCTCACAGTCGATTTCTATTAGAATTACACGGAAATTTCTTGAAGTTGAAGCCAAGGGTGTAAAATTTTAGCCACATCTGTCTCCAAGATGAGTTATTAGGCTGACTTTGAAATCTGATAACTCTGTTTTGCTGAGTCACTGTAATCTATTGCAGCCCCTTGGCACGTTTTGCTTTGATTCCCTGATATGGGCCTGGCCACCGGGGGTGTTCCATAAATGCTTCTCGGATGGAGACGTTCAACAATTTTTATATTGCTGTTGCAGAGTGAGTTTGTGGACTGTTTTTCCAAACACATTCCTGAAGCTGATTGTATCTCCAGCCTTCTCACTTTCTTTTTTTCAACATTCGAATTCAATAAATCGGTCTTCTGCTTGTATTGAGAATCTTAAACATTCACATTTTTTGACATAGCAATTCCTTTTCCGGGAATTTATACAGAGAGCAGAATCCTAAATTGGAAGCAGGATGCCATATACAAATATGATTATAGCATATTTCTGAATCTATATGCTAATAAAAAATCTGAATAGTAAAAATCTGAAATGTCCTGAGTGTCCAGTAAGGGAGAAGAAGCTGAGAATGACTGAATGCTTAAAAAATGTTTACAAGACCACATAAATATTATTTAGAGTCTATTTTCATAAAAAAAGACCATAGAATTGTATACACAATATCTTTACATCTGTATTTTTAAATATCTTACACATAATAAAAATGCTCATGGAAAATACTAAAAACATTAACGATATTGTCTTTAAGTAGTGAAACTATGATTGACTTTTTCCTTTCAAATTTTCAGAATTTTGCACATTTTCTTTCATTAAGCACGCAATATTTTTATCATTGAAAATCATCACATATTTTATTATTACTCACTATACATCTTAGCCTTATTACGGAGAATACAGAAAGCCCCTCATTTGTTACATATTTAGTTCCAAAATAATAAAATTATGTATGTTCCTAGATAATACATAAAATACATGTATCAATTTATGTGTTTGCTTTAGACTCCAACAGTATTTCAATTGTAGTTATTCAGGAATGGATACAGACTGCTATGAGGAGCATCATTTCATGTTCAAGTTTTAAATGACTATCAGGATCTGCAAAAGATGAGACTCAAGGTGTGTCTGCAGTATCGGCAGAGAACGTCAGCGAGTCATGGTGCAGATGGGCCAGGGTACCAGTGAGGGAGCAGCGCAGCTCTCTGGAGAATGTTCCTAGCTTTATGGGGACCTGCATTCACCTGGCACTGAAAGATGAAAATTTATTTCAAAATATCCTTGTTTGGTGAGTATTTCAACTCATTTACAACAGCGAACTTCAGTTAAGATGCAAAGAGAAAATAACTGAATGTAATGGATACTTGGTTTCTTTCCCCTCCTCTTGACATTCTTCTTCCTCTTGGTTGGAGCACCTTTTTCTCTCTGGCTGCTGGGATGGCTCCAGAGCACGGGACTCCAAAAAAGTTCCCTGAGTATTTCTGGGAAATGAAACTTGCTGTTTGGGGAGGGAATGACGGGTGGAGACGGTTTCTCTTCATGGCAGTCACGACACAAACATGGAAGTACATTATGGAGACGGTGATGGAAGGCGACCTTAGGATGAACCAGACATCACATAAAGAACAGCAGCAAAAGAAATCAGGTCTTTGATGATATCATTGAACCAGTGGGTCCAGCCTCACCTGAAACCCTCCTGGCCACTGGATTTTTAAGTTATGGGAACAAAAAGTATTCTTTTTATTGTTTATGTCATTTTTTCAAGAAACATAGCATGTTCTTCTTTGTGTGTGTTGTTTTTATTTTAGTAATCTCCACATCCAACGTGGGGCTCAAACTCATGACCCCAAGATCAGGAGTCACATGGTCCGTCGACTGAGCCAGGTAGGTGCCCCTGTTTGTGGCTTTTGTATAGGGTTTTAGGTTGCTTACAATTACAGGGCTGCTAGCTGAAAATCTGGGTTATTTCATTCTTACTTGATAAAAGGAATGCATACTAATATAGTAAAATAGACAAGCTCTTCGTGGACACTAATTTATAATATGAATGTAGCACAAGCCAGTGCTTTGATGCTGACTTTGGGTAGACCTAGAGTCCACCTACCACCGTATCAATTACAGCTAAACAACCTCACAAATCTGGTTGCTTCTTTCCACCCTCTTGACTCTTATTCTCTTTCAGACCGCCTCCATCTTGCACCTGGGTCACCACCATGCCTCAGTTTCTCCCTGCCTCCAGTCCATTCCCCACACCACAGCCAGCGTGCTGTTTGCAAAGTATAAATCTGATCGTATCACTGTCCTGTTCAAGGCCTTCCCGCACTTCCCATTACTCTCAGGATCAAATTCAAACTCCTTAACCATGATCTGGTATGATGGAGTCCTACCCACCACTCCAACCTCCTTTCTCCTTCCTCCTCCATCTCTCCACATCCAGGCATGTTGGCCCTCTCTCTGGCCCTCAGATGGGAAGCCCAGTCCTGCATGGACTGTTCCCTCTACTGGAAGATTCTTCTCTCCCATCCCTCCTAGCTGGCTTTTCCTCAACCTTCAGGTCTCAGCACAGATATCACTTTCTTGGGGAAGCCTTCTCGGTGCTTCTCTATGTGACTTTACGGCAAGTGTTCTCCACCACCACCCTACAGGCCTACTGTACGACACTGCAACTGCCCAGCTCTTACGAGCCTGGAAGCTCTGTGAGGTCAGGCCCGCGTTCCTCACTCTCAGGCCCTCAGCTGTAACACAGCACCCGGCACGCAATAAGAGTTCTATTACTACTTGTGAATGAATTAATTAGATTATTCATATGGTAATGACCCCGAGATAATACCATAGATATACAATGCAAAACACTATATTGTACATACATATACGTGTGTCTAATTCTGAAAATTATTTTTTTGGCATTGCAGCACATAAGTGAACATGGTTCCAGTTTTAAAGAAGTTAAAAAGATTTCATTTGGGTTTTCATTTCATGAATTGCAGAACCTGTGCCAATTTTCTAAGCAAACTGCTGCAACTCTGTTACGTGAGATGGTGTGGGGGAGAGGGCTTTAAAAATAGCCGACCGGATATCCCTCTTGGTGGCCTGGGTTATGTAAAAGTATTTTGTGCTAAGCCAATGTCTCACAATGGATCACTGAGCTCTCAAAAGGCTATTTGGGATCCCTTTTTCAGTGTTAAATATCTGCTTATGAACGGAATCAGACTGAAAATCTCCTAGAGAAAGGGTACAATGTCCAAAGAGTTATCACTTTTTAACTCCAGGTACTAAAAAAATTCCCATGTTACTACTGAAAGTAATTTAAGAAAAATAAATAAAGTCCCTTAACAACTCAGTGAGAAAGAAGCCAGGAGTCCTATAAAGAAAAGTTGTTAGATTTGGGCTTAAAATACTTTTCTATTAGAACAGAAAAATCAGATAATATCTGGCTTTATTCAATACTTACTTTATTTTTTAAAAAGAAGTAATTTGGGGATGCTGTTCTCATGAAGAACCCATAAAAGCAAAATGATAGGGATTGTTGTTTGAGAGTTTATAATGGGCTGAATCCTTGGGCACAACTGAGTGGACCGAAGTAGATGAGTCCATTGCCCTGTGCTATGTCCTGACCCAAAAGCTATATCCAGGCAAAGATGGTATGATTAGCTGGACCAATAAGATTCTATCTGGAGTGGGGAGTTAGGGGCTTGGTAGTGGGAGTGGATGGCCAGACCAACAGAGAGAAGGCAGAAGAGAGCCGCTCTGGCAGAAGATGTGAATAAGCAGAAACCATGAGATAGGACATGCACAAAGTAGAAGATGAGCTGGTTGGTTAGCTGGGGCAGGAATGACAGAAACAGAAACTTCTACCAAGTTGCTCTAATTCCTGCTGTTAAAGGGACATTGAGATAACTTGGTCACTACACCTGCATATTCCTACAGTAACTTCCATTAACCGTGAGACCTGCCTCAAGACTTAGATTCCTATTTCTCTTATTAGTAGGTGTGCATACCCCCCAAAATCTTGTTTCTTGAGATAGCAGAAAAATTTCTGCTCCCCATCAAAAAAGCCTCCTCCAGATAGAGATCCAAAACAGCATGCAGACTCAAGTGGGTTGTACGTAGCAATTTCCTGCTGCCATACTTTCTCCTGGGCATGGCCCCACCATTCAAAGCCTATTTTTGCAAAAGCCCTGCCAGATTCACCAATCTCATCCCAGTTAGAGTGGTGTCATTGCTATCATTTCCCCATCCTCACTCCCATCCTTCCTCCAATTTTCTCAGTTTGCAGAAGAACCTATTTGGCATCTTGGTAACTCAATATCTGAATGGTTGCTGGGATCCCTGATTCATGAAGAAGATGGGGAATTATTCTGTCATCCTGAGTAAGGTATTCTGAAATTTTAAAGACATGATGGCATCTGGATTACAGGATAGAAGAAATGCATTTCCAGGCACCTGCAGTTTGGCTATGTGTACTGAAACTATCTGGGAAATGTCTAATAAGTGAGAAGACCTTCAGTGAGAGGAGTTGTTCCAAGTAGTTTCTAACTGGTTGATCCAGGTGAAATTTTCTGTCCTACTGACAAGCACCTAAATGTATGATATTGCCAAGAACTAAATTTTCATTTTATCTACACGTTGATTCTACATTGCTAGTATAGATGTATTATTTAGTTTTCCTGCCAAGTTTGTTAAAGATACAGTAAATACTAAATATGGGGCTGATTCTTAAATGCTTATTTCTTGATGAGTTCAAAAATTCTTTGAAGTTATAATTTAAGAATACAGTTGGATTTTTAAATATATGCTTGCCTGGAGCCTTTTCTAAAATGCATCTCTTTTTTATGGTGAATTACACTGATGACCAAATACTAGCTTTTGTTTCCAACTAAATTAATTGTATTTTTCCTCAACCTTCACAAGTCTAATTGTTACACAGTGTGTTACATAGATGCATATATATTTCACATTGTCCAAAACACAACCAAATAATTAACATCAATACGTGGCAAAGTGACTCTACACAATAAATATTAATAAGATTCTCAAAGTTGACTTATGAAAAAGAATTAGGAAGAGAACCTCTCATATTCTCACTTGTGTCCTGAAACAAGGACATTTCATCTTATAGAATACCTCTCAAAAGTGCATGGTCTACACTCCTCCCATGGCATACCAATCATATTAAAATCTACAAATAGGGGAGCCTGCTTGCTCCCTTAATAAAACCCAACTCAAGATCATCCTATGTTGGTAGAGAGGAAGAATCTCTGTGCAAGAAGAAGTGGCTTGATTTTGTAGCTTCGTTTTGGAGTCAATCAAAGTCAAATTCCCCGTGAAAGGTCTTTCACTGTGAGCTGCCACCTGTGCTAGAAAGGAGACTAGAAGCATTGGTACCAACATAAACAACTAGCTTGGGGGAGAGGGGTTGATACCACATTCTACCCTTAATTCCTAGTAGGTCAGCAGAGACCATGGTGTCATCACAGTCATCACTGCTGGACAATTGTCATCAACCAACCTCACCATCAAAAGAGCCAAGACTGTTGGACTTATTACTATGTAATACACCTGATCTCAGTCAATTCTAACAATAGCAGAAATCGTATCAAATATTCCCTTCTCCCTTCCCCAACAATCTTTACCAAAGGAGTAACTAACACACAACCAGCACAGTGATTTACAATGTACGGGCCACTCTCCTATTTTGCTGGAGTCCTCCCTGCCCAATGCAGAGCAGACCCTCTGTAGGAGAGGCTGACTTGTTTAACAGTGGGAACTCTTTCAGTGGCCCACAGGTCTGGGATTCCAGGCTCCGGAGGATGAGGCCCAGAGAGAGGCAGGCATTCCCTCTCTCCCATCAGTCTGAGGCAGTGTTCCTACAAGAGAGCTGGAAGGGCCTTTTGCACCAGAATTATCTGAGATGTGACAGGTGCAGATTCCCAGGCCACACCATGAGGATTTTGTCAGGAAATCTGTATTCTAGAATAAGCTCCACAAAGGACTATTACACAGACTGAAGTTTGAGAACTGTTCTAAGGCTTTCCTTCTGATTTTCACTTCTCTTTTTACTTCCTTCCTGTCAACTGACGGAATATTCACCCTTTTCTGTGGGCCATAATTATCCATGCAGTAGGGCCTCACCCTCTGGTCTCAAAAGGGCCAAATAGATATAAAAGATGAAAACAGTAATATGATGATGGGAATGGGGGAAACTGGTGCACTGTATGACACATGAAATGAAATTTATTCCTTTTATATTTGAAGATGAGCACAGTATCTTAAACTTACATTTATATCACTCCTCCAGTAGTAACGACTGATTTGCCATGCATACAAGAGCAAAGACAACTTGTAGGACTGGCCTTTCCCTCAAACAGCTAGCAGTCAACCAGTCCATATGAGAGTTTATATGATCTTTGTATATTGACTACCAGCACCATGTACTAACTACCTGGGGTGATCACTCAGAGCCCTGTGGCAAATCACCTCAAGCTACCCGTTCTTCATTTAATCAATAATCAACTAAACCTTGCACTTGGCCAGAAGATCTTTATTTTTTACAATTTGGTTGACCAAATCCACTTCTAAAAAACAAATTCAGCCTACTGTCAAAAGTTCAGTGAGGCAGCTATGCAGAGTAAGGGTCAAGAATGCGTACACCAGTTTACAGAGAATTTTTCCAAAATGTGCACAATGAAAAAACAGGATTAGATTTTTGTATGTACTTAAAATGCTATATTTGGTTTGTATGGTTCTGTGTATGAACTTTAAACATGTTCAAATTGAATTATTTAAAGCAGCTAAAAAAAAACCCCTCAAATATTGCTGGTGAAGAAAAGGCAGGCCTCACAAAGTGAAAAGACATATTTCATGACAGTAGACTTAGAAATGAATACCAAAAGATAGAGTACAGCAAAAATTTTGACCTTCTTGGTACAAAAGGCAAGGACCATAACTTCTTGAGGGGCCTGGATGAGCAAGGCAGAGGGCTGAAACCAAGCTGACGAGTGAGATTACCTTGGCGAAGGTCTAACTCAGTGAGTTATCCCAAGTTACATCTTTTGGGAAGAGATAATAGTTCAATAGTTACCATTTCTTCTATACATTGATTGAGTCAATCTTGATTTTACCTAGGCTGGCACTCATACTGGAGGCATTCAAAACAGAAAGTGCCTCATAATTTGGTGATAAGCAATGATTAACCAGTAATGCAGTTCTCACATTCCCCTAGTCCATCTTGGGTAACTGCCAGATCAGTTTCCTAGCAAGAGTTCACCCATGTGCACTTGCTGGCCTGAATGTGTTGCTCCTGAGGGTAACTCTCTCCTCACATGTTAATATAAGAGGCTTCTTGGCTAGGGGAGAAGGTTGCTGACCCACCAGTTCTGCTGGCCAGACTGTTGTCTGGATTCCTGAATCCTTGCCAGGGTTCTTTGGTGGCAAGCAACAGAAATTATTTAGGCTAACTCAATGATAAAAGAGGAATTTGTTGGAATGACATGGGGCAGCACACAGAAGTTGAAGAAAAGTTAAATAAACAGGCCTCAGAAAAGACCAGCCTCAGGGCTGCTGTGCGGATCAAGGTTCAAAAACGAATGGAAAGTTTTGCAGGGCACCGCTGTCAGAAAGAATAAGCTCCTTGCATTTGCAGTTGAAGATCCAAATTCCTGGGGGAAGGCACTTACTGGCTCAGCTTAGGTCATGTGCCCAGGCCCTTGGCAATGAAGGGATGATAGTTCCCTAAAGTAAAATCAGCATGCTACCACCAGAGGGGGACAGGGGAGAGGTCAGGAAGAAAGAGCAGATGTCCCCTGCACTCTGTTTTCTGGGGTCACCTGCCTGCCTAGTGACCTTGGACACACTGTCTCCTCTTTGTTTCGGTCCTTCTGGCCAAGTCTGATAACCACCAAGTTTGAGTCGATCTTCTACCTGGCCTGACCTAAAGTCTGAAGTCAACTGAATTCCAATGACCTTCTGATTCGTGTTTGCCTTATTCCCACACACTCCTTTGCTCTCGTCTCCGCTTGGAATGTTTGGATGTTTCTCAGCAATTCCCCAGATTCACCCTGTTCTTATGCTGGTCACTGTTATCCTGGGCTCTCTGGCCCCAAATGCTTTATTTTAAGCAGAACAATTCAAGCTGTTTATATATATATATACACTTCCAAATCTTTTAAAAATGGCAAAACAAGCAAGCAAGCAGAGAACCACTCTACTTCCTTTGGAAATGCAGAACCCTTGAGAAACTATTTATACAGAAATGACTTCACATAAGTTCAAAAGTCAGATCTTTCAAAAATCCAATGCCGGTGAGTACAATGCCATAAAGAACAATTCTAATTTATGTTTATTTCCATTAGTAAACTGAAATAAAAATAAAAAAAAAATACTTTGTGATACCACCTGAATCCCATTTTTAAGAATGAATAGCCTAACTGATCTCCCAGGTATGCCGTAAGAGACTGTGAAGTAAACTGAAAGACTTTTGACTGGCTGGGTTCTAGTAGGTAAAAACCCAGATGATGGTTTGGCCAAATGCTGCCAAATATCACCACTCATCACGCAATATTTAACTGAGCGCCTGACATGTCAGGCGCCGCGCTAAGCCTTTATAGACATTATCGTATTTAATCATTATCATATGTATGAACCTATGGGCTCATATTGTTATCCCCTTTTTACAAATAAGGAAAACAAAGCTCACCAAAGTTAGCCAGGGCCACCCAACTGGTTCTTGGAGGAGTGACTTATATAAGGACTGACTTTCTATCGTTTATGAAAAAGTTTTGCATAGGGAAAAGTGTTCTCCTAGTAAAAATGGTGAGAAATGATGGATTTAAGGGTTCAGGGAGAAAATATGACTGGAATTAAGAATCTCTTGATTTTATTCTAATGTGTAACTCTGCTCAGTTGTCCTTCTCCAGAAAGCCCCAGATACCGACCCCCGGAGATGAGCTCTTGGCCGTGGCTCCTTGTGGCGGTTCTGATGAACACATCACCTTCATCGTGCCTGCAGAATTAGGAACTACCCCCCCACTGCTGGAAACACAAAGCCCTGCTCTTCTTTACAGTGAGTAAACAGGAAAATTCTAGGCCAAGAAAAGCTTATGATAACAACAACAAAGAGCCCACTCTATTTAGCCCAAGTCAGTGATTTATCTAAATGAAAAAGCACAGCAGTTTCACATGTGAAAACAAGTCTGGCTTTCGTGAAGCTTTTCTGACTGCTACTTTCTGAAGGTGAACTGTACGGAAATAGATTCCCAAGTAAATCATTTACAGTATGCTAGTGGGGGGATGTTAAGAGTAATTGCTAATAGTCTTCTGTTTTTACATCAGAGCATGTTAAACGCGTGGCATTCATGCTAAACTGATTAAATAAAAGGTTCATGAGTAGTACGTGCGATGAGGTTCAAGAGGGGTCCAGGCAGTATTTTGTTGCAATAGGTACAGGTCAAAATTTCCAACATTTTCCTCCTTTACCCCCTTTACGGGTCTTAAGGTTTTTCTTTATTTCAATATTTTTCTGCAGCCATATTTGCTTCTGAGGTTATAATGCAGCTATTATACAATCTCCTGAGATTGTATGATAATGCTTATTAAGTTACTGCTCAACTTCACGTAAGGAAATCAATTTGATTTCGATGCATAGTTTAAGCCAGATTGGCCTTCAAAAAACCTATGAAAAAGTCTAGGAGATTCTAGGCCCAAATGTCACCTGCTGGGAGGTCATAAAAATGGGTGAGAGAAGCAAGAGGAGATGGGGTAGATGGAATGGTGTTGGTAGAGAAAAAATTGCTCTTCGCATATTGATAGGAAATGGCCCATTTTCTCCAAATGTCTGGAATGATCTAAAACCAATGGGATGTCCTATAGTGATGACTAGTGAGGGTCTTTGAGCCTAACCCCTTTCAGATGTAGAACTGAGAGTGAGGGATGAAGGGGCACTGAGAAATGGGGAACTGATTGAGGTGAGAGTCCTTAAATTTATCTAATGCTATGCTGACTCTAGGTCTATAACAAAGAAAATAACTGTTAAAACCCATATTTTATTTGTGGCCATTAGCTATGCATCTCATCATCAGCTCTGCTTTCTAAGAAAACTCTGGCTCCATTCAAGATAGTCTTTGGGTTCATTTTTGAGCAGAGTTGAGATTACTATAAGTCAATGGGGTTGAGTAGATTATTATAAAACTACTGTTGGGAAAATGGACTAGTTTGGAAAATTTTTAAAAAATTTAGATCCTTGGCTCATGTCATACACCAAATCATATTTTGGATTAAGTAAAAAAAGATGATAGAATATATATCAAAACATTATCTCTAGTTATATTTATATGATAGGATTTGGCCTGATTTTGTTTTCTTTCTACTTACCAGTATTAAAACTGTGTCTAGTATTTGACAAGTACAATTTGTGGTATAAAAAGAGAAAAAATATACCAGTTCATCTTTAATAATTTTAATATAAAAGTCTATTACAAAAAGGCACATGGGCAAGAATTCATCATAACTTTGTTTATAATCTCAAAAATTTTGGTTAAATAATCTTGGTATATGAACATGTTGGAATAGTATGCAATCATTTTTAGGAGATGTTTAATGATGTGCAAAAATAATAGTATAATGTCAAAAAAGCAGGACACAAAATACCTTATACCATATGATCTCATTTTTACACAAATATAACAAAAGAGTGACACTGGCTACCCCTGGGCTCTTTGACTAGGAGTGCTTTTTAAAAATATGCTTATCTATATATCTTGAATGTTCACAAATGGGCATAGATTACTTTTATTGTTAGGAAAAAAAGATCAACAAAGAAAAAATATTTTTGCTTAGTTTGATAATTCGTTCCAGTGGCTTCGTGATCAAACTGCCCAAGGAGCCATCCTGTTTTTAGAGGCTATTCCAAGAGCCTCCTTAGCATAGTGTGTTGTACTTAAGTTGTTCAGTGAAAGTGCTCCAAGTGAATTTACACCTTCAACCATGTTGCTGCCCATTACACATTAATGGCATGTGAGGGAGGCTGTGGGCCAAAGCTGGTTGCATGGTGTGTCTTCTAAATCCATGCCAAAAAAGCCTATATTTGAAAGATAAGAAAGGACCAAATTATGACTATTAGATGTTCCTCAGCATTATCTCTGTAATTAACAGGTATTTTAGGCGAGGTGTTTGGAAAGTCACCATGAAAGTGATGAAATCACTGGATGAGTTTTAGCATTAGTATTTACATGGGGTGGTGTAAGGTAAACACACTGTTCGTTTTTTTTTAATGGGGACAGTGCACAGGGAGGATGCCGTTTCTGCTGATGTTTCCAAATAATGTTATTAGAAAATACCAGCAGCAAAGAATGCACTGAATAATATTTTTGAAAATAAGAAACTCCTTAATACATTCCAGGAAGTTGATACTGAGTCACAAAATAACAGGAGAATTAAATGAGTATAAGAAATATTCAGACTATTGTTTTTCTGATATTGAAACTCATTCCTGTCTCAATACTACTTGGCATTTGTAGAATACAAAATGGGTTCAATTATAGGGTTTCTGGAGATAGAAGGGACAGGTTTTATCTGCCACATTTTATGATTGAGGCAATGGAGAGCCTTGGAATTCAAGGGACTGGCTCCAACTGTCCCAACAGTGACTCTTGGATGGTGGGGTGTCTCAGATGTCCTTGTCTCCATGACAGCTCTCTTGGGGTCTGGGGATGCTGCTCATTCGGGTCACATGGGCTCTGAATGCTCTGTCCCTGAAAGGTCTGAGCAGGTCACAGTGAGTGGAAGCTCTGAAGGTTCCATGGACACAGCCATGAGCACATGCAGCGCTCGATCAATCCACCCCTTGGTGGTCCTCTCCAGAGGGTGTGGGCATCAGAGAGTGCTGGTGCTTGCATAGACATGGAGTCTGACTTCCAATCTGTAGGATCCTTATCTAATGAGATTTCAGATACACTACTGCTCTTAGTTTTGTATTAATATTTTTTTTCACTTTTTGGAAGAGATTGTGGATTGCTTTTGCCTACCATGGCAAAATAAGGAGAATCCCGCCCATGTGTGTAAACTCTGGGGCTCTGCTAACTGAATGCTGACGAGGGCTCCAGCGGGGGTGGAGGCTGGAAGCAGGTAGAAGGACCACGGGGAACTCTGCATGCTGCTTTCCGCACCCATTCCAACATTCTGAAGTGCTTTACTTTGAAGATAAGCTGCGTTTTCAAGCCACTGAAATCTTACTACTTTCTGGCTCCACTGTTGTTACTCAATTTATTGCTGTTACACGATAACGCCCACATGTTTACCGTTCTGGACATTTAACCAATCTTCATTCTTCCAACTCCACTCAACTTTTGCTTTTCTGTATTTGTCCTGTTATAGCATATCTGATTTTATTGTTATTGTCTGTGTACTTATCTAAAGCCGTCATTTGGGGGCACTCTCGGTGAGGGTAGGAGGGACCATGTTGGTTTTATCTACCTTTGTTCCCAGAGTCTATCTGAATTAATGAGTAAAGCATTCAACACTTCACCTGAAAAATAATGTTTTGTTTTTATTCTTGTGCCAAAGGATTCAAGAATCTACTAATTCTTCTTTGCCTTTTTAGTTTTAATGTTTAAAATAAAATGTTGGTCCAATTCCATAAACTTTCATTGAGGACTACGAATAGTCAGGCCAAGAGCTGAAACCAAAAAGAGGCATAAGAAAGAACACCTGTCTTCCAGGGGATCAGTAGGGGAAGCAATATGGAAGTAGGTTAAACTCTTTCTAGATTGCCGAGACAAATACTACTTCGGTAATTAAAAGTATCGCATTGATGTTTTGATTGTAACAGGATAATAGTTTCAGAAATCATTCTTTCTGAATAACCAAAGCATTTTTAAAATTAATCTTATTTCAAATAGTGCTTAGTTACTTAAATAAGGAATACAGTGATATCTGATACTCCTTTTGATCATCTGGGAAGTTTTGGTAAGAACGAGTCCTACTAAAAAGCCCAAATAACCAGAACTCCCAATTCTAAATCTACTTCCTCCACTAATTTGATGAGTTCTCTTGCTTCAGACTTTCACCTGTTAATCAGGAATGATACTACCTTGCCATCTTATTCAGAAATGCACAAAACCAGACATTTGATAAGAAAGCATCTACAGACACAATAATATAAATATGATTCTGCTAAGTGTTAGTTTTCAAGGAGTTCCATTGTAGCTTTATTTCTAAAAAATTGGAAATACCCCAAAAATTCAACAGAAGAGCATTACCTAAATAAGTTATGGTACCAACCTACATAATGAAGTGCTCTGTAGACATTTAGAGATGATACTTGTAATAATTAATAACTCAGAAAATTTTCACCAGTCCATTGTTAGGTGAAAAGAGTAGAATAAAAAAAATAATAACCTGGTAGAAAGTAGAGAATAGTAATCATCTATGGGTAATATGATTATGGATCATTTCTATTTTTAAATTTCTTTTGGTACTTTTAAACATTATCCAGATTTTGTACAACGCAGGAAAATTTTTTTAAAGCCAGCATGTGAATGAATGCTTCAGCCTTCCCAATATCATACATAAATAAACAGAATAAAATTATCCTATCATCTAGTTAAACAAGGAAAATGAATATTAACCTTGTTGTTTTGGGTCTCTCCAGACATACTTTGACATTTGATTCAAGGGAAAATATTGCAGATTTCTCAACTTTCCACTTGTAGAACTTTTTCCTTGAGAAGTTCATGTAACAACAAAATATCCTGGTGGGAAAAAAAAATCTAGTGACCTGACTGTTTTGTCTACATAATGACAAATCTCCCAAGGTTTCTAAATACACTTGAACTCCTTTTTAAACACTGGGATCACTTCTCTAAGAAACAAAGTTGGAGATAAGATCTAATTAACAAACATCAATCTTAAAGATTAAAAATGGAAAATTCCTAACTTACCCCAAAACCACTGTCAGAAAAATAAAAGATCTTTATACAATTACATTTTAAATGGCTCCTAGGATTACGCTTTTTAAAAAAAACAGTTATCTCATTGCAATAATACCAAAATACGAGACTATCAAATACTCCTTAATTGTGTATTTATATGTGCATACGCACATACACATATATACTACCTACAACAATGTGTGGAATTATTTTGATAGCCTGATACTGTATGTACAGGGCATCAGACTGGATTTTTCACCCTCTTCTCATCACATAAATCATTATCAAGTTAATTGCACTGAATCAATCACCAGGGACAGCCTGAGCAACTGTTGTGTTGATCTAGACTGGTTCTCCTCCATTCCTCTCTTTCTGACTGCCAATGCAACAGAATCCAAAAATAAAAGCACCACCAAGATGTGCTTCCTGCTCTGTCACCTCTCCTTTTCCTAGGCTGGGTTCCCAAGGACAACAGTCAACCTTCTCCATGTATCAGTCATACAAGTCTTTAAAATAGAGAGCACGTCACAGTTCTTTTGAAATGCTCAATGCCATCCCCCTGCACCTTGAGGGACCCTTCAGAGTCCTTACCAAGGCTGGCACTGCTCTCAGACAATTATGTACCCAGGAATGAAATCTTTGTGGAGTTGATCAGCATTCAGATTTCAGTTGGGGTGGTTTGGGGAAGGGCTCAACCTGACATTCTGCCTTCCTAACCAGTGCCCAACAGGAGAGGAAGCTGGTGTTGTGGGTCCTATGAGTGAGGAGCTCTACACCTCTACACCTCTTTCCAGCAGAGCCTTAGCTGGTTTTCTTCCCTGGCTTGGAGCCCTCTCTGGCCCAGGACCTCTGTCAGCTGGGACAAGGGTTTTTTGGCCCAGCTCTACCTTCTTGCCCTGGGCCTCACAGCCACATTTGGCAAATTCAAACCTGTCCCAGTAAGGTGGAGGAGGGCATGACAGAGATACATCAACAAGAATGAAAGAAGAACATTGTCATCACATCACTTTACATGCGGGCCTATTACCGAGTTACAGTGTGAATTCACTACTCATCCATTACTAAGGCAACAACGGTCCTGTGAATAGCTCCAATACACTATATCATCTCTTTTTTGTTAAAATATTAATTTGTTAAGTGCAAACATTAAAATTATAGGGTGATCACCCACATACAATCCTGTGGGTTTATTTCACCTTACTCAGGAGCAATTTCCCATCCTCAGTTAGCACGACCACCATGAGCCTGTCCCCCTCTGGGGCACCCTACCTCCCTGCTTCCCATCCCCTGCCCCACCACTAGCAATATGTATCCCCTCATGGTGAGTACATAAACTCAGCATTTCCTTTTTCTTTTTCTAAAACTTCTGTTGGTCTTGGTTTTATTCCTTGACAACCCAGGAGCCATAAAATCTCACCTGTCTCCACTCTTGAGAGGCCTTGGCCTGAATCACATTCCTCATCACTTCCCACATTCCTGTCTCCATGTGAGGCCGTGAGCCAGTTCCTCAGAAAGGTCTTCCCCAACAACCTCTAGCTAAGGTAAATGTTCTCCTTCTCCATCACCACGTTATTCGCTCCTAGCAGCTATCCCAGGCTATGGTTATACGTTTGTTTACTCAGCTGCTGTCTCTCTCCCCTGTTCCCCTGGACACCCAACTCCACCATGGCCAGGGATGCAGACTGTTCATCAGTGAATCCCCAGTACCTAGTCCCCATGCCGATGTCTCTATCCTATTA
Source organism: Ursus maritimus (assembly GCF_017311325.1). Classification (NCBI taxonomy): domain Eukaryota; kingdom Metazoa; phylum Chordata; class Mammalia; order Carnivora; family Ursidae; genus Ursus; species Ursus maritimus. The sequence goes on from NW_024423343.1 coordinate 11,677,469, forward strand.
TCTCCTTCCCGATTTGAATAATAATAATAATAAAATGATTGTAGCTAGACAATAAGAGCTGTGGGTCCTGTTGAGTACTTTATCTGCAATAGATATGGTACCATGGGGGCACTTGGGTGTCTGTTAAGTGTCTGCCTTGGGCTCAGGTCATGATCCCAGGGTCCTGGGATCGAGTCCTGCATCAGGTTCCCTGCTTTGCTGGGAGCATGCTTCTCCCTCTCCCTCTGCCTGCTGCTCCCCCTGCTTGTGTGCTCTCTCTCTCCGCGTCAAATAAATAAATAGAATGTTAAAAAAAAAGAAACAAATAAATAAAACCAAACAGAACTCCAAAAAAATATAGATAAATAAATAAGGTACCATCATTTATAGATAAGAACAGCAGAGATTCTTTTGGAATAACTTGCTTAAAGGAACACTAAACCTCTTACCTGGCTAAGTTGTAGTGATAACTTAGTTCATAGTTTAAGATGAAAGGCAAGTTGGTTTCCAATATATTTCTCCTTTTCTCCTTTCCTTTTGCCAAATGTTCTCTGTTTGGTGATGTTCTTTCAACCCTCAGGTACACAACTCGCTCATATTTTGATACTGGAGCAATATGACTAAAAGTGTACCAGGTGATCTGTGCAGCTTTAAGCATTGTAGCCAAGGTCAATTGTCTTAACTTTCTGGAGAAACAGTTGCACACAATCCATGCTGACTTGTCTTTAATTGAGGTTTGTCATTTTGACGACGTGTTTATTTCCTATGGCAAATCAGCAAACAAAATGTGTTCCGTTCAGAGATATGACCTTAGGGACTGTAGCCCCCTGTCATACCTGGACACGACGTATGTGGGTCTGCACTATCGAGGATGATAGCCACATGTAGTGACAGACACTTGAAATGTAGATACTCTGAAGTAAGATGTTCTAGAAAGGCCAAAGAGATACCAGATTTTGAAAACTTAATATGAAAAAAAGATTGTAAAATATCATCTAGTGTTTTTGCTAGCGATTACATGTTGAAATGATAAAATTATGGATGCATTGGGATAAGTGAAATATATTCAAGTTAATTTTACCTGTTTCTTTTTATTTTTTAATGCAGCTACTGAGACATATGTGGCTCATCAGTATGGCTCACATTTTTCTCTTGCATCATGTGGACACCGATGTTCACTTATGAACTTATAAAGCATGTAAAGTGGAAAATAATAGAGCCAATATACTTTCATTCAGTCTTGATTAGAAAATGTATCTGAAGCCAGAGGCCTTAGCGGCGGTTGCACGAAGAATCCCAAGAAGGCTGAGAAGACTGACATGGGTGATTACAGAAGACAAGAGCCAGCGAGGATACCTTGTGAGATAAACACAGAGCTCAGAGTGAGAGGCTTTCTTATCTGATTTTTAGAGATGAAGACATCTCAGGGGGATTAAGTAACTGGTCAAGGCCACGGTGGGAGGGCTGAGAGGGAAAACGTCTATTCTGTTAAGTAGTTGATATGATCTCAGTTTCCTTATTTTCTGAAACTGAAAACAGAGGTGAAATAAATAACTTACAGTGAAAGTCTGTTATGATTAAAAAGGCTAGGTGGGGGCCAGATATAAACTTTGTAGAATAAAAATGCTCTGGGCACCACGTGTTTTCACTGATCTTGGAAAATCTTTTACTTACTCTGTGGTGGATGGATGCTTTTTGGCTGAAAGCCACAGCATGAATATGGCCAGATGCACACGGATGAAGGACCACAGGGCATTTGCAAATCAGACGGCCCTGTTGTTGGAATCGTACACTGACAGGTTTGAGGGTTTTCATCAACTGCAATATTTTACAAAGTTATCCTTACTCGTAGTTAACACTAGACAGTTACGGCCATGCTCTCCATAACAGGGCAAATATTATGAGGGAAATGCAAAGACATATTTCGTTTAATTCAGTTTTTCCAAGGATCATGTCCGAAAGCAAACTAGCTACTATAAGCCCAGAGAAATGCTCAAGGAGGAAGGCCCACTTCAGAGAGGGAGAGGAGACTGAGAGAGGGCTGGCAGCTTTGCTGTTGTTGGCCTTGACCCCTACCTCATCTAATGGAACTCAGGATATTTGGAGGAAGTGGGGAGTGGGAGGGCCTGGATGAGGGTGGCCCTGAGAAGACGAAAGGAAACATGTTTGGTGCCCCCCATCCTCCCAAACCATTAGGACGTAAGTCTATTCTAATGGGAAAAAATTATCCTGGGAGCCACAGAACTACTTTGTTCTTTTTTTCCTCCCAGGGCAGAACAGCTCCAATCTGTAAGCAATGAGGTGAAATGGAGGGGGTGGGGCAGGCTGACTGATGACAGAGGAGGCTTTTATTTTCCCCAAACTTTTCATTCACATGGTCTCCCCATGGGTGATAATAGAAGACACAGGACAGACCCAGACCTTGAAATCATAGAAAAAGAATCAGAAAGGGATTGGGTATAAAATGAGTATGTGTAAAATGATTAAAGGCATAAGATAGAGGGGAAAACTACAAAAAAAGACCAAAAAAAAAAAAAAAAAACAAACAAACACCCAAAACCCCAAAAAACCCACCCAAACCCCAGACAGATTTAGACTCCAAAAAGGACTTCTAGAATAGTCACTGAAATTAAAATTTAATGAATAAAAATGATCGTAGTTAACATTTATTGAATGATTACTATGTGACAGGCATGGTAAAGTATGTGTTATGTGTCTCAAACCACTGAATCCTCATTAAATCCTGAGGTCAGTTTCTTACTTCCATTTTAAGATAAAGAAATTGAGACAAAAAAATGTAAAAGCTGGTAATGAATAGATCTGGGGTTATAAACCGTGTTGAATGGTTCCACCCAGAGTTCTTTTTCATGACTGAAAATTATAATAGAGTGAAAAATCTACTGAAACTTACAAACAGCAGAAGAGAGAATTAAAAATTGGAAGACAGATGTGAGGAGGCCTCCCAGGGTGTGACATGGGAGAAGCAGCACCTGGGACAGAAGCTGGGTATGCTACCCCTTGGTCTCAAGTCCAGCTGATGATTGGTCTCCTGGAGAGCCGTGAACCTCTGCACTTCTAACCACAGTTCTTCTGTGAGGAGAAGAGAATTTATGCAATGGCTCCCATCACCCACGGGTCAAAGATTTGCCCCATAGGGGTTAATACCCTACATCTAAAGGACAACAGGGAGCCATGAGCATAGAGTCTAGAGGAACCACAAGCGGTTCTATGTGCAAAGTCTGTGGCCACGCTGGCAGATGGGGTAAGTCAGTGCTCATAGCCCAGCGGCAAGGTGGGGCCCAGAGGATCTGAGTGGCATAGGAAAGGTCTGTGCTGTAAGAAGACAGGAGAACTAGGGCAGAAGACAAGAAGGTCCAGGATGCATCCTAAGAATGCCAGGAGTAGAGACAGGGGAGAAGGAGAAATATAAAAAGGGGATGTCTGAGAATTTTGAAGATTTGATGAAAATATAGACTCTCAAATTAAATATCCACTGAGTAGGATACATAAGAAACACATGGGCACAGACACTTTTAAAAAGATATATATATGTGTGTGTATATATATATATATATATATATA
>NW_024423343.1:11681040-11730241 GCF_017311325.1 Ursus maritimus
TATATATATATATATATATATATATATATATATATATATCTTTGAAGCCAGACTATCATCTCTATCATAATTTCATAAAAAGAGATTAACTAGAAAATCTCCCTATGCTTGGAAATTAAGAAATAAGTATCTAAATAACCCATAGGATGAAGAAATCAATTAGAAAGGATTCTGAACTCAATTATGCTAAAATAGTGCTTATTAAAATGTGTGTGATGTAATTAAAACAGTATTTGGGGGAAGGTTTTTAGCCTTAAATGAATTTGAACTATTAAAAGTTGCTTAATTAAAGTCAAAATACAAAATTCAACCAGTTTGCTCTATTTTTGATAGTTAGGCTGTTAAATTTTGAAGAAAAAAAACCCCATTTACAATAGTACTGAAAATATCAAATACTGAGAAATTAAAGAAGCAAAAAACTCTAAAACACAGTGAAAAGTGAAAGCCCTAAACAAATGGACCCATAAATGAATACAAACAGACCCATATATGAATGAGTAATTGGTACTCATGTTTGCAGATATAACACTGCAAAACAGTGAGGGAAAGAATGCACTGTTTAATATATAATGTTGGGACAATTTGTCATCGATATGGAAAAAGATAAAATCACATCCCCTAAGTAGGAAAACAATTCCAGGATTAAGAGTCCCACATGGAAAAGAATTAAATTGCAAAGCTTCCTTTTTTTTTTTAAGGTAAGAGAACATTTTTATTATCTCAGGGGAAAAAAAAGGATTACTTCAACAAGACACAAAACACAAAATATCAAGAAAAAATGGATAGGTTTGAGAGAATAGCGAAAAAAATGTTATATGCTAAGGTACCAGTAACTAAATGACAAGATAAACCAGAGCATGGAATGAAATCTTTGCTGCACACTTAATTGGCACAAGTTTGGCATCCAAATACATAAATAACTCCTAATTATTAGCGATGAAAAGGGCAAGGCCACAAGAGATCGATAGGCAAAGACTTGTCCATGCGATTCACCCAGAGGTAAATCTAAACTGCCAGTTAAAACATGAACAGACCCACAAACTCACCAGCCAAAACGGGATCCTACTTTGTACCCATGAACATCTAAACACACCAGATTTTGCTGAGGATGTAGGAAACAGGTGCTCTCCCACATTGTTGGTGCAACTTTTTTGGAGTCCATTTGGTAATTCCTAATATTATTTAAAATACACTTTCACTCATAGCCCTCTTTGAATTCTAAGTAGGCATTCAAAATCTAGTTGTCACAACGGCCCCTATACAAAGATGTTACATTCCAACTTCCTGAAACAAGACCATGGAAACAAACTTCCTGTGTTTAGGGGGACAGAAAAATAAGCCGTGCTTTATTTCTATAACTGGGTACTCTGCAGCAGCTATCACAACCATATGTATAGGCATGAATCACGTCTATATGTGTCAACATGGATGAAATCCAAAACCATACTGATTGAGGCAACCAAGCTCCAAAGGTATCTATTCATGTGAAACCGTTTATCGCGTTTGAAGGACCACAAAACAATAATATTTATTTTTCATGCTGACTAGTGCGCGCGCACACACACACACACACACAGTGTATAAATACAAAACCATGCACAGAAGAGGGGGCAAAGAATGTGTGTCTGACTTTTTGTATTCATAATACTGTTTTCCCTAAAGGCAGAAACGTTACTTTTATGTTACTTAACATTACTGTTACGTTACTTTTTGCTTGTTTGGAATTTTTTCCAATTCAACTTACTTTTTACAATTTAAAAATGAAATCAGTCAAGAAAGCATCCTCCCTACAATGCAGCTGGTCCTCAGCTCCTGCGAGTTGCTTGCTGCCTTTCTGCTTTGTCTGGAATTTGAAGGCAAAAAGAGGAAGTAGAAGCAGTATCTCAGACCAAGAACCTCAACCTTCTGCGGCTATCAGAGAAGGAGCTCTCTCTAGCCCTCGCCCAGATGCACGGCCTGAGGCAACAGCAGTGTGCCTCCCAGTTTCAAGTGATGAGCTGGGCCTGGGAACAGCGTTCAACCTGAGGATGCACTGAGCAGCCCGGCCTGGAGCCACAGAGGGATTTCACTCAGGGCACGTCAGAACAAATTGTGTAGGTGGGCGGTTCCACCCCGTCCGAACTCAGAATGCGGGGTCGACACCACTACTATCCCCCTGTGCTGAGAAGTTGCTAAAGTACAATTGTAGAAATTGAGAGCAAAACATGTTCTTAACGAGTGCGGCCCCAAGATGATAGTATGATGGCCCAAAGGCTAAATTTAGCCCGCATGTGTACATTATTTGGCCCTGTGTTTGTTCAGCCCTTTACAAAAAAACAAAAACAAAAAAACCCAAAAAAACAAAAACAACAACAAAAAAAACCCACTGTGTGTTTTATAAAGTTTTGACTTATTTGCTAACATCTAGAGTTTGAGAGATTTCTAATGGAAATTGGACCCCCCATTCCCCACCCCACCCCCCTTCTCTCCTGAAGAAAGCAGACATTCTGGCATTACTGAGCCTGAATTCTAGAATGCCAACAAATGGTTGGTCCTGAAGACTGGTCCCTACCTCACAGCCTGACTCATTTTTCTCACCTGCTGGCCCCTCCAAGGCTTTCAACTCCATTTTACACATGAGAAACCTGAGGCTCAGAGAGGTCAAGTGCCCTGCCCAATGCCAGTTACCCTGTGGAGGAAGCCAAGCTGGCATCCTCTCCACCAGTGATGGGTTAACTTATGATCCCTTTTCTCTACACACATTTCAAGGTTTCTAGTGACACTTTTTATATAATTCAGCAGGTGCAATGGAAATGATCATTCTTATCAATTTTAACAAAAACTTGCTTCAAGCGATGATAAAAATAATACAAATGGATTAACTGTATTATCAGCAAGAAGTCATCAAGATTTGGCCAAACTCAAGACAAAAAAGAATGTTACATGTAAAAAGTAATAAGGGAATATGACAATATAATTAAAAATTGGTATAATTAGAAGTTGCATGATCATAGAGCATGTACCCTCTTTATGTACCCCTCTTTCCTCACCCTTCCCCTACCTCTCCTTTTCTTTGGAGTCTAGAAGGATGTGCAAACCCTGCCCAGGACCTCTGTCCTAGGCCTTTCTACAACATATACTTTCTTTAGGTTTTTTGCTTGTTGTATTTATCTGCTCCTGGATTAAAGATGGTAGATAATCTACATTGACTCAGATGAGTTTAATATACCATGTTAGAAATATTGGGCTGGGCATTCCTAGTCTTTGCAAAGTGCATTTTTGTTAGAACCAGCTACATGAAGAGATTACATGGATAACAAAATCCCTTAGAATGTAAAACACTCAATAACCTAAATGTAAATTGACAAGGGGATGGTTCAATTGACTTTGGCATATTCATATATTGTGGAAAATCATACAACAGGGCAAGAAGAAAGAGAGGTGAATGTACCTCACATACTAACATGGACAGATCCATAGGTTGCAAAAGGATGCATATAGCGTGGTATCGATTATGTTAAAAAACAACAAAATCACGTGTTGTTTGTGGGTCTACTTATGTGTACCAAAATGCATCAAAAATGCCCAGAAAGAAACATGAAGTGGTGAGTGGATGACCTTTGCTTAGACGGGAAGGGGGAGAGATATAAAGATCCTCAAAGAGGGTTTTAGCTTCATCTTTCGTGTCTTAATTTAAAATAAAAAGTACTTAGATTATATATGGTTGTAACACATACTTCTGTGACTACTGACTTTCAATCATAATCTCAATCATGAAATTGTAAAACTGCTCATCTTTGGAAATGAAAATTATGCTGCACTATCACCCAAATTAACTTTTTAAGTGTGTAAATCACAGACGCATCTGACAAGTTCAATTTTACTCCCACCAGTTCAAATCCAGTAAGTCAACTAGGAGTTATAATAGTTTGGGGGACACCCAATTTATCTTTGCAAAGAATAAGAAATATGGAGTGCATTTAAATGAATATGGGATCTCTCAAATTATGAATCAAAATCAAAGTGACAGATTGCTTAATTCATCCTAACATGAGTTTTATTTCTAAGGTGCTAATAAGTTTTCGGTGATAGCATTAGCTTTTCCCAACAATAGAGACGGAACACTGAAGTGTGAGTTTTGACAAGGGGGAAACCGAGCCCCAGAGAGGTCAGAGTTCGGTGTGAGTGACATCTAGAAAATGTCAGGGCTGGAAGCCCTTTGTGCTTTCTGCCAGGCCATGCTGCCTGCTCTGACTCACCAATTTGACATCCTGTGTCTCTGTAGCCTGTGTTCTCATCCCTAGCCATTATCTACTTACGTCTGTCTATCTATCTATCTATCTATCTATCTATCTATCTATCTATCTATCTATCTATCCATCTCTCATCTACCTACCTATCTATCGTCTATCTATCATCCACTTCTGGAGGCCTTTCCCCAGTATCCCTGACTCTGAGGGCACCAACCAGACAACCTTGCTCCTCTCCTCTTCCACCAGCCTTCCTCCAGCGCATTCCACCTGTTACCCGGGCATGCCCCCTTGCTCTCACCCCCACGCTGCCCGCCCAGGCACCAGCGTGGAGCCCAAAGTCACGCACGCACCGGGCAGGGGCTCAAGGACTGCGCCCCGCGGGTGGGGGGCACTCACCTTGCCTGTCGTGGGCGCAGCCGCCAGAAGCACCAGCAGGAGCGGCAGCAACAGAGCGGGCGGCCTGGGCGCCGTCCTCGGGCTCATGGTGGGCGCCCGCTCAGTGCCCCGGCGTGTCTAGTGACCCGCAGGCTCTGCGGCCACCGCGTCCCTTGCGCGACGCGGGTTGGGGAGCCTGGCTGTGAAGCTCGCCTCGCCAGCCCGCCCGGGGCGGGTTTTGTAGGGCCCAGCCAAGCTGTCCGTCCGTCCCTCCCCACTGAGGTTTTTGACTGCGGCTCCAAGGGAGGGAAGAAGTGGCTTAGGTCCCGCCCTCGTCCCCCCCCTTCAACTCACCAGGCAATGTCCCTCCGACCTGGGCATCGTGCCCAGCAGACGAGAAAATACTGTGCGCTGCGGGGCAGGTGGGCGCAGATTCGGGGTAAGGGGTTAGGAGATGATGCTCCCAAGGTCCTGGGGCCGAGGCGGGGCCGGGGGGCACCGGGTCGGAGGTGGGGAATTTGGGGGTGTGCGCTGGGGAGGCGGCTGAGCGGGGTGGGGGGAGTGGCCAGCGGCTGTGCCCAGATTAAGCGGGAGGCGCGCCGGGCGTCCGCACTCGAGGGGCCCAGCCTGCTCTGGGCTCCCGTGGCGGTGCCATCGCGCCGCTCTCCGCTTCTCAACCCGCCGCGGACTCGCAGCCGCCGCACTTGGCGGTGAGAGCGCCGCGACCGCGCCGCCGCGTCGCGCGTGGATTTGGACGCGGCGCAGCCCGGACGTGCTGCGCTGTGCCGGCTGCGACCAGGCGGCTTCCGGCGCAGCGGGTGTCCCCGGAGGTAAGGCGCCCACCACCTAGTCCCGGCAATCGCTGTCCCGGAGTACCTGTCTGGGGTTGGCCGGGGCGGGGGGTGGGGGGAGGGTGCAGACAGTGGAGTAAGCTTGGCAACTGAGGGTGGGGCGCGCGGAGTGGCGGGCGGGGCTGGAGAGTTGGGGTCCCGGGGTCACCAGAGGAGAGCTCCTCTGGCTCCCGGGCTTGTCTGCCCGGGCTTGAACTGGGCGCTGTGTTTTGATTAATTTGGAGGCTCGAGTTACCAGCGTGGCAGTCTGGGCACTCCGGAATGCCAAGAGCAAGAGGCAGCTGAGGGGAAAGAGAAAGCCCATCCTATTCTCTGCTGAGTTGAACTGGCTTTTCAGGGTAAATCTTATCTGCGGAAATGCAGAGGAAACCAAAAGCCGACTGTGTCCAGGGTGTCTCCCCCCTGAGAGTGCCCTTCGTGGAGGTGCAGGATCTGGCTTGTTAGGGCATTATATTCAGAGCAGGGCTCCTGCCCTTTCTTGTGCCACTGACCGCGTTGGTCCTGGGAAACATTTAGACCCCTTTTCAGAACCTTGTCATTAAATACACAAAAATCACAAAATTAAATCAGAATCAGTGTTACTGGAATACAGTTATCGGAGTATTAAAGTCATGATATAGTGACAGATGTGCAACATTATTATGGCACTAAATACCTGCACCCAACAACAGATCTGTCAAACACCTGTAATCTCAAAGGAGTGGTGGCAGCAGAATTGAAGTGTGACACGGAAACACCAGTGGGAGCCCTCTCAACAACTGCATTGTAGTTTGTTGCCTATATTCATAACTGCAGGAAATGCTGAACTTCCAGGAAAGGTTAGTGAAAAGAGACGTAGGGTTTTTGTTGCCATACAAGTTCACCTGAATTCCATCTCCACCTTAAGGACCCCTGCTTTGAAGCAGTGTTTGCTGACATCTGCAGTAGCTGGTCATCAAGCACCACGTGTGAAATATATGCTTTGGTCTCTGATTGTGGAGAACCACTTGCTCGCAATTAGAATAGGGTTTATTACTGTATTAGACTTACATGGCTGTGTAGGTAGGCAAAACCCTGACAGTGAATGAAGACATCCCCCCTCTTTCTTGGGGGAGCTGGAGAGTGAATTTTAGTATCTTCCTTCTGTTTTTCATGCCAGCAATTGTCAACTGTAGCTGTGCATTAGAATCTCCTATGGAACCTCTAAAACCCCTGATACCCGATTCATCCCAAGCCAATCACACCACATCTTGCAGTGGTAGGACTCAAGTGTGTTGTGAAGCTCCCTGGAGATTTCCATGTGCAGCCAAGTTTGAGAACTGCTGTTTTACATGCATATTCAGTCAGCCGAATTGAATTAGGGCCTCTTCTTTATAGAAAAATCAAAGGGACATATATTAAACTCTCTGATAAGACTTACGTGTGCCCAGACCACAGATGTTGCAGTGTGGGACATAGTAGCTTCTCCCTATTGACAGGGAAGGCTCTTATGGAAACTTCTGCCCCTCTTGTTAGATAGGACATCAGGTGCTTGGTTGATGAAATAAAAGTGTCCAAGAATTCCAGGTCTGATAATATTTTGTGAATTGACATTACTTCCTAGAGGGGGAAAAAAAACCCTCAATGCTAGTGCTCTTTTTGCCGAATTCCAGATGATCTCTCAATTTTGGTTTTTAATTGTTTTGTCCTGAAACCGAGTCATTTTGACAGATCAGACTTGTTTTTATTAACTTTGAACTGGGAGGCAGCAGTCCACTGCAAGTCCCTTCTGATGCTGCAACAGAGCAGGAAAGAGCCCTGTGATGTAAATACGGTAAGGAGGAAGCAGGGGTGAAGAGCTTGGTCTCTGGGGTAGCTTCTGGATTTTGAATCCTTTCCACACTTACTAGTATGAGCTAACCCCTCTAGTCTGGGCTCTTCTCTTCTGTAAAATGGGTATAGTCATAGAACTCACTGCTAGAAGTTGTAGGAATCCAGTGCAGTAATGCATTACAGGCCCTCTTTCCAGGGTCTTCACAAAAACAATCGTATCTTGGGATCTGATTCTCCAGTTGCATAAAGAAAAGAGGGTGAACCTGATGAGAAATGGTGGCACAAGGTGGAGATGCTCTTCTTTTCTCAGGAGGAAAGGGGCAATGGCCAAGCACACCCACCAGTTCCATTGAGGTCAACCAACTAGTAAGGCATCTAGAGCCTTGCTACTTGGCATCCCTGAGAACAGTAGGTTTGGCATTCTGGAGAGCTGGTTAGAAATGCAGAGTCTCAGGTACCACCCCAGACCCACTGAATCAGAGCCTGCATTCACCAAGCTCTCCAGCTGACCCTCCTCACATTAAACTTTGAGTAGTACTCTAAAAGCCAGTTTTCACTTCCCATTCCTCACCTCCCCACCACACACATACCTTCCCTTTGGTACAGTGTTGTATACCTGAAACTAATATAATATTTTAGGTCAACTATGCTTAAGTTAAAAAAAAAAGAAAGAATAGTCACACACACACAAAATGTTTGGTGCACCTACTGGGTGGTGTCAGTAAACCAGAATTCTTGATTTTTAAAAAATAGTCTTGGGATCAAGAGAGTTGATTTTTCCACTGTTGTTTCTTTTTTTTTTTTTAATTTTTATTTTGTTCTTTTTTAATTTATCTTTTTAAAATTTTTTTAGTACATCACTAGTTTTTGATATAATGTTCAGTGACTCACTAGTTGCATGTAACACCCAGTGCTCATCACAGTACGTGCCCTCCTTAACGCCCATCACCCAGTTACCCCACCCAGTTAAAAAAGCAAAAGTAAAGTGAAAGTGGGGATGGTTCTTTGTGTCTGTACAAAGGACACAGAGCCCTCTACTTTTTACACTGATGGCAGGTGAGGGTTTTGAACCAAGTGAAGTGGTCATTGCCTCTGACAAGCCCAATATTATTATTTTGCTCCTTTTTCATAATCACAATATCATGTCTGTTTTCTACACAGTGCTTAAATGCATAGTGTTTGCTTCCCTACATGTGAGTGGAAGCCACGATGGCAGGGGTCTTTTTGGAGTTCTTTACGATTGTTGAATGAATGAAGTTGAATGATATCACCAGTTCCCTCAGGATTCACATGGCCTCGTGCTGCACTCATCATCTGTGGATGACGGTAGCCTTCTAGCTCATTCCCTGCAAGTTCTCTCTGAAACCCATTTTCTAAAACATTGTCAGAGTTCCACCTAAAATTGCACATTGTGTGGAAAGGACAGATTACTTTTGGAGCATTTATAAGTACTATCCAAATTTCAGAGGCTTACGGTAACAAGATTTTTTTCCTCTCCATTTACATTACATATTCATCACAGAGTGAGGAGGTGAGAAAGGGAAGGATGCTCTGTTTATCATAGCTACTCAGGAACCTCCTCGAAATTCCCATGCAGCGTGTTCTCTGATCTCCTCTCGGGAGAGGATGTGCCAAATCAGAAGCTGCTCTAGAAGTTTCCACCTAGAGGTGACACATACTACTTATACACTCAGATTTCATTGGCCACACTTCATTTTGTAAGTGATGGGGAAATGAAGTCTACCATGTGCCTGGAAAGAGAGCTGGAAATCCTTGGTGAATGTTAGTAATGCCCATCATATCTGTCATCCCGCTTGCTTATTTTAAGGCATCCAGGAACCCTTCTTTTTCTACTTTAAAGCTAATTTCACACTTCTTAGAATAGAATAGGGTGGTCCCAAATCAACTTTTTGGGACCAAAAAGGACAACTTTTTGTACCGTATGTTACTTTTCTGGGTTACAAGGCCTTTGAAGGCAGGGACAGAGGGTGATTTTTTTTAACATAATAAATGTAGCACAAAAAAATAATTTACTGCGCTGTAATTTTTGCACAAAGAACAGTACCTATTTAAAGTACACAATTCAAGATGCATTCGTTTTGTGAAACCAACAACATGATCATGAAAGAGAGCTTTTCTCTCATTTCCTGCCCCTTTCTAGTCCATCTCTCTCTACTCCCGTCCCCAGGCAAACATTGATCTGCTTTCTGTCACTGTAGATTACTTGGCATTTTCTAGAATTTTATATAAATGGAATCAAACAGTATGTGCCCTTTTGCGTCTGGCTTCTTTGACTCAGCAGAATGATGCTGAGATCCATCCGTGTTGTGTGTAACAGCAGTTTGTTTCTACTACCGAGTCGAGCTCCATTGTATGGATAGCAGCTTTTTAAATGCCGTTTACCAGTGGTTGGACGTTTGATTTGTTTCCAGTTTGAGGGATATTAAAAATAAAGCTGCTGTGAATATTTTTGTACAAGGCTTTGTGTGGGCACGTGTTTCCAATGCTCTTGAATATATACCCAGAAGTGAAATGGCTAGATGTATGTTTAATTATAAAAGAAACCATTTTCCAAAGGAGCTGTATCCTCTACATTCTTACCGACAATGTATGAGAGTTCCAGTTCCTCCGTATATTTGTGGCACATTCTTTTGGTATCCTCAATGTTTTTAATTTTTTGTAATAGTTATACAGTGGTATGTCAATGTGCACTTAATTTGCCTGATAATTAACGGTGTTGAATATCTTTTCATGTACTTATTAACCATTCGTAGACCTTCTTTTGTGAGGTGTCTGTTCAAATCTACTCCCCATTAAAAAAAAACATTGTTTTTCTTCTTACTGTTGAGTTATAATAGTTATTTATATATTATGGATACAATATCCTTGCCAGATATATTTACTATGAAAATTTTCTCCCATTCTCTGGCTTGTTTTTTCATTTCTTTATTGGTGTCTTTTGAAAAGCAGGTATTTTTCTTTTAATAAAGCCCAATTTGTCAACATTTTCTTATTTGGTTTGTGCTTTTCTTGTTATCTGAGTAATCTTCACTTAAGCTGAGGTTACAAAGATTTCACCTATGGTTTCTTCTTTGGTTATATTTTTACGGTTTAAGTCAATGATCCATTTTAAGTTAATTTAGGAGTACGGTGTGAAGCACGGATCTATTTTAAATTTTCCTTTATCAATTGATATCCGATTGTTCCAGCACCATTCACTGAAAGACTTCTCTTTCTCCACTGAAATGTCCTAACACTTTCATAGAAAACCAATTAATCATCTATATTTGGGTCTTTTGTTGTTGTTGTTGTTCCCCTGATGCACATGTCTCTTCTTTCACTAATACCACATGTCTTTATTACTATACCTTTAGAGCAAGTCTTGAAATCAGCTTATTTAAGTTCTCCAACTTTGTTGTTGTTGTTTTAAAGAATAGCTTATGCTATCCTAGGTAATTTGAGCTTACATATATATGGTTTTGGTTAGCTAATGTTGTGCTAAGGAGAGTTGTGTCTATGTTCATGAGGGATATTAATCTGTAGTTTTCTTGTGATATCCTTGCCTGTTTGGTATCTGAGTAATAATACTAGCTTCATAAAATGAGTTGCCCAACATTCTCTCTTCTATTTTCTGTAAGACTATGTGAAGAATTGGTATCATTTCTTCCTTAAATATTTGATAGAATTCACTAGTAAAGCCAGCTGACCCTGGAGTTTTCCTGGCAGAAGGTTTTGAATGACTCAATTAATTAATCATGAATTTAATGATATAGGGCTATTCAGATTTTCTATTGCTTCCTGTGTCAGTTTTGATAATATTCATCTTTCATGAAATGTGTTCATTTTTTATACATTGTCCAATTTGTTGGTATATAATTGTTCAGAAGATTCTGTAATGATCTTTTTAATACCTGTAGATCTGTAATGTTTTCCCCTTTGTCATTTCTGACATTGGTAATTTCTCAAGTAGATCCATTTTATTTACCTTTTCAAAAAACTGAAGAAGCAACTTAGAGTTCCTTTTATTTTTCTGTATTGCTTGAGTGCTTTCTCTTTTATTGAGCTCCTTTTCTACCTTTATTATTTCCTAGCTTTTACTTCAGGATTAATTTATTCTTCTCTCCTAGTTTTCTAAATAGGGGGTAGATCATTGATTTTAGACTTTTCTTCTTTCCTAATATGAACATTTATAGATATATTTTCTTTATCTGGGCTGGCTAAGTTGTATCCCATACATTTTGCTATGTTGTTTCACTATCATTCAGTTCAAAATATTGTCTTTGATGGATGGGTTATTTGGAGAATGTCGATTTCCAAATACTTGGAAATTTCCTAGATGGTTTGTGGTTGAGTTCTAATTCAATTCTCTTCAAGATTTCAGTATTTTGAAATCTATTGAGACTTGGTTTATAGTCCAGTGTATGGTCTATCTTGGTGAACACAACACATCCACTTGGAAAGAATATATAATTTGCAGTTGTTGGGTGTAGTGTTTTATATATATAAATTAGGGCAAAGTGGTTGATGGTGTTGTTCAGATCTTCTGTGTCTTGATTGGTATTTTCAACCTTGTTCTATCTATCAGTTACCTAGAGAAGGATTGGTCTCCAACTATGTTTGAGTATTTATCTATTTCTTCTTTTACTTTTTCAGTTTTTGCTTCAGGTATTTTAAAGTTCTGCTATGAAGCCCATATATTTATAATATTTATAGCTTTCTGGTATATTAACTTTTTGATCATAATTGTGTATTCAAATCTATTTTATGTGCTATTGGCATAGCCAGTCTGTCTTTCTTATGTATACTGTTTATGTGGATATCTTTTCCTAGCCTTTCTTTTCAATTTGTATCTTTTTATTAAAGTGGGTATCTTACAGCATATAGTTGATTTTTTTTTCTTTTTTAAATCTGGTATGACAATCTTTGCCTTTTAATAGGACTTTCTAGTCTATTTTCATATAAAGTAGTTGATACGGCCATATTTAAGTCTGCCATTTCTCCATTTCTTTTCTATCTGTCTCATCTATTTTTTGTCCCTTTCCTTTTTTGGGGCATTCTTTTGCGTTATTCATTTTTTTAGTACCCCATTTGAATTTTTCATTGGCTTCTAGTTACATCTTTCTGCATTATTTTTAGTGGTTACTTTAGTGATTACAATATATGCCTTTAACTTTTCCCAATCTGATTAACAGTAATATATTATTACTGCAGGTAAATCAAATTCATTTTCATATCTATAGTGCCTAGCATGGTATTTGATACCAAATGGGAGATTGATAGATATTTCTTCAATGAACAAAATCATAGGTATTTATTTATGTTGTACCAAAAGTATATGGAATTGATTACAGAAAAATTTTTTTGGTTAATGCAAGTTAACTGAAAATCACCTCAAATTCTAAACATTATTATATTTTTAGTGGATTTGAATTTACAAATCTTGTAACTTTCATATATAATCAACATTTTATGTATTATTTTATTTTCTATATGCTTGATATTTTTGTTGTAAAAAATATAGACCTCTTCCTATCCTTAATTTCTGAAGTTTCAAAAAAAAAATCTCACTTTCAAATTTTAGAACAGGGAGACCATCTTACTTTAACAATTCTGTATGATTTTGTGAAACTTCCAGCTGTTAATTGTCTTGGCTGTTCTGCCCACATGACATCCTCATCCAACACCCAGCACACCGTCTTGGCTTTGGAGTGTTATTTACTGATGAGTAATGTCCACAGTGAAACACTGAATATGTTCTTATGGTCTGTAGCAGACTGTGGGATGGCCTAGCGCTGAAGCCCAGGTTCGAAGGATGCCCTTGAGATGTTTAATAGGTTCCAGAGTGGCAAAAGCATTCCTAGAGGAGTCTGGTTCCAGGACTTGCCCAAGGGGAGAGACCTGGTAGAGATTCTGAGTTTCTAGGAGCCAACTCCTGCCAGAAGCAAGACGGATGGATGCCGGGCAGGAAAGAGTGCAGTCAGAGGAAAAGGAGGTAGTTAAGCTCTCCTCAGACAAGACCTAAGAGCTTCATGAATACTGTGCTCATTCTCACCAAGACAAAGCTTTCCTCCTATTTTGGAACCAATTTCATGCTCACCCCAGTATTTCTGTTTAACTCTCAAGTTCATTTGGACACTTTTGTAAAGTCTCCTTTTTTGGCCCACATAGCTGCCTTAGATGCTTGAATATTTGACTTCTCTACATTCTAGTTAGAAATGGTACTTTTTAAGATCTCCAACTACTCTATAGGAGTTTCCAGATTTGAGATTCCAAACATAAATACCTTCCTCCAAGAATTCAAGTTTTCTGGGATTCATAGGAAATGCATGTCTTTGTATCATAGTGCAGAATTGACAGTCCTTGCTGCCGCTATATTGGAAGCTAGAGTTTTCTTCCCAGACACGAATCCCTGAAGCTCACCCAGGAATTTTTATGAATTTTGAAGCTGTGTAGTGTAATGGTCAATAGGGAAAGCTTTGGAGTTTGAATCCTGGGTGTGCTTCTTACTGCTTGTGTGAATTACTTGTAAAAGGAAGTAATCATATTACTGACCTCATGGGATGATTGTGAAGGTTGCAGATCTGTGTTAAGCTCTTAGCAGTGCTTAGCACCTAGGCCACCCTCTGGAGATGCTCTCATTATACTTTCCTGTGGTGGGGATGGTGGTGACGATGGTGATGATGGAGAAGAGGAGGAAGGAGAAGAAGGCAGAAGAAGAGAAGGAGGTCTAAGAGGAGTGTGTGTCAGTGTGTAGTGGGGTGGGGGTGGGGGAGAGCAGCAGCAGCAGTGAAAACAGAAGGAGCTGACTTTCCAGTTGATAACACCAAATGTCAACCTTTTCCTGGTGTCTTCTCAAGATCAACTTATGTTAACTCTGTGATTGTCTGCTAACTGAAGATTCAACCCCCTCCATAATTTCTCTCTCATGTTTAAAAGGTACTTTAGGAGGGACCGTCATAGCATTTTCTTCTTTTCATTTTCCCAGATCTCCCTGCCTCCTCAGATCAATCTTGCCCTCGTTCTGAGCTCTGCCCAGGGCTGCCCAGGGTTGCTCCATTTCCCAATTTTCTAATCTTTTTCTAATATATTATATATGGGAGCTCTTTTGCTCCTACAGGGAATTAGGAAGGAAGGAAGCAAACATTTCTTGAGCTAGTATGCCAGGCACTATGCTAGTTGCTCATTTAGACTCATGTAATTCTCTATGGGATTAATTTCACAGGCTGAGAAGTCAGGAGTTCAGAGGAGTTACCTACTTGCTCGGGGTTATGCTGTTAAGTGATCAAGATCTGAACACAAGTCTTTCTAACTCTAGAGCCTGATTTTATCCTTAACACGAGTGCACATGGCACCAGGAGAAGAAGGCAGATTGTATCTATGGAGGAGGGGAGAAGTCACTGAAGGTGACATCCTCACAGTATGGCTGGGCCCTGCCTGCTGGGATCATGGGGTGTTACTTCCAGAGCTCAACACAAAAGCAATTTCCAGATGTCTGAAAGTTCCAGAGAATTCATATAGAGCCACCCCAGTCCTGCTCTGAGGGGAAAATCACAGACAAGAGCAACCTGGGGAATTAGTGTTTTTGGCAAGAGACATGCAGCATTCTGAGTCAAGAATGTCGTTCTTAACGTGGAGGTACAGGGCCCATTTGGTTTTGAAAATCAATTATATATTTTTGGAACATATATCACTTCCACGTGGTTTCCAAGTGGTGACATTATTATGGTTATTGTCGACTTTTCTGTTGATGTTGAGAGGAGTTCTCAAGGAGAAAATGATAATAAAAGCCTATGTTGGCAGAATAGTAGGTTAGCTGAGATATGGTCCAGTTGGCTCTGGACTAGCAAACTGAACTCCAAGGTCAACTGAGGACTCTGTAGCACTCTCAAACAATTCAACTGAACCTGGAGGGAGGGCAAGATGGGGACGGGCTTGGTCATAATCCAACAGCATTCTGTTCAAGTTAGAACTGAGTCATTCTCAAGAATTTACTTGAGTAGTTCTCAAAGTTTTTCCATGTTGCTTCTCAGAGAACATGGAGCTCCAACCACATTCCAGTGGCCCATGGACCACCCAGATTCATGACCTGCTTTAAAAACCTTGTGATATTTGTTGAGATTGACTGTTTTTGCTAAAAAGCTCAAACGAACCTGAACTCTTTGAAAGTCTGAAGGTAGAGTCTCTCCAAGAACACGGGATTTTCAAAAGACCAAAACCAAATAATCAGCTTGAATGTTGGGGAAAGGTCAGGTCATCTCTTAACATGGGAAGTGTAAACCTCGAAGGAGGATATCCAGCCACGAAGGTGGACAGAGCATGTCATTCTTTTCCTGGGAGTACTATCCTTTTATCCTTTGAGGCCTTTTGCTTATTTCTTTGCAAAGATGAGCCTTTAGGAATTCTATTTTGGAAAGATAAAGGTATATACAAATAGGTATTCAGACCACAAAAATTTTTTTTTGCTTTGGAAAGAGAGTCTTCCGATAGCTCAGTGTCAGAAGGTCAAAGGAAAGAACATGTAGACATTAAGTTAATAAGAATTTATTTCACTGAAAGAGCAAAAGTATTATTATTAAAAAGAGTTCAAAGGGGGCACCTGGGTGGCTCAGTAGTTAAGAGTCATCCTTCGGCTCAGGGCGTGATCCCAGGTTCCTGGGATTGAGCCCCACATCAGGCTCCTCCTCTGGGAGCCTGCTTCTTCCTCTCCCACTCCCCTTGCCTGTGTTCCCTCTCTCACTGGCGATCTCTCTCTCTCTGTCAAATAAATAAATAAAATCTTAAAAAAAAAAAAAAGAGCTCAAAGACTTAATGTTACTTGGGAAAAGAAAAGACATTATACTTACACTACTTTTTTTGTGACTGGAAGATTCTAATACTTAGTCTCCTGCAATCTGGTCCTCTTAACCTTGGCCATTGCCTGCCCCCATCCCCCAATCCATGAGAACCCAAGCAGGGTGCATTTCTTTTCAAGATTGTGTTGCAGAGAAAACAAATTCCTTGTAGTAGAAATAATGATTTGGAAGATCTCAGATCTTGTTCCCAGACATAGTATTTGGAAAACATCGAGTGGACACTCATAAGGAGTCCCAAGGGAATTGGAGTCCAGGAACTTTTATAAAGGAGTGAAGAAAATAAATCAGCCCAGGGAGTTGGAGGAAGAGAAGCTAATGACATTTGCTGAACGTACATGCTAGAAATGCCTGAAATAAATACAGGCTGGGAAAGAGCCTGAGCACCTTACTTGGGTTGTAGAGTGAGGCCGATGTCGAAGGTCCAGGGTGCTTATGTTCAACCTCTGGCAGAACCTCCAAGAGAGCTTCCGGTTGGGGTGTCACAGCCTTGGGACCAGCTGCGGGGATGGGACAATGCTTTCTTCAGTCTTGGCTGGACAGGTCAGTTTGCTCAGGAAAAGGGAACAAACTATAAGCCTGCATCAGAAACAGGGCAGCTCTCGGGAATGAGCTAGTCTTTCGTTCTCTCGTCATAGACCTTCTGTCTTTTTCTTTTTGCATTTTCCTCTCTTAAAAACAGCTTTTTATGATTACTGAGGATATCTGTTTCCTCTAAATTCAGGCTTGTCCTTCACCTTGACCTGTCCCAGCCTTCGAATGGCTGACTGTACCTCCGGGCATCTCCTGACGCCGCCTCCCTCCTTCATCCCCCTTTCCTCGCTTTCCTAATTTCAGCTCTCCAAGAGGACCGATCCAGGTTATCTTCTTGCACCATCCTCCCCAGCCCTGAGTCAGAGTTCTGGGTCAAGCTCTGGGTTCAGCTGCCTTCGGGTGAACCTCCACCCTCTGGCTGGGTGATGAAAATCTGGCCGCACCCTTGCTTAGCTGGGCTGAAGGTGGGGCCTGAGTGGGTCCTGACGCAGCAGCTTGTGGAGAATGCTCCCTTCCTGAGAATAACAGTTGGTAAAACAAAGCCTGTCCTTTGAAAGGTGCAGAACTTTGGCAGAAGCTTCCTGGATAGGCAGTCTCCCAAAGTTATAAATTCTCCACGACTTCATGGCTAGTTTTGGGCTTAACAGACATGAGGATAAGCATATGGTCATCCAAGGCTTGCTCTAGGTCAAACAGTGAACGAGGCAGGATGTTTGTTTGTTTGTTTTTACCTTTGGCAGCTCATCTAGAGCAGAGATCCTCAAGCTGAGGTACGTATACCCTTGGGACACAGAAAGATTCCTAAGAGTTGTGTAGGCAGCTTGGAAAATTAAGTAAAGGAATCAATTTCTAAATTCTCAACAGCTATAGATATTCATTCTTAGAATTGTTCTATCTGAAGATAGGTGGGGTTCAGGTTCTCACCAACCCCTTCATAATTTTCCTTCTGCTACTTTTCACCAGAGAGGCATAACCCCACCCCCAGCCATCCCAAGTGTTACCATCCTGCTTCTCCCTGAAGTCAAGAACTTGTTTGCCAGCCAGATGCTGGGCAGTATAAACGCAGGTGCTGAGAACAGAGAGCACTCTACCTCTCCGGCTCCACATCCCAGGGCCAGAAGGTTCCCAATGTTTTGCTTTCATCGCAATTGAGGGAAGACTTATCAGATAGTAGGTCACTCAAAATGATTCTTGAGGATGAATTCCATATTGCTTTTGGTATACAACTCAGGAGAGTTCAAAGCATCGAGTGACATATATAGAACAAATTCCTTCCATTCACAACCTCTTTTTTCTGTGAATAGGTTTATCAGAATTTACAGCTTTAGGAAACTAAAATGGAAACAGGAGTGTTGCTTGACCTGCCTCATTTCTTGACCAGATCTCCTTATTGATCTGGGCTAAATAAACTATTTGAGAAACCAAAAATCCCAATTCATTCCTTGCCAACTACATTTCCTGTAAAATTTCATTTGTAATGTGTTTAATAATTTTTATCAAAATTGAAATTTATTTGGTTTTGGTGGATTATATACTACTTCTCATCATAATGACAAATTCAGATGAAAAATTTTAAGACTTAGAGATTTGTGATCATAGGAAATAAAAAATATTTATATACATATTTTTGTTGCAAAGAGGTATGGTAGGGTGATCAATATAAGATTTGCAAGTATAAAACTATATTGTTCTACGATGTATGTGGGGGAGTAGAATGGAAATATGAATTCAAGAAGAAAAATGATATAGAATTTCTAGCTGTTAAAGAATTTGTGTGCATGAATTTTAAACTGATGGTGGTGAGAACCATTCTTATGACGGTTATGATGGTCCATTAGCTACATCTAAAATAGTGCCACATGGCGCTGGGTGGCTCAGTTGGTTAAGCACCAACTCTTGACTCTTGAATGTCTAGCTCAGGTCATAATCTCAGGATCATAAGATGGAACCCTGTGTTGGGCCCTGTGCTCAGTGGGGATTCTCCTTGAGATTCTCTCCCCCCTCTCCCTCTGCCCCTCCCCTGCTCATTCTCTCTCTTTCTCAAATAAATAAATAAATATTCAAAAAATTTAAAGAAATAGTGCTCCAACTGTTTTTAATTTGTAGGTCACCATGTAAAATGTTCCAAATTATACTTTGCAACTATTTAAAGAGAAAATAAAAGTTTTTAGATGTTAACTTGTAAAAAAAGAAGAGGGGGTGTGCATAATTTAAAAACCATTCCTAGGGGAGTATGAGAGCAGACATCTGCAGGCCACCATGCTTAGGTGTCTACTGGGAGAAGGGATACATACTGGTGTCAAAAAACCCCAGTTCCACCATTTATTAGCTCTGTGACTTTGCACCAATTACTTAAATTGACCTAGTTTGGTTTTCTTTTACAACAGAACCAATACCTCCTTACTAAATTGTGGTGAAGTAAGTGACTTGATATGCACAACACTCTTAGCAGAGGGCCCCTGATGTACTCAGTGTCACTGTCTCTCCACTTCCCCCAAGGCTGTATGATCCCTCTTTCCGTCTCCCCCTTACTCCTTCCCTCCATCACCTCATGTGTATACAAAGGTGGCTTTATCTTATATCCTCTATTAAATATATTTGATTCACATTCTAAAGGTCTCAAAGTATCTTCTGTAAATTCATTCATCCAAGGAATATATATATATAAGGCAGTAACTATATTCCCGGCACTATTATGGCACTGGGGACAGCTGTGAATAAAAAAAGACAAAATCCCTATTGTCACAGGGCTAAGTGCATAGTGATGAGGCTGCATTGGCGGCTCCCCATCAGCAAGGTCCTTTCACTTGTGAGAGACTGGTTAGATATCTGCGGATTGGTCCATCTGTCCATCCACCCATGTATCCAACCAGCCAGCCATTCAATTACAAAGTGTATTGAGAAACTCCTAAATGTTAGGGCCATGATCAGGCGTTCTTGTTCTGAAAGTGACCACAACACTCAATTGTAATAAAAATCCCTTTTTCACCCTTTACCACAATATGTGTGGAGATTAATTGCAGCATGTGTCTGTTTGGGGACGAAATGCAAATGTCCCTGCTTTTCTTTAATTTTTGACTGTTACCTTTTTGTTTAAAATGACGAGTACCTTTTGACTGATTCAGGCCAATTTGTGTGTTCCTTCCAAATCAATAATTCGTTTTATTGAGACTTGCTCCTAGAATGCAGCTTCAAAACGTATTTAAAATGATGGATTTGGGGATGGGCGATGATCTGGGCACTCAGAGTGATTCTACTACTTGATTTTCAAACTGCATCATGGAATGTTGTTCTACCACCTACTTGGAGAACTAATCTCCCGTAAATACAACATTGAGTGAGTTTATCCAGACTTCATCCAGAAATTTAAAAATAGCTCCAGCACTCCCAGTTGTCCTCTCTCTACCCAATTCTCATTAGCACAGGTCTTCAGAGAAGCCAGAGTTTTTAAGATGAGACATTTCAGTTACAAGACACTTCAATTTCAAGACATTCCCTTAAGCCAGAGATCTTTTATCAAAGATATGGACTGCTTTGAGTCAAAATATTTTTGTTGTTGTTGTTGTTGAGATAAAGTTCACAAAATAAAATTCACTGTTTGAACTCTTTTGAAGTTTAAAATTCACTGGTTTGTAGTATATTCATAATGTTGTGCAACCATCACCACTAATACCAGAACATTCCATCACCTCAAGAAGAAGCCCTGTACCTCCCAATTCTCTCTTCCTCCAACCCCGGACAATTGCTACTCTAATTTTTGTCTCCATGGATTTGCCTATTCTGGGTTTTTCATATACATGATATCACATAGTATGTGACTTTTTCACATAACATACTGTTTTCAAGGTTCATCTATGTATCAGTACTTCATTCCAATCGCTAAATCCATTGTGTGGATATAGCACATTTTGCTTCCCCATTCATCAGTTGATGGGCATTTGGGTTTGCACTTCTTAGCTACTATGAATATGTACGTATAAGTTTATCCATGAACATAGTGTCAGTTCTCATGGTATATACCTAGGAGTTGAATTGCTAGATCATATGGTAATTCTGTGTTTAACTTTTTGAGGAAGTGCCAAAATGTTTTCCAAAGCAGTTTTACATAAAAATATTTTTATACGTATTTGCTGTTTGTGTGCAAAGTGTGTCTTTCTTTATACTAAAGGGTTCCTTTCCTAGTTTTAAAAAGTAAAAAACACACACACACAAAAACGCACTTAAGTGAATTTTAACTTGGATTTTCAAGGGCAACTGTTATGTAGTAGAAAATGGCACTTAACAAAATGAAGCAATAATTTTTATCCAAGAATTGTATACACCTCTTTTTCATTTCTCAAAAATGTATTTATAACATAAATACCTGGAAATTATTTTTATTTCTAAGAATGAAATTGATATTTATTCAGTTTGGTCATCATTAAGATTGTCTCATTAAAAAAATCCTGAATTCCCTTTTTAGAAAATATTTCCATTACTATGAATAATGAAAGTAATTGTTTTCAACATTCTAATGCATATTGTGTTTTAAGAGATGCATTTATATTTAACATATACAAACTTTCAACCCAGGATCTAGAGCCTCACTTATAAGTCAGTCTTCTGGAGGAGATGAGAAACCTGACAGAATTTTTTTTAAGTACCAAGACTTGACTGTGAAGTAATCCATGCACATGGCGTCCATAAGGTGCTCACTGAGGTGGATCAAGCCATTGGCCGCAGATCCCTGGTGAGTGTCCTTAGTGCGATCACTTGTTTTTATTCAATAATTTCTCTTAAACGTTGGTTTTATAGTTCTGAATTTTCTGAATGTTTCATGTGTCAAAAAGCCAAATTATTCCAGAAATCTATGCATTATGCCTGCTTTTTTGTGTGATTCATTTTTATTAACCACCAATTCTCTCTACTCTCCCTGAATTACACCCAAACATCACCAGTGGGAAAGACACTCATCTAAAGGCTGCAGATTCTTGCTCTCTTACCAGGTTTGAATAGCAAAAACCTTCCTAATGTCCAGAGCAGCAGAGGCCCCTCTAACTAGCAGAGTTAGGACAGGGCACTTCACGAGTATGGTAAGCAGCATAACAGCCCCTGAGGAGGTCCACACCCTGATCCTGAGATCCTGAGAATATGTTCTGTTACATGGCGACAGGAAATTATGCTTGTAGATGACATTAAGTTTGCTCATCAGCTGACCTTGGGGAGATTATCTGGATGGACCCAGTATAATCACAAGGGTCCTCAGAAGTGAAAGAGGGGCAACGAGAGTGAGAGGCAAAGAAGGAGATGGGACAACAAAAGCAGAGGTCAGAGGGATGGACAGACTCCACCGGCCATTGTTGGCTCTGAAAATGCAGGAGACCATCTGAACTACTTAACTCTTCCCTAACTGGTTCATATTATTTTCCTTGCCTTTCAAACCATCTCCCCAGTCCAGATAGGTTTTCTTCCCTCCTCCCTCCTTCCAGCTGGTTCCACTTAACGTCATCCAGGGTACACTGGTCTTTGCACTGTCTCTCAACAAAGCTGCCTCCTTCCCTAGCTCCTCTGCATTTCATTCAGAGAGTGCCTTCCTTTCCTCCGCTACCCAACCAGTTCTCCACTTCACAGTGTCCCCAGGGTCCCAGGCACAGTGAGGACCCCACTTAAGGGCTGTGAGTACTTCTTGACTGATTAGCAAGAGGGAAGGTAATGATGACAGCCAGAGAGATGGTAACATTTATCTTGTCACTGATGACAGCAGCATATTAAAAATAAAAAAAGAAGCTTTCTCGGATTTATTCCTTTGTTCTTTCTCTTTTTTAGGTTGTTTTGCATGAAAATGAACAGTTTAAATTAATCTGCATTTTTGTTGTTTCATAGGTCACTTATACTTATCCTTTTTTCTCTACAACATGTATATGGGGTAAGTACATTAATTAGCTCTGACTGCATACACATCTCTTGTTATAAACCTTTTTGTTTCAAACAAGCCACTCTGTGGGACTCAGTTTTCTCATCTGCAGAATGAAGGGTTGGACTAGGTGAACTCTGAGGTTTCTTTTCTATTTTACAGTCAAGACTGCTTACCAAATTGCCCAGGTGTTGGAGATTTCTTTATTTTATAACATAATCTTTTGTTAAAATCTTTTTTTTTTTTTTTTGAGAGGGGCAGGAAGCAGCTGGGTCACTTCGAGATTAAATCAAGAAATATAAGATTAAACGTGAACATTTTAACTCTGGAGAAAGATAAGCCTAGAATATTCTGTAATAAGATCACTTTCTTCTGCAACCTCACTGAGGAATTTGAGTTATTAAACCCAACCCCAGACGTTTCTGGGAAATCACACTATGGACTGTCTGTGACTCAGGTAGACCTTGAGACAACTGAACTGGTTAAATTACTACTGAGCACATCTCCATCTGTCCATCGTCTCTAGCTTGGATTTACCCAATCCAATTTCTGTGACTCAAGTTAACATAGGTCATTTCAAAGCAAATCAAAATATAAAGTTACTTTCTCTTCTCTTTTTTCTACCAGTCAGGGACAGAAAGCGGGGAATCAGAAGGTCTCCCCAAGTAGGAATAGTAAGACTTGCTTCACTTAGTTCACACGCATTTGAGAGCATCATCTGAAATAATGAATGGAAACAGTGAAATATATATGCCTGCATTTTTTTTACCTGATTTCTCTAAGTTTATTTCTGTCTTATATTCTTCCCCCCCCCCCCCCGCATTATAAGAGTCTACAGAGTCTTAACATTTCACTTCCTTTGTTTCTTTTGTTCCATATGAGTGAATAAAATTCTTGAACCAGACTGTTCTAGCCTGGACCCAGCTAGCAGGTTGTGCTGTGCCGAGGTTTTAAAGATTTCGCACCAAGAGTAGTTGATACTGTAGTTGGGTTTTAAAGGTAGTGATGTGAATCAATGCAGTATCTATGGAAGGCAGCTTGGCATTATCCATCCAAATTGCAAATGCATCATCCTGTTGACACAGGGATTTCCCTTTTTGGAATTTATCATTCGTATTTATACTGATTTGGGCATAAAGAAAATGCACAAGAATACTGGTTGCAGGGGAGCGTTCAGTAACAAAAGAAGGGAGATAGCTAAACACCCATCATGGTTGCAGGGGAGCGTTCAGTAACAAAAGAAGGGAGATAGCTAAACACCCATCAAGAAGGGCTGGTTAAACAAGCCATTGTGCTTCAATCCACGGAGAGCCGTTCTGTTAACTTGGAATGGTTTTGAAGACGTCTGGTTAAGAAGAGAAAGCAGAAGGGTACAGAGAAATACACCATCTGGGTGAAAATAAAACAAGACCAAAATCGTCAAAGAGTGCGTGTGTGTGCGTGTACGTGTGCCTGGGTGTACAGGTGGGTACGTGTGCGTGCCTGTACGTCTGCATGTGCGTGCATGTGTGCTCGTGTGTGCGTGTATGTGAACGTGCGTTTGTGCATGTACGTGTGTTTGTGCGTGTCCGTGTACATGCGCGTGAGCATGCGCGGAACTATCCAGACCCAGACTGAGGACAGTGACTGCCTGTCGGTGAGGGAACTCGGAACCTGGGTTGGAAAAGAAAATTTCTTCTCTCATTATACTCTTTTGACCTATTTGAATTTTTAATCATACGCCAATATTGTTTTTCAAAAAAATAGAGGTAGGAATGTAGGACTGGTTATTAATCTAGAAATTAATAGCTTATGTCTTAAACTTTTTATTCAACATACATTTGTTTAAACATATCTGAGATAAAATGGATAGGAATTTTTCTGTTTTTCCTGCTTGAGGCATGACATTCGTTCTGGAGAACACCAATGTATTCCTGGTGAGTATGGTTTATACTTTGAACACGGTCTTGTCTGAGACACGGTCTTTATCTTTTTCAAATGGGTTTATATAGCGTGTTTTTGAGGCACAGTTTCTTCCTTTACAAATGCCTCCCCCTTTTAGGGGCATTTATTGGGAAATATCTAGTGTAGAAGAACTTCAGAGACACTACAACTTCCTCTTGCCTTTTTCTCTTTTCAGTACTGGTCAAAGCTTTATATGTGACTATTTCTGTTTCTTTATTATAATCTGCTGATTTATTTTAAACTGATTCTTTCCTGAAATGTAATTTTGCTACAAATATCTCTGTGATACTTGGCACAATTAAGTAAAAAACAAAACAAAACAAACAACAAAAAACAAACAATAAGAGAACAAACTTGCCTTTATTATCAAGCCAGCTAATCAACCGACGTTCTTTTCTCTGGTTGTTTTGATATCTCACTGAACACATAGTAATGAATCCCAACCTTAAATGAACCCAAGTGTTCAGACTAGTTATTTTAAGTGTTTTCATGCTGTCCTGGACCTGGGCATTTCATTTTTTTTTTTCAACCTTATCAGAGTTTTGAACTTGATGTTTCTGCATTCATAGATAACAATGTGACTCAAAACTCAAGAGGCATATATTTCTGAAACTTCAGATACATTTTTTAACTTAATTCTTGTCAAGGTTTCCATTCTTAGATACTCTCAACGACCCTAAGGAGTTTTGTTTATAAGAATGTCTTTTTTATTAATGCTTAAGGATTTTTCTTTTGGATTGGGTCTGAGCATATTTTTCCAGGAAAAAAGAGGTCTAAATTGTGTGATTGAAAAAAAATACATTCTGGATAGACTCTTTTCCCTCCTGTACACGTTTATATACATGCATACGTGTACACGTGTGTATATTCATATGTACATGTACTCAGATGTATTTACATATACACTTATGCACCTAGGTGGGTATGTTTGTATAGAGGGCTTCCATTAGACTATAACTATTGGTTCACATGTTTTACGTACCCCATCATACTTTGGCATAAAGGCTTAAATTTATAGCTTTGAGTGTAAAAGATCTATCAATCCTAGAAATATGTGTTTAATACATAAGTGTTGCAGTGAGGGCTGGTCCGGGCAAGATCATGAACTAGGCCAAGTTTATCCCTGGTGCCCTTCTGATATTCCTACCCACACTCTCGGCTCCTAGCACCTGGAGCTGCTTTTGCCACCACTCCCTCCCTCCCCGCAGCCCCAGGCTCTGAAGGAATGCTCAGTGTCCCTTGTCAGCACAGTGCATCATGGTGGCTGTTTTGTTGTTAAGGGGTCTGCGTATGGAAACAGTTGCTCTGAGATTATGCTTTTGTACTGAAGTGACAGATGACTCTGAATACAGACAATGAGGATTTGTGAGAACAAGGGGCTGATTCTTCCAACAGGCACGTGTGTGTGTGTGTGTGTGTGTGTGTGTGTGTGTGTGTTTAGAGGAAGCATGAATGTTAAGAAAATACGTGAATGTGGAGTAACTCTTTAAAGAGGATGTTGGAGAGAAGTTAGGGGAAGGGGCCCAAATGATTCAAGTTCAGGAACTTTCTAGTTGAGAGACACAAAGCATCTTGGAGTTTCAGCAACTTGCAGGAAACAGTTGTCACGTGAATTCCTAGGCTATGCCTCAAGCAGTGACCAGGAAGGACTCAATGGTCTTGGAGGGGAAGCCAGAGGGTCCTGAAAAGCAGCTGAATTTATAATTTAAGTGAGACACTGTTGTGTACTCTCCTAACCATGTAGTTTACACTCAAAGATGATCCACAACTTAGTCAATGATGTCTTGCCAGGAGAGAGACCTTGCAGAAGAGTCTGGCCAAGGGGAAAGCGGCTTCAGAGAGGGGCTTTTCTTTTTTGTTCTAATGCTGGCTCACATGAACTTTTATTTTGCTCACATAATCACCCGCCCTCTTATCAAGCCACAGTGAAAGTTCTTTGCCTTTTTATGTATCAACATTAGCCTTTTCTTTTCGCAGATCCAAAGGTCAAAGTATACTGTGGAATTCTCATGGGTTGGGTAAACCGAGGTGCTCGTTATAAGGTACACGTCAGGTACCCAGCTAGGTGAGGAACGCTACTTTACTAAACCAGATGCTTCACTTTCCAGAGTGGAAAGAAGTTTGTGGGTCCTTGCGGAGGAAGAGATTGCTCAGTGTGCCAGTGTTTTCCTGAAAAAGGGTCTCGGGTAAGTGATGGAAAAATCAGCATGGCGAGCGGGAGGGAGAGATGGGGAGTTGCTAATCAAAGGGCATGAAGTGTCAGTTGTGGCAGATAATAAACTAGAGATCTGCTGTACGTCTTCTTACAGTCCACGATGACGTAATGTTCACTTAAAAATGTGTGAAGAAGGTAGATCTCATATGAAGTGTCCTTACCACAACTACATTTTTTAAAAAAGAGCAACATGGACGGCATACTGAAATTTGAGCTATTGTGAATGCTTAATGTTCAGTCATCTCAGATTCTTAGCATGTTCTGGTAATTGTTGGTGTTTACATGTTTCACAGTTTAAAGTTCTATATATTCTGATAAGAGATACCAATTATATTACACTCTGTGTCATGCTTGGAAGTGCAAGCCATGATTCACCGAGTGTTTTCTACAATACTAGTTTTGTGAACTGCCTTATGCAAAAAGGGTCTTCGTGTCATGTGGTCCATACTGGGTCACCAGCATCTTGAAACTCAGGTTGCGTATCAGCATTTTAAAGGCTCTGAGAAGTACTGCAGTGAGGGGGGAAAGAAGGCTTGTTTAACCTTATTTAAAGTGGTATATCTGGACATTCTACTACAAGACTCTTTTTTTGGATAACACCTATTGAAATCACGTGGAACAGTGTTCTGTAGTTGAAGTGATAGCTGCGTTTATCTTGTGCTTCTCATGTGTGAGGCGCTGTTCTGTGTTCTCAAAGCACTGGAGCTCTCCAGCTCCTCACGGTAACTCTCTTCCATCTTATCATGCCGACTTTGCGGGGCAGAAGATCAAAGCTTAGATCGGTGTAGTGTCTTGATCAGGTCCACCCGGGACAGCGCTCTGGGTAACTACACGAGATTCTGTCCTGCACGCACAAAAGGCCTCTTGGCTACTGTGCATCAGATCATGGGAACATTTATGGACCCCTCCCTTATATTCTGACGGCAGCAGTTGGCGGCCCGCTAACTCATTTGTGCTGGAGCATTAGCTCAAACAATTCTTTTGATTAAAAAATACTCCCATCATCTTATGAGAAAAGAGCATGCTTCAGAAACGTCGGACAGTTTTTCTGAGTCAGGTCAATGATTCTGTTGGCACGTGTCCACATCAATCCTGTAGGGCGTGACGTTCAAAAAGCACAATTCGGTAAACGTCGGTCTGCAAGGGTGCAGAACACCTGAGAGAAGAGACCGTGTACTTTCCCCATGGCTTCACTTCGTCTGCACACCGTACATGTGCAGTATGTCAGAGGCTCCTCCGTTCGGCTCTCTCCCTGATAGCAGCTCCCTCACTGAGCTTTTCTATGGCAAGTCCCTTCCTGCTTAAGCTGGTTTGTTTCTTCAGCACTTCAAAAACTTGGGTGCTCAGAATTTATCTTGAGCTTTTTCAAGCTGCCTTCATGATATAATTCAAAAACAAAAGGGGCGAACGTCTCGTTTTAAATGAAATAAGTCCTGGGGATATACTGTAGAGCATGGTGACTATAGTTCACAATACTGTTTTGTATATGTGAAAGTTGCGGAGAGTAGATCTTAAAAGTTCTCATCCCAAGGGGAGAAAAACCAGTAGCTGTGTGATGACAGATGCTAATGAAACTCCTTGTGGTGATCATTTTGTAATCTACACACATATCAAATTTTGATGCTGTATACCTGAAACTATCAAAATGTTTATGCCAATCATATCTCAATAAAAATTCTCTTAAAAAAGTAAGGATGCCTAAAGCTAGCAATCTAAGAAGTGCTTTAGCCTTTTTTCATATAAATGTACATGTTATTCAGGGGGGAAAAGCTTGGTCTTTGTGTGAAATTTTTTAATATAAACATACCAAGATCGTATAAATGAGAAGGAAAGAAACCAGTACGTCTAAATTTTAAGACCCTTTGAGTTTGAGACCCAAGAAAATGGATCGATCAGCTTTGTGAGAGGAAAGGGGCCAGGGGAACCACAAAAGAAACAGGAACAGTTGCTTGGATAAAGCTCTGATTTCAATGAGGCTGACAGTTTTTTTAGTGGGGACATCTGGCCATGTCTAGAGACGTTTTTTGGTTATCACAGCTGGGTGGCGGGGGTGCTACTGGTGTCTCGTGGGTACAGGCCTGGGGTGGTGTTCAGCACCTGCAATGCACCTGCCAGCCCCCACACAAAAACATACCCGTCTCCGGATGCCAACCGTGCTGAGGTCGGGAAACCCTGCTCTAATCCCACCGCAGCTGTGAGGCTGCTTCTGGGAGGTTCCCTATAAGGAACCTGAATTTCCAACTGCTGGTGTGTGGAAGAGGCAGGAGCCACACCCCGGTATCTGACTTCAGTTTCGGCATTTGGCCCGTGATCACAAGAAGATAACTACGCTCAGATTCCAGCACCAGACTTTAGCCATAACTTTGTGGGCTCGGGTGGGCGCTTCAAGCTGCCTGAGCCTCAGTTTCCTTGTATTTACACCATTAGTCCTTTCTCTTCTGTTTCCTGGGGTGTTGGGCTGTCACAAACAATGCGCCTTGCGTCCCATGACACAGTGTCCGGTGCCAAGGGTTGTGAGAGCTCACGGGAAGGGCGTCACTCTGCCGTCCGTGTCCCTGTTCCTGGGTGGTCGGGGAGAGCAGAAAGCACAACACGGGTCCACCTCTGCCCTTTCCGAGATAGATGGCTCCCACGTGAAGGCTGCGAGCTGCTCGCAGCGGTTTCCAGCTGTGAGTTTGGGAGCTCGGCTTGTGCATAACTGGGAGGGGGTGTGGGAGGTGGGTGCACCCGAGTGCTCAGCCACTGGCCAACTCACATACCATCTCTGGGGCGGCAGGGACAGCTCAAGGGGGACCAGAGAAACAGGAACATACCGAATTCCGGAGGGTTGAGGAGCCGCCTGATGCGGCACAGCCCAGGAGTGGCACAGTCAGGCATTCCTAGGAAGAAAATTACTCCCCTTTTAGGGATGCATGCCTGAGTGAGTAATTTAAGCCCTGAATCAAAACTGCTGTGTCTGGAACAACTGCAGGGAAGCCAGGCCAGCCCCACACGGTGGAAAGACTGGGGTTAGGGTTGGAACTGGGGATCCATGCAGGAATTTGAGGTGGAGCTGGGGTGTATCTTAAGACAGGGAACCAAGGACAGGTTCCTTCAGTGCTGACAGAGGGAAGTTCAGCTGCATTAGTGAACCCTGGAGGCCCCCAGACTAGCTTCACCGTGTGTTTCCACCAGCGATCACTGCTGCTTCCCCTCTGCCCCTGCCCCTCCCCCCGACATTGGTTGAGCCACTCACTCTCCCTTGAGCATAATCTGAACCTTCTCACCTGCCTACTCTTTTCTGGAATGTCTTCCCACTTGCACTCAACCTCTGTCTTTCCTGCCTTCCCCAGAGGAGCAACGTGGAGACCCCAGCCCTCCCAGGGCGTCCCCTCCAACTCCTCCCGGACAGTGCTGATGCCCCTGGCGGGGACCCTGTTCTCTTCCCTCCTACTGCTCGCACCCCGGCCTGTGGCTTTGTTTGGGTGTGAGCATGGATGCCCCTGACCCTCTTGCTGAGTTCATAAGCACGCGCTCCTTCAAGGTGCTCGTACGGACACACGTACAGTGTTGATGCTCGCTCCTGGCCCACGGTGGACACTCTAGAATGGAAGCTGCTTACTTGGGTTTCACCCGTTAAGATGTGGGTCGATTTCTTGTACTGCTTTGAGATGATCACAGTAGACGGCGCATAACAGGCAGTTAGCCATAAACCAATGCATCGAAACTCAGACTCCAGCCTGGGCAGGACTGGGTGGGCCACATGCTGGCCTGGAGCATGCCTGCAGGGACACCTACCATATCCCAAGGGGAAAGCAGAGTTAGCAGGGAGCCCCTCACCTCAGTCTTCCCTCCACCCACACACACATCATTTAAACCTGTTATTAAATGCATAATCTCAAGTAAATTCAAATTCCCTTGTGGTTTCAGGTAGGGTCAAAAATAAGTACTTTGAGCAGCCTTTTAAGGGTTCAGGAGTATCCTGGAAAGAGCTCAGGTGGAGGGTGGGAGATGGGACGCCTATGTCTTCTTTTGGGTTCAGAGTCTCGGCTGGGAAATAAGGGTTTGTACTATGGGGCTGGTCCTGTCGCTCTGGGCCCTAACAGCCTCAGGTTCTGTGATGTGGACATGGCCTTTGACATGTAATTGGCTTCCAAAATATTTTGTAACCATGCCCTAACATTTCCCCTAACCTCCCGGTAGTCCCTCTTTGAGGATATGAATGAGGTGGCATTGGGTAAGATTTTAAGGTTTTCTTTACTAATTTCAGTGGAGGAATCTTCATGTTTTTGTTGGCTGCCTCCTTGCAGGGAAAATTTTGTGTCTTTACAGATTAAGATGGGGCCTTTCACAAACTCTGCTTTAGTAACTAGCAGGATACTAAAGACACTTTCTATAGCTTTTTCCAGAATAAAATATAAAATACAGCCATATTGTTTTCCGTTCAAGGGAGTCTAGCAGCTGCTGAACTGTTAAGTGCTCTATTAAGAACTTTGTAATTTGGTGGTTTTTATACAAGGGGCTGAATAGCTTAAAACTCCAGACCTGTCTTAGTGTTTGTGGTTTGAAAGCTAAAATCACACATTAGCAAATCAGTGTTTCCTGTGGGAATTTTAAATCACTAAAAAATGTGCACGTATTTTTTCCCCCACCATCTCATTCATTTGTCCCTCATGCTCCTAAGAGCCTACATTCCATGATAAAAATGGAATTCGCTTGGGGGGTTTAATTATTAACAGTTTTCATCGTTCAATTATTTGCACACAAAGTTCTAGAACTCTATCTCTTCATCCCTCACACAGCTGTATCCTAGGACACTCTACAACTGTCGCCTGATAAATGGTACAGAGCAATTATTTTCAGGTCCCAAAGTTCACGTTAGTCACTGATGTTAGACAGCTGACAAATCAGATCTGTCACCAGCCCCTTCGATTTTTGCTTCTGCTTTCTTCTCTTCCTTCCACATCTTTCTTCTCCAAGAACACACTCCCTAGCTCATTTTGTCTCTGTTGGAGAATTCTCTGGAAATGAAGCCATGCCTGAGGGAAGTCTCAGGGGCTTTCAGGGGACAGCAGGTAACCAAGTGAGGGGCCCCGGGAAGGGACGTTGGTCTTGGGGACCGTGGGGAGCTGGGCAGTGTGTTCGTCCCGTAAAGGCATCAGGACCCAGAATTGGAGAAAACATAGTGCCTACCAAACAAATTTCCCTGTACAATTTAGCTCACCAGCTGTTTACAACTCTGGCTTTGCTTGTTAAAGCCTTCCCCTGTCGGGAATATTAACCTTGATTTCTGAAGAATGAAAAATTTGCAGAAGTGAAAAGAACAGAGCTTCAGTCATGGGTGCTGGAGGGAGTATTTCTGACCAGGGTGTGGGAAACCAAGGGGGTAGAGGGAGGATACATGCCTGTCATTTTATACTGTTTGGTCTATTACTAATCGTCGTGGTAGAAGTTGCAGGGTAGCTCGTGTCCGTGTGCAAGAACGACTCCAGCTAACTTTCCGTGCGCTGACAGAGCTCTCCCTGTACATGGAGCATTTGTGCTGGAGGAGGCAGGAGAGAAACCAGCTTGTATTTGCCCACCGTGTTGCAGAGCATGTTGTTTCTCCGAACAGGCCAGGTGTGCAGAACCTCACCAGGGAATCCTAGTGGCAGTGTGGGTCTGAAGTTGGGTTTTGGCGTCCCTGCCCTGATCAGTCACCTTGTTAAATTGCCAGTGATTTGCAGCAAAGCCTTTGGCCTCCTCATGTGGAGTTCAATTCCATAGCAACGAAGACTGCTGAGCTCTGTGACCCAGTGTGAACTGAGGCCAGGCGGCTGCAGAGCTCAGCAAATGTGGGACGGCGCTGAACTTGAGAGGATCAAGGTCATTACCAAAGGGAGACAGCCTTGTGGTTGGTGAGAAATAAGGGCTGGCCATACAGGTGCTTCCCAACGCAGGCCGTATTCCCCACAGGAAAATGGGAAGCAGTATTTGTAGCTCTAGAAAACCTCTCTAGTGCAAGGGTAACATCTGACTAAGTTAATTAAAATGCTGAACTACAAAGAAGGGAAAAGTAGATTTCTTCTTTCAAATACCATTTTCAGTAAGTTGCCAAGAGAGCCTCAGGGAAACAGCTATGTCTCAAAGGTGTGAGTTTTTTCACTCCTCTGTCATAGGAGCTTATCTGTGATGCACGCAGCAGATGGCCATTCATTCATCCTAGTCGTTCACAGTCGATGAGCATTTGCCCTGTGCCTGCCATCACGAGGCTCTGATGATAAAGAAAAGGTCCTGTGGCCTGGAGCTCAGAGACCAGCAAAAGAGACAGAGATTCACCTTTTGGCCATTATTTCTGGGTGCCTGAGGAGTGCTAGGCACTGTTAGGAGCTTGGAGTGAATGAGGGTAAGAACAGACAGAGATCCTTGCTTTCTGCCTGGGATAACTTGATGCCATAATTCAGCTTCATGTGAGAGCCTGAGGGTGGGGGGTGCGGGGCAGGGCAGGGTGGAGACAGCAGTGGAATCAGAGGCCACCTAGTGGTGTCAGTTCCTAGGGCAGCGATAACACATTACCACATGCTTGAGGGCTTAAAACCACAGAAATTTATCTTCTTGCAAGTTCTAGAGCCAGAAGTGCACAAGCAAGGTGTCGCCATTGCCATACTCCTTCCATAGGCAAGAGGGGAGGCTCCGTTCACTGCCTCTTCCAGCTTCTGGTGGCCACCAGCATTCCTTGGCTTGTGCCCATGTCATTCCAATCTCTGTCTGTCTTCACACCGCCTTCTCCTCTGTGTATCTGTGACGAATCTTCCTCTGTGTCCCTCTTAGAAGGGTACATGTAATGGCATTCAGGACCCATCGGATAATCCAAGATCAGCTCCTCCTCTCAAAGTCCTTAACTTCAGTACCTCTTTTGCTGTCTAAGGCAGTATCTACAAATCCCGGGGGTTAGGATGTGGATATATCTTTTTGTGGCCACCATTCAACC
Source organism: Ursus maritimus (assembly GCF_017311325.1). Classification (NCBI taxonomy): domain Eukaryota; kingdom Metazoa; phylum Chordata; class Mammalia; order Carnivora; family Ursidae; genus Ursus; species Ursus maritimus. The sequence continues at coordinate 11,714,674 of NW_024423343.1, forward strand.
CATTCCACGTGTCTGGGCTGAGAGAACAGCCTCTATTTGGGTCCTGAAGTGAGGAGATGGACTGGCATGTTTGAGGATCCAAAAAGTGGCCAGAGAGGTCTGGTTGTAGTAGGTGAGGGAGCAAGGGACATGAGGGGCAGTGGGAAAAGAGGTACGGGTTCTCCTGTCTGTAAGAAGGAAGGCTCTGAAGGCTTTTGAGAAGCAGGTTGGATTTATGTTATAAAAAGATTATTCTGGCTGCTGTTTGGAGAATATAGTAAGTGTACGTGGGGGGCAATGTTAGGGGGCTACTGCAGTCCCCAGGTGGGAGGTGAGGTTGCTTAGCAAGGGAGTGTGCGAAGAGGTGGGGGAAGCAGATGGGTGGCGGAAATATTTGGGAGGCAGGATTGATAGGAACGAGGGGGACAGTGGAGGGAGGTGGGCAAGGTGCGAACAGCTGTACACACATCACTGTAGGACTGAGGAGGGAGCACGTTGGGGGGATGATCGTGGGTCTACAAGTCCCGTTTTGGATTTGTGGAGTTGGAGGTCAGTTGAATATGGCCAGGGCTCTACAGAGAAGTCTGGGCTAGGAAGAGAAGTGGAAGGGCTGGTGGTTCAGCATTGGTTCAGCCATTAATTCCATGAGGAAGGTCAAGTTTGCCCAAGAGAAAGCGAGGAGAGGCCGGGGCAGCCCTTCGGAGCTCCGAGGGGCTTCCCCCCAGCAGGAGGAAGGGCGTGGGCAAGAAGACACAGGAGAAAAGCATGGAGAGAACAAAGGGCAGGGACACCAGGACAGCAGAGTGGGGTCAACTGGCTCCAGCTCCTCTGGGAGGCTACCGAGAGCACCCCACTCTGCCTCGTTCAGTTCCCACAGCAGATGCATGATGCTGGGCTGCTCTTATGCCATTTTTAAAAATGGGAAAACCAGTCTTCGATAACCAGGTTCAAGAGGTGGCTTTATTACTCAGCGGCAAAGCTCTATCTTCTGGTTCCCAGAGCAGTTCTCTCCACTGCACCTTGCAGCCTCTTAAGAACACAGGTGGAAATCCCAAGTCAGTGCTACTCCCAGCTAGTAAACTGGACCAGTTTATCTTCTCATTAACAAGTGAGGTGATTTGAGGTACAAGAAAATACTCTGCCACGGCAGTCCAGTCTCTTTTGAATGTCTACTCCTTGAATAACACCTTTTTGTTATTTATTTTTATAACCCTTCATGATACCCAGCAGTTTTTCCCGTTATAGGGGAAGGCACTGGAGGCACTTAATTGCTGGATCTATGCTCTGCATGCGGCTGTGTTCAAGGCTTTAAGCGATGTTATAGTGTCACCTAGTGGACGAATCTTTGAATTACAGTCAAGCGTTGGGCAGGAGGAGTGTGGCAGAATTGTTCATTTTAATTATAAAGTCTTCATCCATTCAGTATTCCATGAGTTCATGTTTAGAATGTATATCGTGCAAGGCAGTGGCCATGGTTCTGGGGTGGTAATAAAATGTACACGGATCCCTGACCCCAAAAAGCTCACCAGAAAACATCACCTGAAGCAGGTATTAATTAAAGTAACATGCATGAAACAATAATGAAAAATAGGTGACGAGTCTATTTAGGTGTTATTTTAGGGTGGACGAAAGAGTTTGTACAAGAGTGAGATTGATCAGGACTGAGGTAAAAAGAGAAGCAGCAACTGAAGTCTGAGGACCTGAGTTCAAATTTCTTTTTCTCTAGGTGATAGTTGAGTGGCCTCTGGTCACTTGTTTCATCTCTCTGAGCCTCCGTTTCCTCATTTGGGGAACAGAAAAGTAGATACAGGGTGGCTTTCTGCTTGATGGACGTTAAGGATTCCACGAGAAGAATGCATAGTGCTGTCAGTGCCTAGAACAGTGCCATTGCTACCACCACCCCCATGATGGTTTTGGTGGGAGGAAGGTTGCATCTGAGCTATGGATGGAGGCTGCCATTACTTCAGGCAGACGGGAGGCACACGTGTGGTTGGAGCGGGTGTACATGTGGAAATGACGGGGAGCAGTGTTGGCTGGGGTGGAGAAGGGCAGACTGTCCCCATTAGAGAGGATGATGAAAGCAGCGATGGGGCAAGAGAAGACTGAAGAGGAGTTGACATTTGTCTGTAGACGTGGGTAGAATCCCAGAGTGACGGAAGGGAGGGAGGCTGGTGCTGGGGTAGCCCACTCGAGAGGATAAGACCAGGACGGGGAGTCTGCGGGGGAATGACAGTAAGACACATGACAGTTAAGTCCAGGAAGGTAGGGTAGCCTTGGCCACAGGGTGGACATGGAGAGCAGGGGAAAGCTGACAGCCGTGTGGTGAGCTTACATGATGGAAGGAAAAACGTTGCCATCTGCTGGGTCTGGAAGAGGAGGGCAGGGAAGCTAGTCTGGGAGTGATGCGCTCAGCTTTTGACGTGATGAGTGTGAATTAACGGAGGAGGAAGGTTCAGGAAGGTGCCTAGAAAACAGTTGGACATAGAAGATATGATTAGAAAATTAGATTTGAGAATGACAAAAATAGAGGTCTTTAATTAATTTGATGAATACTGCTGTTTCCTAAAGAAACTTTACAAAAGAACATAGAGTACATTAAGATCATTTTCTTTCAAGTTTGAAAAATAAGACAAGCCTGGAGGCAATGGGCATGTCACCGCGGGCACACGGTGGTGTGAACGTGGGTTAGCACAGGGACCCTCCGCTGTGCCAGGCTGACGTAGTGGGAAGAGGAGAGGTTTGGGGGAGCAACTGACTGATGCAGGTGTGAAAGCAAACCTACTAGGTATGTGACTCTGAGTAAGTTATACCCCTAAATAGACTTCTCATCTCTATGGGGGTAATAATTCACATTTCTAGGTGTTGGTGGTTGGATTAAATGAAGCAAGGTCTGGAGATTGGTGGGCACACAACCAAACTCAATAAACAATTTCCTTCCCTTCCTGGACACTTTGATGATCACTGTCATGGTCTTAGAGACCAGGGGTGATTTGGAAATGTGAGCATAATTAGTATAATAAAAACATCTTTCGTAGTCATTTGTTCATTCACTAATGAAGGAAGGAACAAACATACATTTATACTTCTTTGCACGGATTCAGCTTCTGGTTTGGCAAGAGCTGACACAAAGTGTGAGTGTGTGTATATTTGTAGTTGTCTCTCTATAGTTATTTCTCCCAAACCTCATACTGCTAAAATGACAAAGGGCCTCTTAGATTTTTGTCACTCCCCAAAGGGTTTGCTCTCTGGAGGCAAGCACATCAGTGGCAGCCCAAAAGGCTGAGGTGAAGATTTCGGTTTTTAAAATGTACGTATTCTCTCATCTGTTGGTCTGTTCTACCAAGTCGTAAAATAAAAAATGATTTGCTCTTAGCCCTGCCCAAGAGCCGTGCCTGGTATAGATGATTCACAAGTGACAGGATCTTAAAAGAAGGTCCTGGCCCCAGGCGGCTGGGAGACTCTGTCCCCTCTGATCACCTTCATCCTCTGTTTGTCCAGCTGGCCTGGGAGCCTGCTGCTTCTGCAGCCTCAGGACGGAGGCACGTCTGATGACACGATGTCAGTGTGGGCCTTGAGGAGGACGGAGGGGATGACCTGTGGCATCACAGGGCCTTCCACAGGTTCCTCAGCTGAAGATAACTGTCATTTCTGGATTCAGTGAATTGCTTCTGATTTCTCTGTCTCACACTGAAAGTCATAAGCCACAGAGGCAGTTCTGTGCATGCAGTAGCAAAAAAAAGGGGGGGGGGAGGGAAATTAAGAAATAAGAAATAAAGAAGAGAGAGAGAGAATGAAAGAAAGAGAGGGAGGGAGGAAGGAAAGGAAGGGAGGGAGGGAGGGATGGAGGGGGAGGGAGAAAGAAAGAAAGAAAGAAAGAAAGAAAGAAAGAAAGAAAGAAAGAAAGAGAGAGAGAAAGGGAGTAAGGAAGGGAGGAAGGTCAGTAGAAAGATCAGGGAACCTACATCTGAAAGTCAGTCATTCATTCCACGGGGCATTTCTTTTTTTCTTTCTGCTAGCCTGAATCCAGTGTAGCAATCCACTGCATATCATATTATTGTTCATGGGTGGAGGGTACATAGTTAGGAGCAAAATATTTCTTTAAAATTCTTCTTTAAAAATGCAAAATTCTTTTGATTATTTAATGATTCTCTAGTTATAAAAACACCTCCTATGGGCTTGTTATTTATGTCTGTTCATCCTGAAGTTAATTCCAGTATAGGTTTATAAATGAGTAAGCTCAAATGTTTACTTGTACTTTACAGGTTTTTTTTTTAACTGACCCCTTTTTAAATATGAAATAGTTTAAGGAGATTGGAATTATTCTCTCCATTGCTGTGGATAAATTATTTACTCAAATTGGATGAACTAACAATGACTATTTCAAAGACTGGTGTTTGGAAAAATTTCATGAGCAGCTTTCTGACAGATTTAATATTGTGATACAAGGTTTAGTGTATTTCTTTAAAAATTTTATCCTATAATAAATTACCTGTTAATATGAAAAAAAAACACTAAATATAAGACAAACCACAGTCTTCCCCAGCGGCTGTAAATAAGTAGGCATTTAATATTTTATGCTAGTTTTTCCACCTGCAAAGTAGGGTTATTTTTGCCATTTAATATGGTTGAAATGAAGGTATGACAATGCCCGTGTTCTGTCTCAACAAGAAGTTACGAATGTGGCTGCAGTCAGGGCCATCGCTCATGATGTGGGGTTGTGCTCTGCTCACCTCAGTGTGGAATCATGGACTGTTTCACTGTTCGTAATATTTTACTAAGTATCTATTGTCTTTTCTACCATCATAGTCTTGGGCACGTAGCCTGTGCTCTCCAGAAGCTCATGGTTAGCCGTTGTGGGATTGGGGGATAAAGATGGTCACTGTAACAAGCGAGAGGTCTTATTATAGAAGCATCTTGGAGAGCCATCTAGTTCTAAAGGGTGTGTAGGGAGAGGGCAGGAGGTTGGGGACTCTTTCCCTGGGAGCACTAAGAGATGACCTTGGGAGTGGGAGGGACAGTTCTGGGACAGGACACCAAGTCTGTGAAAGAACAGAGCTTCTTCAGAAATGGCAAGGAAGTCAGTGTAACAGGTGAGGGCGAGGGAGGAGGAAGGGCATGGGGTCCAGAGTTGAGTAATGCAAATAACCATTCCTTGTTAATTTCATTTTAAAAGCATTTTAGACAGCACCTTCTCAACTCAGGACCCATTTCTATACTGAGTGGTGTTTTATCATTCTTACTACCACCTGAAACATTTCCACTCCTTTTTTTTTTTTTTTTTTTTTCTCTCCCCAAAGTTCCATTAGCTCACTGGATCCGGCCTTGGGTGTCCAGAATGAAGCACATTAAGGAGATTTATAGGCAGCTAATTGGCTGTCTCTTTCTCAGTTACCCTTTTAATGTACATGTTTAAATGTACATTTTCTTGTTTCTCGATGTTACATTATTGTAAAGTACATCATTCACAAAAGATACTTTAGGAGGTTTTTTTTTTTTGGTAAATTACCTGTACGATGAAAGGATAATTCCCAAACTTAATGAAAAAGCTGGTAATTCCTGAGTCTTGTATTCAGGAAATCTTACCAACTAAGAACAATTAACGTAGGTTAAAAAAAAAGTAGTTGAAGTCATTATTTGTTCTTTCAGATTGTTTACAGTTTGTGCAATATTTAAATTGATATGCCCTCAAAATACCCCCAAATGATTTGTGCCCGTATAATTACATTTCATATTTTATTGTTGTCTGTTTTGTAATACATATTTATACATTTAAGCTTCCTTGAAAATTGTAAGTTTTTGGTATTCTTTTTTTTTTTTTAAGATTTTATTTATTTATTTATTTGACAGAGATAGAGACAGCCAGCGAGAGAGGGAACACAAGCAGGGGGAGTGGGAGAGGAAGAAGCAGGCTCATAGCAGAGGAGCCTGATGTGGGGCTCGATCCCAGAAAGCCGGGATCACGCCCTGAGCTGAAGGCAGACGCCCAACTGTTGTGCCACCCAGGCGCCCCTAGTTTTTAGTATTCTTATGGATACTCAATAAGTAGTAGCTGTTAACGATGATGATGAAAAAGCATGAAGAGAAGGGCAAGTTCAATTGAAGTACGATTTTGATTTGCAAAGTTTAGACAGGTGTTAAAGGTTGTTGAAAATGTTTGTTGAGTCGGTGACTTCATGGTAAAGAGAAATGTTAGTCTTTATTATAAAGATTGCATTTACTGTTGGTAAACGGTAACGTTGCCCTGGCTTGCATTTTCCCTCCTGAGGCATGACAAAATGCTATTTCTTGTGTATCTTTCAAGAAATGTTCCTTTATAAACATTCATTTAGAGATGTCTATCCATTTGTTTCTCTACAGGTGGGATATGACATGCAGCTTGTTTTTCCCCCTTTGAACAATGAACTGAATGGTTATTATAATAATTCTAATAATATTATAAATATAATAACAATAATTAGCATTATTGTGCCAGGCACTACACCGTAAACATTTGCCATGCATTATTCTCTTAATGTCCATCAGCTTAAATTGACAGAGAAAGAAGCTGAGGAACAGAGAGGGTAAGAAATATGTGCAAGGTCACACAGCTAGTGGACCTGGGCCTCAAACGCAGAGGCCTGGCTGCAGAGCCTGGATGTTCCGTCACTGTGTCTTCTCACGAGCATCATGAGGGTGATCTGTGTCACTCAGAAAGCCTTGCTCGCTCTCGTTAATGTTGAGGCCTTCCACATTGCCGCCATCAGGACTGTTACTTCTGTGCTCTACTGGGGGGTCTCCAGCTGCCAGTCTCTGCATCTCTCTGCGGGCTCTTGACAGCAGGCACTCCCCACCCACCACCGTGGACCTCCAGCGAGGAGGGGAACACCGCTGCTCCCACGCTCTTGGGTGGGGTCACTCTGAGGTGGGTGTTCTACCCCGATTCCCCCAGTGTCCGCTCTGGGAGGAGCTCCAGTGACCCACTGGGAATGTTCCCGTAGTCGGATTCTTGGGCCTGACAATAGAAACGAGGTTGGACCCCAAAATCAAAGGGAGAGGCAAGGCTTTCTTGGTGCTGCAGCCTGAGCTGAAGGGAGACAGCCCCAACAGAGAGTGGGGTTAGGCTGAGCTCTCTGAGCAACAGGGAGGCCCTGCTTAGCTGGAGAAAATTCCAGCTCACTATGCTACTGAGGGAAAGGGGGAAAATGCCTCTTCCTGATTGGCTACCAAGGCCTTGTTCTGATTGGTTGGCATGGCCTCGTCCTGATTGGTTGGCAGAACCTCGTTCTGATTGGTTGATATTGGCAGGCAACTCGGGCAGCTCATTGGTGCTTTTGGAGCAGGGTCTTCAGGTTGGCTGAGCTGCTGTTTTCAGTCAAGGTTGTGTATGCGGCTTGGTCCTGGTTCTGCTCTGTAAGAGGAGTGGTTTAACAATAACAGCCAACAGAAAGCACCCCAGGTACATAACGTTTTTCACTTGGGGTTTGTTCCCATGGTCCCTAAGTGTTTCAGTGACTGGCTTGATTCTGCACCCTGTTTGCCTGCCTTCCCTTTTCTGTGTCACGTCCCCTCTTCCTTACCCTGTCTCCTTTGGACCTCAAACAAATGGTTTGCATTGACTCTTTGTCCTGTGCTTTGCTGCTGGGGCACCCAGGCTAAGACAGGCTGTGTGGTGTTCCATTGTATGAAGGTACCATAATCTATTCTATTAATCTCATTTGGGCAGATTTTTATAGGATTTCCTGTTTTTCTTACTATTACAAATAATATTGTGAATATTCTGGCATTACTGTCTTTAGACCAGGGCACACAGGGCTCGTATCCCCAGGGCCCCAAGCCCCAGGCCAGGCCCCACCCATCTGTCCTGTGTCTGGGCCTGGCCAAAGCCAGCAGCACGGTCCAGGTGACTTATGTGTGGACTGGGACTGGCTGGGTCCCAGAGTCTGTATCTTCCCTTCAAAGTTGTTAAAAATGATTTAAAAAGACAACGTAGGTGATACAAACTTTATTTAACACTTTGCGAATCCACAAGCCTGGGGGCATAGTCACTGCCAGTCCATCTATCCCGTATTCATTCAGAAGTAATTTCTTGAGCCAAAATCTGGGATAGATGGTAGATGGAAGACTTAACTGGTAAGCAAATATCCTTGTCCTCGTAGCGCTAATATCTAACTATAGAGGTAAACAGTAAACTGATGAGCAGATAATTGAAAAATAAGAAATGCTAAGAAGCCAAGAAGGAAATGGACAAGCTAATGAGGGTGACAGTGCGTTGCAGAGCCTACTTGATGGAGTGGTGGGAGGGTCAGGGTCAAGGAAGGCTGCTAAGCAGGTGGCAGTGTGGGGGAGAGCCAAGTCCTATGGAAATCTAGAGGAGAAGTCCCGAGGGAAAGATGAGCCAAGGAAGAGCTGCCAGGGCTGTCTGGGAAGTGGTGAGTGTGGGGTGCCGGGGAATCCAGGGCCACACCCTGGAAGGTCTAGAGGGAGCTCGAGGTTTTCTATACATACAATGGGAAGGCAAGGAAGGGTTTTAAAAAGTGGGGCAGTGCCATGATCTGATTTCTGTTTCGGTGTCACTTGGGTTGTCTTGTGGAGGGAAGCCTGGGAGAGGGGAAGAGGAAGCTAGAGAGCAATTTAGGAGCCAAAAGCAATAATCTCTTGATGCTGGCCTACACCAGGGTGCAGCAAGGGGGACCGTGAAGAGGTGAGTTCCAGGTCTGTTTGGAAAGGAAATGGTAGCAATTGATCATAATTCAATGTGGGTGTAGCAGAAAGAATATTAAGATGTTTTCAGGATTCTGGATGGACTAAATGGGTAGTTCAGGAAGGTTGACAGAGGATTAAATTACGGCGGAAAATCAAGAATTCCATTTTGGATCTTTTATTAAGTTGGAGGTACTATTATATCCAAGAAGACGCCAAGGAGGCAGGTGGATATGCTCAGCCATCTGGAAGTTAGAGAGGTTTGTGCTGAGACATATAAGTGGTGCTGTTTGGACCCCTAATATTTAAAATTTCAGTCCTAGAGGGAATCATGAGTGTACAGACTATGGAGAGAGAGAAGGGAGCTTGGGACAGAGAAGGGAGCAAATCATGGGAGGCCCAGGGAGTGTGTCTGCTGAGACCCGTCTTCCCTACTCCAGAATAGAGAGAGCTGTGAGACTCAAGGTTGCTCCTAGTGGGCAATGACTCTGTATCCATTTGGTGCCGCAGCCCATCTAAATGCAGTGGAAGACAGGCAACAAGGGGGCAGAGCGTTTCTCCTGTTTATACTGGAAATGTACCCACTGTGGGTTCAGGGGGAGAACTGAGCTCATGAAACGTCTTCACCTAAAATAAGAGGTGACCCTTTCATTCATGGAAAGTCAGATTGCACAAATATAAATTGATGTGGAGAGTCTGCTTCCAAATTAAGAAATAAATAGTAGATAAAAGCAGCTAAAAAAGAAATGTTTTCCTCTAAAAGGACAGAAAAATCATTAGCCATATGAAATTTTAAAAAAGATCTGGCAGATTTCTCCACTCTTGATTTATGTCACTAACATAATGGTAATGACACTTTGATTTTTTTTCTTGCTTTGTTTTGCAAGTTCCATGCTTTGCTAAACAGCTCAAGATTTATAAATGTCATCGACAGAATGAAAATAGAACTATAGTTCATGTGTGTGTGTGTGTGTACACATGGAATAATTCAAACTTATTGTATGCCTTAAATTCAGATTAAAAAGGGCAATGTTGATGTTTCTTATTTTTGTAATTAATAGATCATTTGTGCTTTTATTATTAGAATTTGCTCAAACTCTAATTTTCTTGTCTTCTGTAAGCCAAGTGAGTATATTTGTATTAGAAGACAGTACTAAAGAATCATCTAGCCGTCTTCCCTTTTAATCTTCCTTCTTAGGGTCAGCCAGGACCTCTGGGGCCACAGGGTCCTATTGGACCCCTGGGACTGCCTGGACCCGTTGGCATTCCAGGAGAGAAAGGGATGAGAGGTGACAGTGGTCCTCCTGGGGCAGCAGGTGACAAAGGTGATAAGGTAAGACACTTCTTAAGTGAGAGATTCTTACTAACCACTTACCAAGCGTTACCTTGCCACATTTTTTTTTTTAAATAATCACAGGTAGTCCCTACTAGCACTCTATAATAAATTAAGTGTAAACTCCTCTTCTGTAATCAGCCCTCATTCCCTAACTCTTTTCTAGAGGAGAATGTCTTTTTAGACTTTTCTATGCACTTAAATACGTGAGTGTCCCCAGTGAAGGGTTGTATTCTTTCATGGCTTTCCCAAAAACCCAAATCATATATTTATCATGCTGAGCCTTTCTTTTTTTACTCAACCATATGGCTTAGAGATCATTCCATATCAATTTATGTAGATTAAACTTACTCCCTCAAAAATACTGCACAATATGCCATAATATAGATAAAACCATAGTTTATTCCCTGTTGATGTAAATTTGAGATCCTGTCCCAACTCTGTGTTGTGTCAGGTGCAAAAGCAATCCTGTAAATTACCTCTGTTTCCATTTAAGAGTTTATTTCTCTTGGAGAGACAGATTCTGAGAAGTTGAATTTCTGGCATACAGGGTATCAAATGTTTTCTTTGAACTGATCCTGCCAAGTTGGCTTTCTAAGTACAAAAAGAAAAGTACAAAAGATTTTTTTAAATGCCAACATTTAAAGTTAATTAATGTAAAAAGGGGTACCTGGGTGGCTCAGTCGGTTAAGTGTCCGACTCTTGGTTTCAGCTCAGGTCATGATCTCAGGGTTGTGAGATCGAACCCCGTGTTGGGCTCTGTACTCAGTGGGGAGTCAGCTTGGGATTTCTCTCCCTCTGCCCACCTCCTCGCTCTCAAATAAATAAATAAATAAATCTTTTTTAAAAAGTTCATTAATGTAAAAAATAAGTGACAATGACCGCTAAGAGTTTTTTAAAAACGAGTCATTAATTATTTATGTTTTTAAGTAAATCAATCTGTTAATCTAATACTTTAATAACTTTTATATCTTTGTTTTGTTTTCTGGGATGTTAGGGTCCAACTGGTGTTCCTGGATTTCCAGGTTTGGATGGCATACCTGTAAGTATCCCTCATTTTTTCCCATTTTTTTAAAAAGGGAAAAGCATTCATCAAAGCCCTTAAAATCACATTTTATCTCTCTCTATATATACTTATTTGGCATACTCTTCTTTATTTTTTCCTGGTAGTGCATGGAAGGGTGCTTGCATTTCAGTTTTGTGTAATAACTTTGAGACCAAAACACTACCAGAAAAGCAAGGTTTTCAAACAGATTAGAGAAAAACATTCCAAAACATAACCTACATGTACTTGCCATGTTCTAGAAATAAATGTATAGGCATAGTGGAAGTTTTTACTTGTTGGTTAGTTTTAACAGAGGAAAGGGGGCTTACTCTCTCATTTCTAATATGAAAACCAATTGAAAGAAGGAAGAGGTGTTTCAAGGGCTTTATAATCCATTAGAGTCTTTCTAAGGATTTTTAAAAAGTTGCTCTCCCAAATCTCTCAGAATATTCCAAACTAAATTAATTTCTGTTGGGCTATATTAAAATTTATCTCTGTATTTTTACTGTGCTACATAGTACTTGTGGGTGGGAAAGAAGTTTCACAAATTCAATAACACGTGAGTCACAATAGCCATAATTTGGGTGCCCATATTGCAGAAACTTTGTGTTACAGTATTCTTGCAAAAACACCTCATTTATCAGCTTGTTTCTTACAGGGGCACCCAGGGCCTCCTGGATCCAGAGGCAAGCCTGGCATGCACGGCTATAATGGTTCACGAGGTGATCCAGGGTTTCCAGGAGAAAGAGGAGTTCCTGGCCCAGGAGGGCCCCCAGTAAGACCCCCACAGCTCATCCTAAAGGGGATTTTAATTGAAGGGCTTTACAGTGGACATGAGCTTGACGTGTTCAAGAAACAGTTAGTAAAAGTGTGCCAGGAGCATGGTGAACGAATGGGGGTGCTGGAGGGTGAGGACAGAGAGGTGTGAAGGACCTAGAGCTCTTGGGGCCTTGCAGATGGTGGGAGGAGGCTGGAGTTTTTCTACATGCCATGGGAAGGCACTGGAGGTTACAAGGAAGGAAGCAGTATGATCTGATCGATGTTCCACTAAGATGTTTTAGGCGGTTGTGCGGAGGATAACGGATGGTAAGGAAAGGAGCAGGGAGGTCAGTAAGCAAAACTTACATTCAGGGTTCACTGCTGACTCGTAAACCTACTAGGTATTTCAAACAGGAAGACCTTTCATAGAGGGAATTTGACACATATTGGAAAGGTTGGAGGAGTGGAACTCAGGGGCCACTGTGGGACTGTGATTTCAAGGGCTTACACTTAGCTGAGATCCAGCAGCCAGGAGGCCGCCCCTGCACATGACCGCTGCCTCCCCTCCCCATGTCCAGACCCTGGCAAACACTCAAGTTTCTAACCTTCCCTGCTTGGCAGTGACGACAATACCGGGAAGAGGATGTCCTCCTCTCTTCGCTTTCCACATCTCATAAGCCCATCTCCTAGTGGACCATAAGTCCCGTTCCAGCTGCAAAGGGGTCTGGGAAATGTAGTTTTAGCTTTCTCAACCCCATCATGCAATAAGAAAAATGGAAGGCATTTGGAATGGATGTTCAGAAACAGTTGACAATATCCAGCACTTCAGAAAACGTTACTGCTTTTAGGTATTTTTTTAATTCAAAAATGTGGACTTTTATTTAAATATGACTTTAGCAAGAACTTTTCTTTCCTGTATCCCTGATATGCCCTCTCTCTCTCTTTTCTTTTTTCTCACATAAATATTGGAGTTGATTTGGCCTTTTAAAACTGATTTTCTGGGACTTTGGCAGCCTTTCCACTTCCCTGTAAATACCATTTCCCAAGATTCCTTCAAAAGGTTTTCTTATTATCACCGCCGTAATCACCCTGCTTTTTCCTCATGGGTTTTTCATTTGCTCCCAATTCTAGCGGGACTGATCTGAACACAGAATTCAAAAACAATTTCCAAATTTACATCTTTCTTTAGTACCAAGGAAGAACAACAACCAACTTCCGTAATTAAGCTTGTCAGCCTCCCTCTGTTTTGACACTCAGCCGTTTGAAGGCTCAAGTGCAGTCTGGTGAACGCACGTCTCGTAAGATCTTCCAGTTGGGTCGGACCCATTCTGCTGAGTGTCCATGAACGTGCAGAAGAGGAGTTCTCGATTTCAGCTTTCCCACAGCGTGCCGCAATGACCATGATACTGAAGTTTGTCGTAATTGTGTCTTTGCAAAACAGCTTTCTTCCCCTTGACGCATTTCATTTAGTCAGTCCTCACTTTGCCCAGAGTGTGAGGCATGAGAAATGACCATGCAAGCTGACACCACACAAAGCAACCTTAACATCCAATGGTAAAAATTACTATTGTTCCATGACCTCTAATATGTTTTGTTAAAATATTAAAAGCTCCCTTCGTGTTAGTTATAAAGACATAGGGAATTTTTTTAAAAAACTAAAATATTGATTTAGTACACTGTCATTTAAAACATACACAGTGAGGAGCAGCAAATGCCATCCAGTGGGTCCCAGAGACAAGGTTCAGCTTGGGCACCCAGAGGGCCATCTCCATCGATGTTTATAGGCACCAAAAACAAGTAGGTGGGTCTGAACCAAGGGAGCCTGTTAAAGCACAGCTGCCAGAAAAAGGCCCTGAAGGCAAGGGGAGAAGCCCTGTCCACAATTCAGTGGGGAGAGGAGCAGGTCCTTCTCCCTCAGGCCAGTCCAGAACAGATTCTCAACCCTCTCTACACATCAATACAAGAAAAAAGCAATTCTGGAACCCTATGAAGGGGTCTCCACTTCCATGGGCAGAAGGCTCCCAGACAAGGGGCAGAAAGCTCCCAGAGCATAATCAAAGACACCAGGCCCAGGAGAAGGAAGAGGACACCTTCTCCTGCACTGCTCATTAATCTTCATAACAAACGGGGATTTCCTTACTGTATTCACATGAGGAACCTCATGCTGAGATCAGTCAATAGATCAGAGCAGCCTGGGTCCCAAGGCCCAGGATAGCTCAAACCCAGACTCTTGATGCCACCCACAGGTCCAGGAGGGCAGAGGTCACAGAGGGCTGAGGGGCTGGCTCTGCCAGAACCACCCATGAGAGTAGGTCTAGTTCTGGGAGAAGATTTTTCTCTCACAATTTCTTTGTTCTTCCTTAACCCATTTAAAAAGAAAAGTTATACATTCTACATTAAAAACGAATTTTTAGAGGCACCTGGGTGGCACAGTTGGTTAAGCGTCTGCCTTAGGCTCAGGTCATGATGCCAGGCTCCTGGGATTGAGTCCGGAGTCTGGCTTCCTTCTCAGCAGGGAGCCTGCTTCTCCCTCTGCCCGCGCGACCCTGCCTTGTGTGCGCTCTCGCTCAAATAAATAAATAAAATCTTTCTTAAAAAACTAAAAACAAAAAAAACCATACACAGTGAGAATCGAAGTGTTTCAGGTCTTTGTAAACACTTACCGAGAGTGTTTTGAGCAGTGTCTTCTTCTGGCTGTGAAATTTACAGCAATGAAGCGAATGCGTCTCTCTGTGCTTGGTGGATTGTCGGACTCGGTTTTCTGAGTTTGGATCAGCTTCTGGTGCTGTGAACTATATTTAAGAGTCCCTGTGGTTGAGGGTCTTGTGCCTGTGCCATGTCCTCTGGCAAGCTTCAACCTTTCTGTCCCAGCCACTTCCCTTTTTTGTGTTGAGAACTTTGTCTTCATGGAGTCCCTCTAGCTCAAGACACTCAACATTCCACGATCGCTCAGTTATTTCTTCTATGACTCCACTTACATTCTGTCTGAATTTCACTGCCGGCTGTATCATTTTTCATCCCCTCCCTTACTTTCATCTTTGATGGCCAGTTGCCCCTTGCAGTGGGGTCATTTGGGTTTATCACTGGGAGATAAGGAGGGAACACAACTACACGCTTTGCTGGTGTGTGTGCATGTGCGTGTGCGCACCTGCTGACTCACAGATGTGCAGTGACCAATCATTGACAGACTGAAAGGAGCGATGGGACCAGGGATCACGATTCCCATTGTTACCTATATATACCGAAGAGCTAGCAGTGCAGTCACTCAGTTAATATAAGGAGGTAACTGAGGTTTGAACCATTTTGTTGGAGGACTGGTGTGATTTTAGTATAACTGTGGAACCAAAAATCATGCATATGGGAACTGCCTGTAGAGACACATCTGATTTCTCAAGGAAAGCAGGTGCTATAACTTACCATACAACCCTTAAGGATCTCCCACTGGAAGCACAGTCAAGACTTTTCCAGGAGGGATTAACTTTGAAATCTGCATGTCCTTCGTGGGAGCTTGGTACATAAAGATGGTAGAATTCTTTTGTGGCGACCAAGTTAAGATCTGTTAAGAGGGGCGCCTGGGTGGCACAGCGGTTAAGCGTCTGCCTTCGGCTCAGGGCGTGATCCTGGCGTTGTGGGATTGAGCCCCACATCAGGCTCCTCCACTATGAGCCTGCTTCTTCCTCTCCCACTCCCCCTGCTTGTGTTCCCTCTCTCGCTGGCTGTCTCTATCTCTGTCGAATAAATAAATAAATAAAATCTTAAAAAAAAAAAAAAAA
>NW_024423343.1:11730251-11774129 GCF_017311325.1 Ursus maritimus
AAAAAAAAAAAAAAAAGATTTGTTAAGATATCCAGCAGGAAAACTTTGGGGAAAAAAGAATACATTGAGTTATTTTATTCACTTGTAAAAAATACTCTAAGTAAGCTTGCAGCTGCTTAGAAAAACCTTCTAAAAAGAAGGTAGGTTTTTAAAAGTTAATCTTACAAGGATACAAGAGGCTCTGTTTTGAACACAACAACTGAAATGAATAAAATCAATTTTTAAAAAATGATTTCTAGGGCATGAATTATTAACTGACAATTGCAAAATTGTTTATTTGTAAGAATAATACATGTGAATTATTTTGTTTGAAGAAAAATGCAATTTTCCTGCTGAATAATTAGTAAAAGGCTATGTATATTATTATATAATGTATTACCTACATATATATTTATAACACATATGTATATTACTAGAGACTCTGTCTTTGGAGATTCATTAATAGATCTTAACTGAATATTGAATAAATATGTATGAGAACCTTAGGACGATAGCAATAATGAAGAGAATAAAGAAATCTCTACTAGTGAGACATGACTATAATGGTATTTTATCGGTAAGCCATATTTTCATACAAAAAGGAAAATACTAAAATAGTAATATGCTTTTTTCCACCTCTTAAGTGAATATTTTGTTTTCAGGGCCTTCCTGGGGAAAGTGGAGAAAAAGGAAACTCAGTGTTCATTTTAGGTGCCATTAAAGGTATTCAGGTAAGCTTTATGATCGTGGTGGGTTTAAAAAAATTATTTTTCCATCTACGTAAACCCACCCAGGAAACACATGGACATATCTCTTTTGAAATATCGTGGAGCACACTGTTTTTTATCATTATCCCAACTCTCTGGATGGCACCATACCTCTTGTGTGAAGGCACGTGGCTTTAATTGCTCTGGCTGTAAAATTCCAGCATCTCCTAACTGTCCTTGCAAAGTGTGACAGGTACATTTATTTCAGGGTTTCTTAATCTTGGTACTATTGGCATCCGGGGTCAGATAATCATTTGTGGTGGGTGCTGACCCTGTGCATTGTAGAATGTTGAACAGTAACCCTGCCATTACCTGTTAGATGCCAATAGCATCCCCCCACCTAAATAATATCTCCACATATTACAACGTGCCCTGGGAAGAAAAATCACCCCAGTTGAAAAGCACTGATCTATTTGTAGATAGAATGTAATGATAATACTTGCCATCCAGTATAAAAGGAGGCACCACCATTGAACTTGAAAATTATGGAAACCTTATAGCACTATTCTGGGTAAATGAAATGCTTTTGTGATTTTATATACAATGATATACAAATATTCAGACATAAACTCTTGAATAACCAGCTATATCTCTAATATGAGTATCATGAGTAAGCAGAAGATCAGTAGATGTAAATCAAAAGGAAAAATATGGTACGTTTGCAAAACATGGCCATTTCTCTTAAGGCAGAGTATTTATAACAGTTAGATAAAACTTAAATTTCTTCTCGTAGACCCTAAGTTTCACCTGCGTAGTGATTTCTTGAGTGAGCTCACAGTATTCGTTTGTAGCCTCTCAGCCTATACATACTTGTTAAGCAGCAGGAACTATGCTTTTGTTTATGGCTTAAATGGTATGTTAAACTTGGCCTCAAAAGCAGGGTCATTCTAGGAACCAGTATGGTGTATTGGAAGGAGTAAACTGACCCTTACCATCCACTGTGACTTTGAGCAACCCCCTCAACCTCTCTGAGCCTCATTTTCCTTATTTGTGAAGGAAAATGAAAATAATACCTACCCTGCCTTCCTCTCAGTGCCGATGATGCATCGTAATAATTTATCTTAAAGCACATTGTCAACTGTAATGCACTGTACAATAATAGTCATGATGAGTTTCTTTTTAAATTTAAATTCAATTTAAATTACTTTAATTCAGCATAAATTACTTTATTAGTTTCAGGGGTAGAATTTAGTGGTTCATCAGTTGCATATAACACCCAGTGCTCATTACATCAAGTTCCCTCCTTAATGCCCATCACTCAGTTACCCCATCCGCCCACCTACCTCCCCTCCAGCAACCCTCAGTTTGTTCCCACAGTAAGAGTCTCTTGTGGTTTGCCTCCCTCTTTGTTTTTATCTTATTTTATTTTTCTTCCCTTCCCCTATGTTCGACTGTTTTGTTTCTTAAATTCCATATATGAGTGAAATCTTATGGTATTTATCTTTCTCTGACTGACTTATCTCGCTTAGCATAATACCCTCTAGTTCCATCCACGTCATTGCAAATGGCAAGATTTCATTCTTTTTGATGGCTGAGTAATATTCCATTGTATATATATACACCACATCTTCTTTACCCATTCATCTGTCAATGGACATCTGGGCTCGTTCCATATTTTGGTTATTGTGGACATTGCTGCTATGAACATTGGGGTGCACGGGGCCCTTCAAATCACTATGTCTGTATGCTTTGGGTAAATGCCTCGTAGTGCAATTGCTGGGTCATATGGTAGTCCTATTTTTAACTTTTTGAGGAACCTCCATACTATTTTCCAGAGTGGCTGCACCAGTTTGCATTCCCATCGAAAGTGCAAGAAGGTTCCCCTGTTTCCACATCCTCGCCAACATCTGTTGTTTCCTAAGTGCTTAATTTTAGCTATTCTGACCAATTTTAGTCATGACGAATATTTTTTTGCAATAAAGCAAGAAAGAATATGTGAGATAGAAGGAGAAATGAATATAGAGAATTCCTCATCTTAAAGAGAAACAGAAGATCCCAAATAAAAATGGTCCAAAGAAGGGCACCTGGGTGGCTCAGTTGGTTAAGTGTCCGACTCTTGATTTCGGCTCAGGTCATGATCTCAGAGTTGTGAGATTGAGCCCCATTTAAGATTCTCTCGTCTGCTGCCTCTGCCCCTCCTCCTGCTCTCTCCCTCTCTAGAAAACAAAAAAGGTATGCAGATCAATAACCTTAAAGAACAATATTTTTAAGAGCCCTATATCCACTTCACAGCCATTTGGATGGTTATTAAAAAAAAAAGAAAAAGAAAAACAGAAAATCGTAAGTGTTGACAATTATGGGGAGAAATCTGAGCTCTTCTACATTACTGGTGGGAATGGAAAATGGTGCAGCTGCTCTGGAAAATGGTACGACGGCTCCTCAAAAAATTAAATGTAGAATTACCTTATGATCCAGCAATTCCATTTCCAGGTATATACCCAAAAGAAATGAAAGCAGGGTCTCAAACAGATATTCGCACAGCCATGGTCCTAGTAGCATTATTCACAATAGCCAAGAGGCGGAAGCAACCCAAGTGCCCATTGTTGGATGAATGGATAAACAGAATGTGATCTATACATACAACCCAGTATTATTCAGCCTCCAAAGAAAGGGAATCCCACCTGCTGTGGATGAACCTTGAGGCCATTATGCTAAGTGACATAAGCCCCTCACAAAATGACAGATAATGGGTGATTCCACTTATATGAGGTTCCTAGAGCAGTCAGATTCACAGAGACCAAGAGCAGAATGGTGCTTGCTTGGAGCCAGGGGGAGGGGAAATGTATTTAATGGCTACTGTTTCCACTGGGAAAGAGGAAGAAGTTCTGGAGATGGTTGCACAACAGCGTGAGTGAACTTCATGCCACAGAACTGGGCTAAAATGCTAACTGTTACCTTACATATCCTTTATAATATATTTTACAGTAAAAAAGAAGCTATATTCAAGAGAATATACACCTTTTGATTCTTTAAAGTACACAGTCTCAGGGCGGAGCCAGGAGCTGTAGATGCACAGAGAGGCAGGTGTGAGAGAACTTCCACAGGCATTCCCTTTCCATTTACTCTAGGGTGATGAAAAGCAAAGTGTCTATTAGGGGAGGCAAGTTCTGGCAATTAGACCGGAGACCTTAAACTGTGATCTCATGGGACCATTGGATTGAGAATTTGGATTGTAAATGGAAAGATGAAAATCTCACCATGACTCCATGTCATCATGACTTGAGCAATCTTTGTCTGGTTTCAGCTGAGTAGAAGCGGGATTCTGGGGTTAGGGATGGACACAGAAAGTCCTCTCCACAGAGCCCTCTACAAGGGTCAACACCAGACAATCCAGCAGCCTGCATGGACAGTCCGAATAATTCCTGTGTATATTGCTCCTTTTACATCATGTGTGTTTTAGGGAAGTGGTGTTGCTCGTCTAAAGCAAAGCGCTGTTCCTATTGCAGGGCGACAGAGGGAACCCAGGACCTCCCGGCTTGCCGGTAAGTCTCCCAAGCAGGCCCCGTGCTTCTGTTGGCTCCTCGACCAGCCCGTGGTCCACACTGCTTGCATCCCAGCAGGACCGGCCGCATCATTTGCAGAACCCACCTGGTACAAGGTCAAAGTGTAGATCCTTGCTCAGAAATGACTAAGAATTTGAAGGGGGTGCAGCCAAGCGTTAAATCAGGCATGAGCCCCTGTGTGACCACACAGGCCCCAGGCCCATGGAACTGTCCTGGAGTCTCAGCAAGCTTCTGCTTACCTTCCTCTTCTGTCTTTTAATGATCATTTGGCATTACTCAGGGACATACAGTCCCTTAATATTTGGGAAGATAAGTCTCCCTCGAGTCTACCTAAATAATGCATGTCAAATGGAAATGATTTTGCTCTATACCATTCTGCCTGCTGAATCAGTAAGTGTGTGTTGCATTTAATTTTTTGCCTCATCTTCACCTCCCTGAAATTTGTAATTCAATGATTATGTTAGTGTTTGCCATAAATCAATCAGGGTTCACAAGATTAGAACTGAAAGCAGTTTTGCCTCCAAATCGATTAACCTATAATTTTGCTTGGTAACGTCTGGCTGTGGACAGGATTACTCCCCCACATTACTTTCCTCGCTGCCCCCGAAGCTCAGTGTGACGTGATCAATGAGATACTTTCATGTCGCTGTTAAAATAAAGACCAATTCATCCTCCTAGAGAGAGTGATTTCTTGCACAAATTGTTCAATGTGGCAGGGTTGGCGGGAGAGCAGAGAGCCTCTCTTTACACTTCTAGGAATGCACATCTATAACCCCTCCTTGTGAATTTGTGTGGAATTATGCTCCAACCTACATGTTACAGAAAGTTGTGGCTGAGTCACCTTAATCTTGAATTGGGGGCATTTCTAGTCGCATCAATCTGATAGGGCATGTTTTAAAAATATAGTGACGAGTACAAATAGATTCATATTTTAATATAAATTATTAATATGAATATTTTTAAAAGCCTCTTCATATATAGCAAAGATATAACATTTATGCAATTTAGGAATAGCAGGTAACAAGTTTTCTTCGTGCTCTACTTTGGTATATTTGCAAACAAGTAGATTGATTTCTCGGTCTTAATTCCATCCTAAATATAGGAGTTGGTCACACCTGCCAGAGTGCTGCTGTCATGGACCTTTTAATGGCTGTGGCAGCTGCACTGACGGTTCTCCTGCTACAGGGCAGGTGTGTCTGTGACCGTGATTTCTTCGGAGGTTTTTATCCACTTAGGATTACACGTAGGCTGTGCTGTGAACAATGATTTTGAGTTTTGGTAACCAATGCACTGATCGTTCTCATGTTTAGGGATCAAGGGGGGCAAGAGGACCAGCGGGCCCTATGGGACATCCAGGAGAGCCCGGGTTAGCTGTAAGTAGACCATTGCTCATTCTGTTCCTCTGAAAACCTGGCCTGGATGTTTAAGCCAAAAAAAAGGAAAATTGCAGCCTTGGGTGGGGTGCAGGTGGGTTGTTCGAGAGGTTATCACTGATAAAGCCACGTACACCCCCATCACCAGGGTGAGTTTATCGTGAAGCATAGGTCCCCAGGGCAACAGGGAGTCCAGCCCTGAGAGGAAGTCCAGCAGGCATGTCTTAAAATTCAGGGTTTCCTAAAGAGGAACTTGGGGCAGCCAACACTGACACATTGTGATTTCTATGACTGATACTTGATTTTGCATTTTTGCCCTTGATTCAGGGTGCTCCAGGCCATCCTGGGAGACCAGGCTTGAAGGTGGGTGGTCATGAGTAACATACAACAAATAGAGACTGTCTGTGTCCAAGGAGCGAAGTGACCTCTGAGCTCTGTCTGAATTATGTCTTTCCCTTAGTAGACTTCCCCGAATATTTAATAAATTTCAATTAATTGCTTCACCAGGAGTCTTACTTGCTTGTAATTACCTTTTTAGTATTCAAAAGCAATTACATTATTATTTTTTTTCCTTTTCTTTCCCAGGGCAATCCTGGCGTGGGAGTAAAGGGGCAAATGGGAGACCCGGTAAGAATCCCCTTTTGCCTGGAGAAGCAGATGTTAAAATGTATGTGCTGCCCGGGGGGCAGAGGCTGTTCTGATTATCACTGAAATTGTGTTCATTATCCAGTCCCTGCCCGATTTTATGGCTGAGAATTTTTTTGCTGAATTATTAAGGCACCATTATCCTTGACTGTAAAATGACAGTTCTGACAAAATTTAACACTAAATTCAAGTTAATGTATATGACACATTTTACCCTAGCAAAAAGAGATTGAACATTTCTGATAATTTAGTATATCCAGAGTGACGGTTTGTTTAATTACTGATTTACTTGGCTTAATTTCACAAATTTCCTCAGAATCCTAAACTCCACCCATAAATAAAAGTATAAATACCTGGAACCAAAAGCATTTAGCAACAGTCTCCCAGTCCCTCCCACCGCGTGCCCGTCCTCACTGTCCCTTCCCTCCCTCCCTCACACCCACAGTCCTTTCTACTGAGCCAGGAAACCTAGCAAATATAAGCTTTAGAAGGTGTTTTAAGATGGCAGCTCATCTGCAAACAATCTGAATGGCTACCAGTTGGTAAGTGGCTCGTGCCACATCTGTGGGCAAGTAGATACTGAACGTCTGCTCTGTGCCAGGCCAGGATTGGTGCTGGACGTGGGGACTTAGTAAGACAGACCTGATCCCCACTCGCGGGGAGTCGCAGTGTGGTTGGGTCAGTTATGGCACAGCCGCTGAGCAAAATGACTCGATCGCAGGAAATATATTGGAAGACGTCACGATGTGCAGGGCGCCTACGCTATAATGTTGATCAGAAAGCACAGGTTACAAAAGTATAAGCTCAATTTTGTAAAAATAACTCAAGACGTTAAAATAGACACTTAGAGCAGGATTTTGCCATCTCGACACTGCTCTTTCCTTGTTGTGGGGGCTGTCCTGTGCGCTGTCGGGTAGGACGGTTAGCTGCATCCTGGCTTCTACCCACTAGATGCCAGAAACAGCCCTCCCTGCCTCCCCTGCCCCGGGTTGTGACAACCTAAAATGTGTCACGACCCTGCCACCAGGTATCCCCGGGCAGAATAGTATGTCCAATGGCTTACCCCCTCTCCTTAAAAACCACTAACTTAGAGAAAGGACTGAAAGGAAATACACTAAAACAAGGTTTTTCAGACTTGGGAAGTGGTGGACCCCTGAAAACGTGTTTGTCGAAGCCCCCGAAGCCCACGCACCCCGGCTTGAGAACCCCCGCCTTGTGGGGTGAGGCGGGCACTGCCAGCGGAGGCCCCGCGGCACCAGCACCATCAGATGCAGTTGCAAACTCAGGCCGTAGAATCATGTGGAAAGGTTTGGCTCTGAGGTGGCCATTCAGATGATCCAAAATGGGCTTATTTCAATTCTTTAGGATTGTCTGCTAAACAAAAACATTTTGAAATTTTGCCACAGAGCTCTCGGATGGGCAAGAACATGTTTGCCCACGGAACCCGCCCCCAAAACGCTGCTCCTGGTTTGTCCTGGGTGGTGTACTTATGGACCGTCTGCGTTTTCTTCTTCATGATTTATGTTCCTCATACTTCTGACTAAAATCAATATATGGTACTTTTTCAATGTGAGAAAATAGTGGTTTGCAAATACAGGTGACCCACTCTGTCGCCTGCTCTTAACGGTGTCTAAGTGTAGAATAGTAGAAATAGTCAGAAAAGCGAAAAACAGTTATCTGCTGACTAAGGGTGAGAATTTATGCTTATATTATGGCAAACCCAATTCAAGCGACATTTTATTCCCAAGAGAGTAACATTTCTAATGACATAAATGACAACTTTTGGCTAATTATTTTATACAGAGAATTTAAACATATTGAAAATAAATTAGAAATAACCTTAATCTGGGGCCTGGGTGGCTCAGTCGGTTAAGCATCCGTCTCTTGATTTTGGCTCAGGTCGTGATCTCAGGGTGGTGAGATCGAGCCACGTGTCGGGCTCCACGCTCAGCAGAGTCTGCTGGAGAGTCTCTCCCTCTCCTTCCGCTCCTCCCCCCACCCCCTGCTTGTGTGAGCACCTGCTCTCTCTCTCTCTCTCAAATAAATAAATAAATCTTAAAAAAAAAAGAAATAACCTAAATCTAACCAGAGTGGAATGGTTTAATAAATGATAGCATATTCTTATGATAGACTATTGTATAGGCACTAAAAATCAGTTTTTTGAAAAATTTCTAGTCTAATTGGAAAATGTGCAAAAAAATAGTATTAGAAAAGACAACAAAATTATTTTAAAATTTAAAACTTAAACAAAATATAAAAATATAAACCATAGTGTAAATGTATTTTAAATTGTTTATATATGTTATATAGCATTCTGATTATATTTTAAATTGTATTTGACACTTCATTTGATCACATATATGTGTATGTACATATGTACATTATTCTCATACATGTATGTATATAGACACAGACAAGCACACATACCACAAAGAACTATATCAAAGTTTGATTTCTTATTTCTTTTAAAGATTTTATTTATTTGAGAAAGAGAGAGCACTCCAGCGAGAGTGGGAGAGAGCACAAGCAGTGGGGAGGGACAGAGGGAAAGGGAGAAGCAAACTCCCCACTGAGCAGAGAGCCCAGTGTGGGGCTCGATCCCAGGATCCCGGGATCATGACCTGAGCTGAAGGCAGACACTTAACCAACCAAGCCACCCAGGCGCCCCATACCGAAGTTTTAATAGAGATCTCTGATGGTACGATTATGAATCACTTTTAGTTTTGAAATTTATTTTTAATGACAAATATCATTAGTTATGAAAAACAATAAATTCTTTCAATTACATTATGTGTTTGCCATGATTTACATTTTAAATCCATGACACACAGGACTGTGTGCATTATATCACGATACATGGGCGAAAATCTTCGTTTCAAACCTTCTTTCAAAATAAAATTGATAGGAAATTCCTACTATCTTGATTTTTTTTGAAAGGGTGAAGTTGGCCAGCAAGGTTCCCCCGGACCCACCTTACTGGTACAGCCGCCTGACTCTTGTTTGTATAAAGGAGAAAAGGTAATTGCCAATCCATATGTTGCCTTGATAAAGTAGGAACAGCCAGCATTTCCTGAACATGTCCCTGTGCCCGCAATGTGCTGGGCACCTACAGGCATCGCTGCATTAATCCCAAAGCAACCTCCGCACACTGGTACTGCTATTAGCCCCATTGTACAGACTTGAAAAATGAGGCTTAGAAAAGTTACCCGTGTTCTCAAGTTTATTCAGTTGCTGAGTCACAGAGCTCGCGTGGGCTGCTAAATTGTGACATGTCCTCCAAGATAGAGTGCCCCATTGATACTGTCTTTGAGATATGGGCTGAAGGGACCACAGGAAGCCCAGTTGTCCTTTAGGTATTACATATGGGCTTGATGTTTCGATGATTGAAAAGGTAGCAGGTGCATGGTACTGGGCATGAAATAGACTCTTGGTGAAAATCACGTCCTCTGTCAGCCTGCGGAATGGATGGTACTGATGCCATGTGCAGATTCTGGTCTCAGTTTTCGGTTACTGGATTAAATTTCACTGATTGGCTTAAAATGAGCCACCCCTCTGAAGGACTACATTCCCAGCTCGGATCTGCTGCCCTGGCTCCATGGTGGTCACTCCCCCCACACCCCACGAAGCTACGGCTCTCACACAGAGCGGCCTAAATCGTGTCAGGTTTATAAATGCACCTGGACCTTAATCACTAACTAGCGACAATTGACAAGTAATCCTTTTTTTTTTTTTAATTAGTGAAGTGTTTCTTGAAAGGGCTAATTTCCTAATGGCATGGCATTCAGTATGTGAAATAATAAGAGTGAAGCTGATTATAGTCATTGTGATTTTTAGGGCATAAAAGGAATGCCTGGTATGATTGGACCTCCAGGACCACCAGGACCCAAGGTAGTTTATTGAAATACCTTTTTTTAAAATTTGTATGATATATCTTAATTTAAAATTTTTTGCATGGTCTTTATCATTGCTTTAATGTTGATAAATGTTACTAGAAGTTTTCACTATTTTATCATAATTCCATAGAGCATCCGGTCTAAGATAGTTGTTTTCTTTAAGCTGCTGGCAATAATTTTTATTTGTGTTTGCATTTCATATTGCTGAAATATTGTTGCTTGAACGCCTCTTAATGTTGTCATCTCTTTAAGGGAGAACCTGGAATTGGGGCAAAAGGAGAGAAGGGTATTCCTGGGTTCTCAGGACCTCGGGTAAGGATCATTCATGCCGTTCATGATGCCCCTGACATCAGTGAGTTGGAGGCCTTCCTCTCTCACGTGTTTACAAAACTAGATCTGTATTTCTAACAACTCAAAAGTAGAGATTTTCTCAAATAGGATATTTTGGACAAGAATTATGTCATAGCTAAATGTCCCAATAAGACATCCCTTCCAGTGACATCATTTAGATAAAATGGGCAAGCAGAAGATAGAAATTGGTGGGAAATGACAGGACTGTGGCATTTCCTGCCACAACTGGGGCTCAGTGCCAGTGTGATAGCAGCTTGGAATTGTTAATTTAAGCCTGTTTGATGAAGGAGGGTACTGATCTCTGGAAAGTAGCTACCAAAAACTATAGCATCAGGACTGAAACATCACCACACATGCCACTAGTGGGGTCACCATTGATAGAGCCCATCTAGAGGTCAGAACCCAGTGGGCAAGGGCACTGAGTTTATTTGGCTCCAGATTCAGTAGTTAATGGGATGACATTGGCTTCCACGGTAATTTTTTTTGCTGATAATGCACAGAGTACCTATTAATTTCTAGGCAAATTACATTGCAGTGATTCCAAAAATATGTAGCCCAGTGCAAGCATCAGGCTACTTAAGTTAAAACACAAGAACAACAACAACAACAAAAACATGTTCTTCATTTAAAACACTGGCGAGGACATGAATTTTTAAAGTAAAACTGATGATCAGTTAAAATAGCGAATGTTATAAAGAAACAGACTCTATTTTATATGTATTTCCTTTTGTTCAGCTACCTTTGTAGACGAGATGAAATATCCATAAAGCTGTTTTGTAAGATGAAAAATAATGCACTGAACTGGTTTCAAGCACTTTGATTTCATTCCGCTTATGTTGAATTTTGTGAATTTATTAGGGTGATCCTGGTTCCTATGGATCTCCAGGTTTTCCAGGATTAAAGGTAAATGTACACAATTATAGAGATGATAAGCACATTTTTATTCATAAATGCAATTCATGTGTATTCAAAAGTTGTACGGGGGCATGCAAGTATGCACACACTAATTGGAAAAGGAGACATATTTATTTTACAAATTGCAGGATCTAGCTGTAGATGCAAAAACTAACACCCAAAACTGTCCGATACAACCCAAAAGTAGTGCTAAGATTTTGCAGAGAATCTTAGTGAGCACGTGTCTTTCAAATTAAACAAGAATGAAATAATTTGTCACCCAGATTTTTTTTTAAGGCATGTTTGTGGTATTTGTAGGGGAAACCAGGAGTGTTTGGAGAACCTGGATCATTTGGATTTCTTGGCCCAAAGGTAAAAAAGCAGGCATATTTGAGTACAGCCTGATAAAATTCTGTATGCCTTATGTTAACTAATTTCTTAAAAAAAAATAGTTGAAAGAATATTAAAAAATGTATTCGAAAGAGAGTTAATTTTGTTTATATTATTTCAATGCATGTTGTAATGATTATGTTTTGCATTTGAGAAAGTAGTCAACCTTTTGAAGGTGAATAATAATGAAGTTTCAAAAATTCCATGGGGATCACCTAGTATCATGATTAAAATCAGAGGGAGCACTGGAGAGATCCTGAATTTCACTAGTGCATTTTTTTTCTTTCCTTTGTACCACCGTGACCTCATATCCAGCATTTGCGTGGGATAAGCCATGGTGGCAGTAAGGGGACACAATTGAGGGGGACAATATTTGCTGTTAAAATAAGATGTAGATTGAGATTTTAGAGGTGAATAGACTATTTGTCCTAGAGTGCCAAGTTCAACATTAATGCAAACTTCATGGTTTCAGAGGTATCTAATTTATGGGCATGAAATTGTTTTTTTGGAGTTATTTTTTTTCTTTTTGTGAGAGTTTTGTTAGTTGGTCATTTCCTTCTGTGTATAGGTGGGAGGTCGGATGCCTTTGTTATTCCCAGAACGCTGTGAACCATTCATTTTTCTAGTCAACCTATAACCTTCATTTCTTATGTGAATGCACTCTTGGTCCTTCTAATAGCTATGGGCAACATGAGAAAAATATTACTATTTCTTTTTTTTTTAGATTGAATTTTATAATATTTTTTTTATTATGTTCAGTTAGCCACTGTAGTGTACATCATTAGTTTTTGATGCAGTGTTCCATGATTCATTAGTTACATGTAACACCCAGCGCTCATCACAACACATTTCTAAGAAAAGTATATGAATGAATGATTTCAGGGGGATCCCGGAGACCGCGGGTACCCAGGACCACCGGGGGTTTTGGTAACTCCATCTCTCCCACTCAAAGGTTTGTGTTCAGTTTGGTTCTTCTATAAATTATTAGGAAATGGGATTTGGGTGGCCCTGATGGAAAGTGTGGACCAGTATTTCTGTAGTGTGCGTACTTGGTATGCTAAATATATTCATTTTAGCAAGAATATATAATTTACAAGTGCAGGTAGATATGTGCATCTGAATCATCTCTATGGGCATACGACTCCAAATGTTATTTTAGAATGCAGAAATTTTTATTATCTTACCTTTCCAAAAGTAGGGTTTTTTTTTTTTAATTGCTTAACCATTTGATTGAGACCTATCGAGATGCTGCCTCCAAGAAAAAAGTGACCCATATCACTGAGAAAGACAGTGCTGCTCCCAGTTCCTGTGTCTGCAGAGCAGGGGAGCTGAAGAAGGGGTTCTAGTCTAAGAGCCTGCATTTTTTTTTAAATGTCATGAGAAATCACAAGAGCAGTCTCTTAGTTGTGCTCAACCAAGCCTCACAAGAAGTAATTGTGTGTGAGTTTTAAAATGTATGTATACAGTTATTACACTGATGTGTGTTGTTGTTTTGGGCAGGCCCTCCAGGGGATCCGGGGCGCCCTGGCCGCTATGGAGAAACGGGGTCCGTTGGACCACCTGGTCCCCCCGGCCCCTCCGGTCCACCAGGGGAAGCCTGTGCAGGTAGAAACTACTGGCTCTTACATGCCAGCTTTCCCACATCCTCATCCTCAAGTCTAGCTGGTGCTGAGATCAACTAGGAGCATTGCAGAAAAACCGATGGCTGTCCCCAACAGAACAAGCATGTTGGGCTCTCTGGGACATGGACCTAGGTGTCCGCTATTATAAAAGCATGCTTTATTTCTAATGGACAGCGGGGCTTAAGAACCACTGAACTCAAACCAGTGAATGGCTTCCTTGGGAGAAAGCCAGGCTCCTTGGCTGCACCTCAGAAATATTCAGTCAGCATCGCGGGGGTGGTGAGGAATAGGAGTGTCTTAGAGGCAACCCGTAACATTGTCACAGGCAGAGAAGATTTGGAAACTGGGGTCAGGGGTAGAGTGTTTTTTCAGGTGTTAAGACCCTCTTGGAAGGCTCTCCCTGTTGACATCTGTTTGTTAAAATTGAGTTCCTCTCCTATGTGAAAGGCAGATGATGAATTTAGTCATATAGATGATGAATTTTAAAATGTTATTACTTAAAAAATTTTAATAAATAAAATGTGATTCAGCTTTAGTTAAGAAACCAAAACCAAGACTACAGTCCTCCCCGCCCCCCAAAATCCACACCCCCTCCAAAAACAAACAAACCAACCAAAAACACCTTAGCGCTCCTGGTAATAGTAGAGGAAGAGCCTGGGAAAGAATCCTGTTGATCTAGGACTTCGAACTCCTTCAAGCGCTGTGCTGGTTGATAGTCCCCAGTAAGATCAGGAATAGAAGCATAGAGGATATTTGCATTCTGGGTGCACTCAGGAGAACTGATTTAACATGTGAGGAGAGAGTCGTGAATAGATGTAATTTTATCCAGTCTGCATCTCTTGTCATATTTATTGAGACGGAGTAAGAAGTTTCCTGAGATTCATCTGTTAACTACAATTCTTCAACCATCTCCAAATCTAGCTTCCACTTTGTGGGATCTGATAACCCACCACAAAGGGGGCAAAGCTTTATTTAGTTGACTTAATCTGTAGATACTGTAGCCTTTGCTTAATTGACCCAGGACTGTGTAAATCATAGACAGTACTCAGCTGGTCAGGGATCATTAGGCGCTCATCTTAGATGTCTCCCTTCAAGCTTGTTCATAACAAAATACGGGTTCTAGCAGATTGAAATCGAAACCCAGTGGGAGTAAGCAACACTTATCTCTAGCAGATTGAAAACCAAATATAGCAGAAAGACTCTTACTTCCGCAAGATTTTTAAAAAGAATTAACCCAGTGGCTTTCAAATCTTGACTACAACCCATTATAAAAAATATATTTTATATGATATTGCATTTTCATTGCATTGCACACACATTTATGTATCCACATATACATATGATTGGAACACAAATTTTAAAAGAAAGAAATGCAAATTTCACACAATAATACCTTTTTGTGTATGATGTACTTTATTTTCTGTGCCACTTTTTTCTTTTGAGAAAAAATTTTTACTGCTGGCCACAACTTAATTGATTTCATGGGTGGTCAGGGCTGCTATATGCCAGACACTAACCCCTTTTCCCTGTTGGAAGGGGGTTGAGGATTTTCCGCGGCACCGGGACAAGACACCAAGTAGCCTCCAGGTCCTTCCAGTGACTGTGCGGGTTTGGAAACAGGTCTTAGGAATGACATGAAGACAAGATGGCAGCCAAGTCCACAGGAGCACATTTCATATAAGTACACAATGTCTATAGACTTTATTATACATATTATATAATCATCTAAGGTATTGACCATGAGATAAGCAGGGGTTTGGGGTTAGATACCTGTGTCTGAATCCCAGCCTTGCCACTTAGTGTAGTATACTGAAATAGTTATGCATTTACACTATGGACTAAAAACATTCCAGGTTCTACTGCGTACAAGCTGTGTGATCTTGGGCATTTACTAAACCTCTCTGTGCCTCAGTTTTCTCATCTTTAGAGTGCAGGTCTTGTTAGGGTTGAAAGAAGTGATATGTATACAGTTCTTAGGATGTAAGCTATTATTATTACTCATGTTTGGCTTTAATTTTCTGTGCCTTATCTATAAGGTACAAACTTTGCAAGATTGTTTGAGGAGTAAGGGTAGTATTTGAAAGTGTATGTAAAGGCCCAGCACATATGCACACAATAATGAATGCTGTTATTTTAGTTAGCATGCTACTTACTGATTACTGACTGGGTTTCAATTGTCTATTGCTGAACAAATTACCCAAAACCTAGTGCTTAAAACAAGAGTCAACATATTACCCCTCCCTCTGTGGTCAACAGTCCAGGAAGGGCTAAGCTGAGCAATTCTATCTTAGATAGGGTTGTTCCTATGGTGGTAGCCACGTGATGGCTGGAATCGGAACATGAGGACTGGCTGGGCATCTCTCTGCCCTCTGTCTTTCGTGTGGACTCATGGCCTCTCCATCTGGCTCTGTACTTACTTAGGCTTCCTTAGAGCATGGTGGCTTCAGAGCAGTGATACTGCTTCCATGGTGGCTCAGGACTCCAATCCCAAGCATTTCAGCTCACAAGGCAGAAGCTGAATAATCTTTAATGACCTTATATATATAGTGCCACACCTGCTGTACTTCATTAGTCCAAACAATCACAAAAGCCTGCCACAGTCAAGGGGAAGAGAACAATATCACCTCTTGCTAGGAGAGTGTCAAGCTTCTACAAGAGTCTGAGGGAGAAGAGCTACCATGGTGGCCATCTTTGAAAACTCCAGTCCTCCAGAGAGATTCATGCTCAGGAAGAAGAAGCTGTGAGAAGTGGTCATCCTCACAGGAGGGCTTCCAGCTGTCTTTAGCCAAAGCCCCCAGAAAGGGGTCGGATGTCACGGGAAAGCAAGATTTAGCTTTGATTCACTTTGACCTCTGAACACACTGAACATCTCGGCATTCCTTGAGCATGTACAATTACCAGACACTGTACTGAGGTCCTTACGTGAATTATTTTATTTAATCCTCATAACAAGCCTCTGAGGTAGATATAGATGATTAAAGAAGTTCAGTAACTTACTTAAGTACATGTGGCTGGAGAATGGGAGTTCAGGTTCAAATCCAGCACCTCCATGCCTCCCCACCAGCCTAGGTTGCTATGAGAGGTATGGTATTCTATGTCTCACGTAGATGATATATGAGTCTATATTCTTATTCACTACAGGTGCTAATATGTTCATTCAGATTGTTTCTAACCAAATTATCAAAGTGACGAGATTGAAAAATAATATTTTTAATTAAACAGTATGTATTTTCCCCCCAATAACTCTAAATAATAGGGAAAATGTAAGAAAATCTGATTCCTCAAACCTGTTTCCATTTCTGTGCTTATTTCAAAGAAAGTGAGGCTGGGATATTAAGTTAATTTTGAAGTACATTTTTTTCCTTTAAAAATATTTACAGCCTAAGGAAGAATGTACTGATTTTCCTTTCTTCTAAACAAAAATTTAGTCTGAGAGATATATGTGGTTTTCATTCTCGATTTCTCTTGGAGGCATGATGGGACCACCTGGGCCAAGAGGGTTTCCTGGTCATCCGGGATTTCCAGGGGCAGCTGGTATCCCTGGGAGAGCTGATTCCAGTCCAGGAAAGCCAGGGAACCCAGGACCGCCTGGGTTGCCTGGAGCACCAGGGCTGCAGGGACCTCCGGGATCAGATGGTAAAGTGCTCCTCATTCACATTCATTGGCGTTTATGTTGCATGTGATATTTGCAGTGTCATGCAGCAAATGTGACTTTCTGAATATTTTTTAAAAATTATCTACTATTTCATGAGCCAAGTTAGTATTATTAATAAAAAAAGTAGACTGATGTTGGGTATCATATCAGCTACAGCATATGAAAATATTTGAGAGTTTAAGTATGAATTATGACATTTTGTAAATGAATACAATTTTTATTTTTTAAGTATAGTTTTAATTTTTATCCGAGTTATAGATGGACTTGGCTTGAGAGTCAAACAGTTCTATGAAGCCTGTTGTGAAGAGCTGCCGTCCCAGGCTACTGTTCTCCTATTTGTTCCTCCCCACGGGGAATTATTTTCACACAAGGAGTTGGATTTTCTGTTATTTGCTTGTCTAGTGACCTCCAGTGTACTTGTATTGCTATTTCTTAATTCCTTTTTTTTTTTTTTTTTTGAGAGAGAGAGTAGGTTGGGAGCAGGGGCAGACAATGGAGAGGGAGAAAGAGAGAATCCTAGGCAGGCTCCATGCCCAGCCCAGAGCCCCACATGGGGCTCAATCTCATGACCCTGAGATCCCAACCTGAGCCAAAGTCAAGAGTCAGTCGCTTAACCAATGAAGCCACCCGGGTGCCTCACTGTCTTTCCATTCTTGAGTTTGAGCCTTATCTTTTGACTTCCCTCCATAGAAGATGAAATTAGCTCTCTTGCAGTCCCTCCCCACCACACATACGCACATTTTCCACTCCCAAAGCCCATTCAATTTAGTTATTATCTTAATTTTGATTAAATATTCATTATTTACACTTAATGGTTACATAAAAGCTATTCACCAGTTCAGCCATGTAATAATATACGTTATTACCGTATTTTGTTAATAATTGTCGTTTTGTGTGTTTGCTTGGTTTTCAATATAACTTAATGCTAATTCAACCTCAAAACGTCTAGAATTGTATAAATCTCCATTCTAACCCATTAAATATTTTATCAGTATTATCTCTTTGAATAAATATCTCCTGGAGCTTTTTAACCTGTTCAGATTAGGTCAGGGTGCAATTTTTTTTTTTAAAGATTGATTTATTTATTAGAGAGAGAGCTCCTGAGCAGGGGCCGAGGGAGAGGGAAACACGCAGACCCCCCTGCTGAGCCGGACTCTAAAAGCTCTAAAGCTCTGCTCTAAAAGCTTATAGAAATTTTTCCTTTTTCTTTTTCCCCCCAATGACCTTAAATTTCACAATGACTTGCCTCTGTGTGGGCACGTTTGCATTTATGGAGAGGCACTTAGTGGGCAGGTTCCAGCCAACACAGATCCTCCATTTCTGGATGAATTTCTTGAAGTGTTTCTCTGAGGAAACTTTCTCCTCCACCCCCCACCCCCCCGTTTTCTCCTTCTGAACTCTTTTTTTTTTTTTTAAAGATTTTATTCATTTATTCGACAGAGATAGAGACAGACAGCGAGAGAGGGAACACAAGCAGGGGGAGTGGGAGAGGAAGAAGCAGGCTCCCAGCGGAGGAGCCTGATGTGGGGCTCGATCCCATAACGCCGGGATCACGCCCTGAGCCAAAGGCAGATGCTTAACTGCTGTGCCACCCAGGCGCCCCTCTCCTTCTGAACTCTTAAAGAATCCACCCCACATGTCTCTTTCTCTCATTTTTACTCTGTTCTTCTTCACCTTTGTGTTCTTCTGTAACTCTTTCTGGTAGACTTCCCCAACTCCATCTTACAACTCTGCTCCAGAATTTTTCAACTTCTGCTTTCGTAATATATATTTTTTAATTTCTAAGGGTTTTATTGTTTCTATTGTTTTAATGTTTTCTTTTGTAGCCATCTATTCATGTTTTAGGGATGAAATGCCTTCCTTCATCCGCTTTTTAAATTATATCATTTTCTTCTTGCTATGTTGTCTATTACCTCCAATTCTGAGGGGTCATAGTTAACGCTGTAATTTTTGAGAAGGAGATCTTAGGATTGAACTGTTTCTTTACCCAGTCATCCTGATTGGAGCATCACTGTTATTCTACTTCAAGGTATCAATTCCTGGGGTGCCTGGGTGGCTCAATTAAGCATCCGACTCTTGATTTCAGCTCAGGTCATGATCTCAGGGTCATGAGATTGAGCCCCGTGTCAGGCTCTGTGTGGCACATATTGCTGCTTAAGATTCTCTCTCTCCCTGTCTCTCTCTGCCCCTCTTCCCCTGTCCCCTGCTCCCAAGCACTTTCTCTCTTTTTAAAAAAAAAAGAAAAAGTGCCAATTCCTGAAGTCTGGAAGAGATTTCTCATGTAAATTGTGTTCTTTGTTGCCTTTCCACACAGTCTGCTGAGAATTCAGCTTTTCAGGGTCTGCAAGGTTCTCTTACATTGTTTTGCCCTCGTTTTCTTTCCCCTTTTCTTTGTCTTGTTGGCTTACACATTTTTATAATATTCATGTGCTGTTTGCTATTTTACTGGGATTTGGGGAGAATAAGGAATTTATTGTTTGTGTTTTATGTCACCTTTAATCAGATGTCTCTGGATTTATGCTTTTATGAGCTATGTGTTACGCTTTCTTTAATTTGGTAATTACTCATAATTGGAGGAGAAAAAGATCGTTGCCATGCAGTTGTTTGTTTTTTTGCTTACTTGTCTGGTTTGGTTGGTTTGTTTTGTTGTCCGTTGCCTTGCTCTGCAACCCCTAAGCTGGGGTTGAGATAGGAGGGCTTTGTCGGGGTGGTAGCAGGAACGTGCTGTGACATTTGTGTGGTCAATTTGTAGATACATGTTCTTCTCTCAGAGAGAGAGAACCGTGGGAAAGGAATGGAAGAAAGGTGGGCTTGAGGGAAACGTGGGGGTGCAAGGGACACTTCCACTTGATCTGTAGAAGACATTCACAGAATCTGCATGATTCTCTCGCCCCCCCTTCCCCGCTGTGAAGTTATATACTGTAGTGTTGGGCACCCTGGACCACAAGGAATAAAAGGCAAAGTGGGTCCTCCAGGAAGAAGAGGCTCAAAAGGAGAAAAAGGCAAGTATGCATCAAAGGTAGGATTTCCAGAAGACAGCAGTGTAGGGGGCGCTGGGGGTATTTATGAAGTGGGCAATGGGGCATTTCAGTTCAATGTGTTACACGCCTTATTTACCCCTGTGAACACTCCTTTTCATCACGTGCTTTTGAGGTGATTAGAACATACCAGAAGTCAAGTCCTTCTTTTTTTTTTCTTTTTTAAAATTTTATTTATTTATTTATTTTTATTTAAATTCAGTTAGCCGACATAGAGTACATCATTAGTTTTTGATGGAGTGCTCAGTGATCCATTAGTTCGTATAACACAAAGTCAAGTCCTTCTATCTGAGAGTCTAAAGGAGACACTTGCCTGCTGTGAAATCTGCCTCAGAGTGGTGACTTTTTTTCATGAGGTCCTTTTTATTCCTTGAAAAAACAGAGATAGGATAGTACGGATCTTTTATTTCCCTTTCACTCTGTGGGTGCATATTTCCCAGACTCCTCAAATGCCTCTGGCTATAGGTTTCTCCACCCTAAACATTGTTTCATGCCTTTTTGATCGTCTGGGGTAGGTGGGTATGAGAGCGTAAGCACAGCTGAGCTCGACTATCCCAAAAGCATTTCTTTTAGACTAAAAGTGCCAATGATTAGAAAGTGCATTGTAGTGAATTATCAATTGTAATATGCAATGCAGTTAACAATCCTTTTTCACATATTATTATTTTTTATTTGTTTAGAGTTTATGTTCCAACCCAATTTTTTTTTTCTGTTTCTTCAGTAGGAACTAAATAAAAGTTTTTCACACTTTTAAAAATAAGATCTCTTATTTTTAAAGTTTCTTTGGTTGGATTGAATATCAGCTTTTCCCCTAGAGTTTGTCAGGATGGGTTTCTTAAGACCCCAAACACCCCATTTGTCTAGAAATGATATATGTGCCCCACACAGACCACGCCTAGGCACCCCTGCACGGTGCCCCATACCCCCATGTCACACATTATCAGACCCTTTTGTTCTTATTTTCAGTATTGGCTTTCTTTAGTAAAGGCTTTTTGCGATTTTATGCAGGAAATATAACAAAGCTGCCTTTTATCCTCTGTTTAGGAAACGCGGGGCTCTGTGCCTGTGAGCCTGGTCCCATGGGCCCACCAGGCCCTCCAGGACTTCCTGGGAGGCAGGGTAGTAAGGGAGACTTGGGGCTCCCTGGGTGGCTTGGAGAGAAAGGTCACCCAGGCCCTCCTGGTGCTGAAGGATCTCCAGGACCACCAGTGAGTAGCTCTTATCAGTAACAATCTTCTAGTTGAAAGAGACGGACAGAGATAAAATTCAGCTGTACCTCTTTCTAATGTATGGTGTGATATATATTTTATGTTTTAAACCTATACATATATTAATGACCCAAAAAATCATCTACATTCATTCATTCATTCATCAAACTAATATTTATTGAGTACCTACTACGTCCCAGGTGCCGTTCTAGGTGCTGGGGATAAAGTAAGGGGCAGAACACAGTCTCTGCCCTCCTGGGGATTCCAGGGGTTGGGTGGACACACACTCTGTAACATATAGACAAGTGTTTATGGCCGATGATGATAAAGGCCGTCAGCATCTAGTATGGCTTGAGGGGCAGAGCTGAGGAGATGATGTCAAGGAAGTGGCTGGAGGTTAGGAGGTGTTGTGGAGCATGGGGCTTGGTAGGGGGGGTTGGATTTGAGCCTTTACTCTGGATGACATGGAACCGCCCGTGGAAAGTTTGAAGAAGAGCGAGACATACTATGACATTAGCTTCGAATGGATCACTCTGGTAGGTCTGGTAAGAACGGATCATAGGGGACAAGGGAAGAAGGAGGGAGATGAGCTGGGTGATGATTGCAGGAATCCTGGTGAAATGTGACAGCAGACGGGTTGACATGTTGGTGCCGGGTGTGATGAGAGGTGGTCAGATTCTCAAGATGT
Source organism: Ursus maritimus (assembly GCF_017311325.1). Taxonomy (NCBI): domain Eukaryota; kingdom Metazoa; phylum Chordata; class Mammalia; order Carnivora; family Ursidae; genus Ursus; species Ursus maritimus. The sequence continues at coordinate 11,752,258 of NW_024423343.1, forward strand.
TTTGAGGACAGGGCTAACAGATGGGCTGTTATGCTGGACATGGGATATTAGAAGAAGCAAAGGAAAGGCTGAGGCCCCAATGGGTTAGACAGGGTGAGGCATAGGTGTGCAACGGGGGAAGGAAGCAGTATTATTGGTAACGTCTTAAATCTGAGCTGCCCGTTAGACCAGTCGAGGTGTTGAGTAGGTAGTGAGATAATATTCAAGTAAGGGATTCAGATGAGAGGTCCAACCTGGAGATACAAGCGCTGGCTTTGTCAGGGTTTATGGGATAGTTCGTGCCACGGAGTAGATGGAATTTTTTGAAATGGTTTGCATTGCTGACCGTTACAAGTGAGTTGAGTTGAGGAACGCTCAGAACAAAGTCACTGGCCCATAGGGCACCCCTCTGCAGGGTGGACGCAGCCCCCCATGTCCCATCCCGGGGTGACCTGGAGCCTAACCGTCAGCCCCAGTGTGCTCTTCTCCATTTTCCCCAGGAAAGGCCATGAAAGTAAGGCTCCAGTCTGGGAGTGAGGGTGACAGTTAGGCTCTCCCTGTACCCCCCTCGACACCCTTGCAAAGCACGCTGGCAAAGTCCACTGGACAAGAAGCTAATTCCTTAATGCGCGTATGCTGAGTGAACACGGCTGCAGCTGTTAAATACTTTATATTTTATGGCCTGCTTTTTTAATTCAACGTTGTAGTATAGTCATTTTTTTAATGTTGGTACTTAATCTTCTTAATGAAGATTATACTGGCCCTAAAATATTTCTGTGGTTTCCTCTTGAGTTGCTTCTCAGAGCTCACATCTCTGAGTGTGAATGACTGGCTCGTCCGGGGTTGTCCTGGCCGAGCTTTCTGCAATCCAGTTGCTCTAGGGCTCACCTCTTTGGACAGGTTCTATTTCTGACGTCATTTTTCTGTGTCCGATTCTGTCCATATGACTTCTCTGCATTAAATTCGTCACAGGGTGGTCATAGTTAGGGACTAGGTCCATAGCATGGGGCACCGTGAAAGGAAAAGTGGTGGAGGGAGAAGAATGGACACAAGGAGAGAGCACAGAGGAGCCATGGGTGATCGTTGTGGGTGCTCTCACTTCCCTGGACCTGTCCTCTCTCAGCAGCTCATCCCTGGCCTCAGCAGCCACAGATGGGTAGGAGAGTAGAAAAAAGAAAAGAAAAAAAAAAGTAGGTTTAGGTTCTTTGCAATTTTTTCTGTGGTTAGACCAAAACTTCATATTTATCGCCCTAGTCTGAGAATGGGGGTTTCCCACCAAGAGGCTGTAGTGCAGAGCACGGGGCTTAGGGGCACATGGATCCACCTTCACGTCCCAGCTACGACATTGGTGAGCTCTACAGTCTTCCTGAGCTCCAGGGCCTCGTTTATAAAATGGATATAATGACACCTGTCTTACAGGTTTGCTGGTAAGGACTCAGTGCAGCAGTCTGTTTTGAGGGCTGTAAGGTATACACACCGGTGAACACCCAGGGGCATCGCCCCTGATGAGTTGCAGAGCAAACCAAAAGTCATAAACCGACATGGTCTAAATCTGACCTACTGGCATGTTGGTTTTGTCTTCATGGTGTTTGTTTTTGTATTATTAAGATTTATGGCTGCCCTTGAGAAGCTGAAAGTTCATTAACACAGGGTCAGTGCATTCCCTCAGTCGCCAGGAGCTGAGAGGTGGCCGTGCCCGTGGGAGCAGGGCCGGGTGCTCATGTCCCCACGAGGGCCATCCATCTGCTTCCCTTGGTAGGCACGGCCCCTCTGAGCCTCTGTGGTGGAAGTCCCTAATGTAGGCCATGTTTTAAACAACTGGTACATGCCTGGCAGAGAGGGATTCTTTTGTTGTTGTTGAGATTTTGTGGTTGTATTAACACATGTATTTAGTGATCTCAGATCTTAGAACAGTGACAAGTAGCTCTTGATCCTAAAGCCGCTGGGAACTTTTGGCCCAAGAATCTCTTAGAGTCAACATTTGTTTCACTAAGAATCTAAGCTCCATGAAGGCAAGACGGTCTGCTGTGAACTTTTGTGTCCTTGATAGTCCAAGTAATGCCTGGCACTTTAGATTCTCAGGAAATGTCTCTTTAGTGGAATCCAAAACAAGTGCAGGCTATCAGTTTTTTTTCTTACTAGCTCAACTAAGTCTGTGATCTGACTCTAGTGCTTAAAATTCTGTGTCTGCAGAGCATTAGAGAAATTGATAAGTACATCCTAAGTCTCCAGTGTGCTAACAAACCGTGCAGACACCAGGGTCTTATTTAGTCAGCATTTCACTGGCATTGTCCTTCTGGAGAGGAATTGGCTCACACGCTCAGTGAATGGTTTTATATGTTGATAATTTATCCATCAGAAGGACATTATCATTATAAATGGACTGAATACTGTGTCTCATATACTTTGGCCGTGTCCGTTTGGCACTTGTGACTTAGCATATACAGGAAAAATAAGAATTAAAGCACCATTCAACCCATATTAGCACTTTACAATTTCTAAAGTTCCTTTCCTCTCTAATCCAGCTATTTCTACTCAGAAATTTGTTTCACCCACCTTTCTCTCTACATCAAATGACTCCCACGTATTTTTGCCATTTGGGTTTTTAAGCCTGTTGCATATAGTTTTGGCTTCTTTTTCATTCTTACTGCTTAATACTGACGTTATGCTTATCTCTACTGGAGGCTTCTTCTCTTAGCAGTTAACTGTTTATAAAGTGCCAGTGAAGGTAATTAAGCTTTCATGAACATGTTGTTAGATTGTATGAAAATAAGCCAGGGTGGTCTCTGTGTGAGAGAAAAATGGTTTGCTCAGTCATTTTCACCTCCATCTAAATTCTTGTCTCTGTTTCTTGATTTTTGAGATCACAGTAACCTTAAACTATGTATAGTATTTATGTAGCTGTATTTACTATGGTGCTTGGCCAATCTAATATAGTGATGGCAGGTTTCCAGATTTTTGACACAGATTAGTATCCAATAATACGTAACACTTTAAAACCATCCCCCAAATGGTCAAGTCTCAGAACAATGTTGAGGTCAAAAGATGATGAGCCCCTTGGCCAAAATTAGCTGTTCACTTGCTATAGAGAGAAACTATATAAACTATGACAAAGGTTCCCATTCACCCTCCTCTTGCCCATCAACTTCCCTCAATGTCACACACTTGTCCCTAAACCTGTGCTTTCAGCTTTAGTGGCAGCTCTTGTGGTTAATCTACCTTCCTCTTTCCTCTTCATTTTACATTAAAATGCCCAAGATAGTTAAAATTTTTTGTTATAAATTTCTATTTTGAGATAAGTTTTATTTTATGACTCAAAGAGGTTGCACAATCGCAGGGAGTTCCATGGACCCTTCATCCAGCTTCCCCCATGATAGTATACATAACCATAGGATAGAGCCCACACCAGGAAATTGATATCGATGTACATTTCTGTTGAATCTGGTACAGGCCTTATCCAGAGTCCACAAGCTTTTAAATGCAGGTCAAAAGCCTCAGTTTTATAAGGTAGGACCCACGTGAGAAGGCGAGGAAGAGATTGATACTAAGAGTACCAAACCAGAATCTAGGGCAGGCGATTTAGAAGGAAAGGAGAGATTAGATGTACATGAATAACTTTTACCCCATCAAAATTAAACTGATTTCTTCGTTCTATTTTTCACCAAGGGAAAACATGGTACCTCAGGACCACCTGGCAGCAAAGGAGAAAAGGGCGACATGGTTATACCAAGAGTGAAAGGTGAGCCTAGTCAATCGCATAGCTCCCTGCCATTTTATGAATGATATAGGAGCCACGCTCTTGCACTCATTTCCCTTGTGGCCACAGATCAGTTCTATAATAAGATTCAGGATTGTTGAGATTGCTTAAAAATGTTCCTTGTCCCTCACATCTTTTTGTGAGAATGTTGAGCCTCAAATCCTCTATCCCTTATTTGAAAACATAAAAAAACATATTCAAGTCCTCATTATTGTGAATCTGGGTTTGACACAAGACCACCTTTGACTTGCCTACTGTTTATCCAGTGTATGATACCATGCTGTATTAATCAAGACTGTTTTGGTCATGACAGAAACCCAGCTCAAAGTCGTTTCAGAGAAAAAAAGTAATTTATTGACTCAGCCAAACAAAATTTGAAGCAACAGATGTAGGGTTTACACTGGGACAGCTGGATCCAGGAGATTCTTCCTGAATCTTGCATCATTCGTTGCACCACCTGCATTTCTCCCCAAGACTAGCTTTCCTGGGCTGTGGGTATACTGCCTTTCCCGCCAGAAGCTCCAAGTTCTTACAAAAAGAAAGGGAGCTCTACCTCTTAGCTCCAGTTTGAAACAAAAATTCAGGAAGAACTGGACTAGCCTGGGGGCAGCCCACAACAGTGGACCGCTCCCCCATTCACCATTGCCAGGGATGGGGCATCATGTTTGGCACCATACAAGCAGGACAGCTGTGATTGGTGCCTCCGCACACAGCCTCCCTGGCAGAATGAGGAGAGGAGCACTTTCCAAATAAGAGAGTCAGTGGGTTTGGCAGTTGTCATTTTCCTCTCCGGCTTTTGCATGGTTGTCTTCATGTTTCTTCAGTCAACTGAGACACTCCAGAGAGTCCCTCTACCAGCCCACACAGAGGCAGTGTCATTGTTTTTACCTTCGTCCTGTGTTTCCTTCCACTTCATCCACTGCTTAGAAGGGCTTGGATATCTTTTGGCCTTTTTTCCCAGGGCACAAAGGAGAAAGAGGTCCTGATGGGCTCCCAGGATTTCCAGGGCAACAGGGACAACATGGTCGAGATGGACTTCCTGGAAGAAAAGGGGATCCAGGCCCCCCAGTATGTATAATTCTTCTTTGGCTACCGAATTTCATTTTCTTATATGGTTACAAAGCGTCGATTTTCCCCTTCTCAATTTAAAACTATAATGCAGTCAGGTGTCAATGTGCCGTAAATCAGAGTTACCTTCCATCGAGCGCCAGGAGAAGATGCTGGTTAGCAAAGGTGTGGCGTAATTGCAGATGGTCTGAGATCCTGAGTGGCAGTTTAGTCATGGCAAGTCCTGTCCCGTCCTTGGTCTTTGTATCATTCTCATGTTGTGTATCTATTTCTGGGGCCCTCCCATCTACAAAGCCCCCAGTGACCTCAGGCCTGTTCAGCTAACTCCTTAGGGCGGAGGATAGAACACAGGTCCTGACAATGACCTTCAGTTCTGTCCCCGGATAAAGAGGCACATGAGGGGAAGTGGCAAACAAGGAAGGATCAACTTGTGCAAATCCCTGAATTTTGACGTATTGGCTGATGGGAAATCCCACTGACAAATGATATTTCTGCATTTTTCAAACATGTTTTGGGTGGAGACCATATGTAAGTAACAGAGGTCATAAGAAAAGACTATGAGACATGATCCAGTGCTTAGGAACTTAGAAAATCTTGGGTCCATGAGGCATTTTTGGTTGCTTACAATGTCACAGGAACTGAGCTAGGTGTTTCGTGCATATCATCAATCATCTGGAGAACAATCCGCCTCCAGATTTTACCGTCGGAAATGGAGGCTAAGGGTTTGTTACTCCAGGTCACCGACCTATCAAGTAGGTTAAATTGGAGTAAAACCCCAGTCTGTCTTACGCCAACATGTGTGCCGCTTCCTCCAGTTGTGCTGCCTGCCATTGAGAGTATCAGCCCTTCCTTGTCCGTGAGAGTCCTGGAGGCTGTTCATTCCATTAGAGTGAGTGACGTGAGCTCCACATGGGACAGACGTGGCGGCAGCCATGACTTGAGAGGCTCCTTCTCCACGGGAGCACAGCTTGTGGGGAGCCCACGGGGAACTTGCCAGTTCCAGGAACCACCACTCAGGAAGCCCCAACAAGGGCTCCACAAAGCTCTTTCTAGTTTTCCAGACCAGATGCAAGCTTTGCAGCCAGGGCTTGGTTTTACCATAAGCGATGTTGCCTTGTGATGTACTTGACATCCTGTTTTTATGAAGTTGACAGAAGAACAACTAGAAGATTAACCAAAGGTCAGATTCTTAAGCAGGAGCAGCAAGTGTATGTCAGCCCTTTGCTTGCAGATGTGAAAGGTGGTGGAGTCTCTCCCTGTGTCTTCTTACAGGACAACAATTCCAAATACATAAGAACTGATTTGTTCAACTCGTAAGCCTTCTACCTCCCTCAAATTACGTACTTCTGTATTTTATTGTTTTGATATCAGAGAGTTGTTCTCACATAAAATTTCTCAAATGTGTTTAACATATAACATACACATGGCTTTCTGTTTGGGAGGCTTAACGCCCCCCCATAGCATATAAGTGTTTGTAAATATTTCTCTAAAATATGAACAAGAAGCTGAGTTAATCATTTAAAGTTACGTTTGCTATTGAGTAACTGTCTCCTGGAATTATGAGGTTTTTCCATGTGTTTCTATAGCTTATGACAATGACTGCTTTGAACTCTTGGACTAGCAAAGATTGGTAACTGACTCATGATGCAAACGTTTCCAGGGGGATCATGAAGACGCGCTCCCAGGTGATGAAGGGTCTCCTGGACCGCCGGGCCCCCCGGGCAGAGCAGGACCTAGGGGACAACCAGGTCTGGGATTTCCTGGCCCACCAGGCGAGAGAGGGCCACCAGGAGCTCCGGGCCGCCCTGGTGAGAGGGGCCTCGAGGGCTTGAAGGGTCAGAAAGGTAATTTTGAATGTTTTGTGTTACAGAATGGCAAGGGAAATAGCAGAAGCTGAAGTGATCCTCTCTTCTGGGCAAGTTATTTTAGCTATGGCAGAACCACTAAATAACATTCCTGCTAGCTGCTGTTCAAACCTTGAATGTTACCTAACAAATAAAAGCACTACAGCACCATTGGTATTTAAAACAAATTCTGAAAATACTAAAATGTCTTTGTTGCTGTATTTGTCTGGCATACCAAAATTGCCTTTCATTCATTTCTCAGTACCAACTCGTGCAATCTGTATTAAATTTACATACATATTTGAAATATCTGCTTGTTTACAATCTTTTGAGACAGTACGGTGTATCTTAATATAAAACACTAGTATTTCATTTAAAAAATACATCATTGTCCTTGAAAATCTATGTGTAAGCATTCTAGGAAGAAAAAAAAGAAGGGATTTCAAATATGTGTGACAGTTATCTGAAATTTAAACAGTAAAGCGACTTGCAGCATTAGAGCTGAAAACTTCTGAAAAGGCTGGAAAAAGATTTATTTAAGATTTTTTTTCCGTTGTAACATGTACATATGCCTCGGGCTACATTATTAATGGCAAAGTGTGAGAATGAGACGGTATCGTTGGTTCTTGCTTTGACAACATAGGCAATAATTTGGTCCTCAGTAAGGTTTAAGATTATGGTTCTGGACCCATCAAAATCTAACATTATTTTTATTCAGTTGATACATTTTTTATTTGAGAGCATATGAAGTGATACATTATAATTCATTCATTCTATTATAAAAGAGAAACATTCCATTTCTAAGCGGCGGGGCGGGTGGGGGGGGACCGAGAGGCGCAAGCTCTGGAGTCTTCCTGTGTTCACCAGTGAAAATGGCGGGACGACAACAAGCCCAGTGCGAAGTCAGTAACAAAACCAAGAGACGATGCATGTGAAGCCCCAGGTCCGTGGCAGGCCGTCAGGAGGTGGCAGCTGGCAGTCATATCTCACCGAGCGGCCTCGTCTGCACAGGCCTCCCACACCCAGACTCGGAGTCCAGTCCTCTGGGCTCACTGTTCGATGTTGCTCCTGCTTCATGATTTGCCAGGCCTTCCCATTCCCTTGTACTGGGGGGTCATTGGGCCTGTTGATACATTATTTTTTTCTAGGCTACTAAAAGTGGTACTTCCTGGGATTTTTTTTTTTTTAAGATTTTATTTATTTAACAGAGAGAGACAGCCAGAGAGAGAGGGAACACAAGCAGGGGGAGTGGGAGGGGAAGAAGCAGGCTCCTAGCAGAGAAGCCTGATGTGGGGCTTGATCCCAGAATGCTGGGATCATGCCCTGAGCCGAAGGCAGACTCCCAACCGCTGTGCCACCCAGGCGCCCCTTCCTGGTATTTTTCTTATTCCCCTTACGTTTATAGCTGTCTGACAGTTGAAGCTTGGATTTCAGGACCCATCTTTTAGAAATTCAGGATAAAGGTAGTTCAAATGATCTAACAATACGTGGGAGTCTTCTTTTCCCTTGAATTCCACATTGACTATATGAAAAAAATATGTTGATTGAGTTATCATTGAGATTCACTTTCCGTGGGGCTATTGGTTGTGTGAATGCCACTTTTTGTTTGTTTTTCATTCCAGGCGATACAATTTCTTGTAATGTCACCTACCCTGGGAGGCCAGGGCCCCCCGGGTTTGATGGGCCTCCAGGTAGGATCAATGAGAAATTGCTGTTTTCCACATTCCCCAGAGTAAAAGAACTGGTAAGACAGATGAACCGAGAGTTAATCACCTGGCAGCTAGTGAGGATAGTTCTGAAATTATCATCAGGTTTTGAGGGGCTGTGGGAAATCAGCATTTGTGGGAAGTCACACTGGGGCTCGAGTCTACATAGTCTAGGCGGGGTTGTTGGTTTTTTTTGTTTTGTTTTAATCTCTGTGCAACAAAATTTACTTTGATTTGATCACATATCAATAGAAATGTCTGCCCTTTGAGATTTTAAAACCGTACCTTCTTTCTTTTCCTACGTCCCGAGAGTGAAAAACGATAATGTGCTTACCGATGGAAGTTTTACTCTATTCTGCTTTCCAAGCCTCAAGGGATGTGAACACTCAAATTTTAAGGTGGCAGTTGTACCTCCTTTAAAGTTATTTTAGCTGAGAGAACTTCCAATAGGAACTCACAGAACGTGTGGAAAAAAAAAAATCCATTCCTTTTGCAGGTGCTTCTTGCCTGTACTTCCTTTGAGGACAAATACAGTAAACTGCAGGGAGATACATTTTGGCCTTGACCCCAGTGGTTACTCAGCAGGCCACACGCTGGCTGCCATCTCTTTCCTCCTACAAGGAGGGCCTATGCTCGAATATTTGTGTTGAGACAGAGCATGGGAAGGCACCAAAAGAGTCATTGGAGTGGTGGTATATGTCTCGAAGGCCTTCAGGGAGAACCCTTTACAGTACGGCTTCTGAGAAAGCACATTAACAAAATCACTCTCTTTGAAACACTTGTTTGGAGCACACGATTCATAAAACGATTATGTAAACCAGGCAAGACGACATCATTGCTTCCATAAAGTAGAAATACTCTGAAAAAGACAGCATAGGTTCTTTTTAAATCACCTGATTTTGCTCTCATTTGATTTGTGTTTTATTGAGCCTGCGTTTTGTTGTTATTATTTAGGACCAAAGGGATTTCCAGGTCCTCCAGGTGCTCCGGGGTTGAGGTGTTTGGATGGGCAGAAAGGTCGGCCTGGCAGACCAGGAATATCAGAAATCCCGGGTCCACCTGGTAAATAAGTGTTTTTCTTTTAAGAATCTGTCTATACCTTGGGAAATCGATGACCTTAGTAAGTAGATGGCCCAGGGAACCCTACATAATGGGCTGATGGTTTTTCTTGGAACAGTAAGCTCTTAGCTATGTTTTGATAACTTTTGGGTTCTGGTAATTTCATAAATTCTCAGGGCTCCTTCCACCTGAAGCATGAGTTCAGGGCTATTTTCAGGCTATTATTTGGTAGAAAGTGCTCGGTGCAGACAGACTGCAGGGGGAGGAAAGCAGTGAGGGAAACATCATTGGCTTCCAGGAGATACAGAATCACAGTGTATTTGCCACAAAAGGTGGCAAAGCAACATTGCCTATGAAGTTACTCTTAATTTTAGTTAATACTCCTGTATTTTTTTTTAAAGTGTGTTTTTGTCAAAGTAGTAGACTTCCATGTGTATTGGTTCTGTATTTGTACATTCAATAATTTAAACAGTTTAAACCATTTTTTTCAACAGGCTTTCGTGGTGACATGGGCGATCCAGGTTTTGGAGGTGAAAAAGGGCCTTCCCTTCTTGGGCCCCCAGGCCTTCCCGGTTCTCGTGGAGCAAATGGTCAGAAAGGAGTCATGGGAGACACTGCCTATGGCCAACCAGGTGCCCCAGGATGGAGAGGTCTTTCAGGAGTGCCAGGGTCAAAAGGACACAGAGGTCACCCAGGACGTCCAGGCTTTGCAGGTATGAGGGCTGCACTGTCCCCGTGGTCCATACAGCTGGCTCAGCTCTGGAAGAGGTCCCTGAAGAGTATTTAGACTCTCTAGGCTTAGAAATCTAGAATGCAGAATATTCTCCCTAAGCATCTGCCCTCATAAATGAGCACTGTCCACATTTCGAGGAACCTGCATCCGTAGTGTTGCCTTTGCATTTTATGGGCTGTTTTCAAGTTCAGGGCACCTCACTGCAGCTCAGCACATTCAGTTTGATTCAGCAGCTACTGGACGTCCGCCTGCTTTGGACTCAGGATAGCGCGAGAGCACTGTGAACGCCCAAGGAACAGGGACCGGGTCACCTGCCCACTGCCAGTGCCAGATTGAAGAAGTTCAGACTGGAAGAGGAGGGCCAGTTCAGGGGCCAGAGCAGTGTGCGGTGGTGTTCAGGGAAGCTGGGTGAGCGCTGGGCCCTGGCAGGTATGCGGTGTTATTTGGACAGGTGACACAGTGGACGGACTTTCATTCCACCAGGGGTAGCTGGCGAGGAAGGCAGGAAGATGGTCCTGGCACTGACTTAGATCTGTTTCCAAAATCGCTAAGGATTCCTCAGGATCCTCAGTACAAGTGTTTAATATATTTAACAATAACCCTAGGTTAGGGTCCCTAAAATCATCATCTTCTGGGCCCCAGTTTCAGAAATTTTGATTCATTACATCAGAATTGGGTGGGTCCCACCAGCCCCTTGGGTGATGGTGATCAAGAGTGGACCCTGTTCCAGGCTTTTACGAACACTGTTCTGGTTCTTTTTGAAGAGTGGATGGGCCAGTATTTATTAGGTATCCACAATAGTATCATACTACAGGGCAAACAGAGGGCAGGGGACCAACTCACGTTCTGGGTCACCAGGGAGCTTACTTCACTTTGTAGCTGGTACGTCAAAATATTCATATACAAAACCCCAATTAGTTAGAAAGTAACAAGACATTCTGTGAGTCGATGAAAATAATTTTGATTTAGTAATTCTGCTATCTCACCTGTGACAATATATTGAAGGGAAGTGTTCAGCAGAAAATAAAGGTTACTATGAAAATACTCTTGTATCATCCACAATAGATGAACAAATAGGAATAATAAAGAGAGTTAAGTAATACACACACTCAAAGGAATACCATTCAGCTGTTTGCAACTAGAACTGTATTTATAAAGATTACAACAAAAGGGAAAACATTTGAAGATTCATATGCAATGTGAAATAATCCAACAATTGTGTGCTGTGATTGCTACTTTAAAGATGTAAACATATGAGCAGAAGTATAATGAAAACATGGAAAAATAGAATAGCTTTTTAGGTTAGGGCATGGGATGATGGAGCAATTGATTTTTTTTTCCTGTAAATTATGACACTGCCTTTCCAATAAATAGAAATTTAAGAGTTCAGGTGATGAAACAGCTTACAAAAAGCACATCCATAAACTGCAGCCTGGGTGTGTAAGCACGGTGGAGATTTGGTGTAAAGCCTGCCACAGTGTGAGAGGTTAATGAAAATTGAGAAGAACTGCATGGTGTTTCAATCTGCCCAAGCATCTTTGCTGTCTACGTAGCTGTATCCAGTAACCCTCTTAGTAATGCATGGTTTTCGCATTCATTTGGAGCTCACTACCATCCAGGGTAAGAAAATCCTTCGGGAGACTTCAGTGTGAGCGCTGAGCCGGATGGAAACGCTTGTTTCTGGCATTGCTAGGCATGTACCCGCCGTGCCAGGCTGACTCCCCAGTCTCATACCAAGAGTGTCCGTCACGAGTGTGTTGTATCATTTCAGGGCCAGCGGGCAGGCCGGGACTCCCAGGTCTCAAAGGCCCCAGAGGCAGAGAGGGAAGTGCTGGGTTTCCAGGAATTCCAGGTCCGCCTGGTCATTCCTGCGAAGGAGGCGCCCCAGGGACACCAGGGCAACCAGGACTCCCCGGGGCTCCGGGCCGTCCAGGTAAGTGTGAGCGCGCCAAGCCCAAAGAGTCTGGGACTTGACTCTCCTTACAGACGAATAAGCCCTTGCCTGCTGCTCTTTTACGGACCAGCAGAACCAAGACTCCTGGGGCAGAGATGGGAAGGACTTTACTGTTCACGGAACAGCAAGTGGCATGCGCTTCCTGGTGGTTCGGGTCATTTCCCCGTGTCACCCTAGTCTCATGGGGACACAGAAGCGGGCTCGGTGGATGTTGTACTGCACACGCAGTGGGTTGCAGGATCTGAGAGGAGCACTGAGCCTGGGGGGCTGCTGCTTTACCGCCGTGGGCAGGACCACCGGCTCTTCAAGCTGGGGCAGGTGCTGTGTGGTCTGTGGGCTGCAAACACCAGCTCGAGTGCGTCTCAGCCCAAGGCGCTAGAGGGCTGTTTCCAGGGTGATCTTCATTTCACCATTTGGTTTGACACCTGTTATTTAAATCCTATTGCATTTATCCAGAAATGTCAGGAAAATGCCCTCTGAATGGATCAAAGTGAGGATGGGACCGACCCTGCCCCTACGGCTTTATTTCTAGCACTGATAAAAACTAGATGATGTTGCTGTGATTTCTGCAGTTGTCTCTGGTGAACAACCTGACCAGGTTCACTTGGCCAGAGCTGCAGGAAACACTGGGAACGTTTTCTTCCACGGGTTCCAACAGTAAATACAAATAATATTTTTGTTCTTCACCGTTCCGCATTTTCCATTTTTAAAATGCTCTTCATAGTATTAGTGTATCTCTACTGGGAAATATTTATTCCAGTAATCTGCCTTTCTTTTTGTAGCAGCCAGAAAAAGATGTTCTGAGACTGATGGAGAGTTGCCACTGTGGTTTTAGCTGATAAGCATTGTTTGTTTCATAGACACAGATGCACAATTTAAGCTGTCGTGAACTTTTTTTACTGCCCGTGTGTGAAACCAGGGTTCAGTCTTCACATGTTGTTGTCCTTGTGGTTTGTCTCAGGTGCCCCAGGTTGGAAAGGACAGCGAGGGGATGTGGGGCCTCCTGGTCCCGCTGGAATGAAGGGCCTCCCTGGAGTCCCGGGACGGCCAGGGACAGATGGTCCCCTAGGACTCCCAGGCGTCCCAGGCCTCTCCGGGGATGATGGACGGCCTGGTCTTCCAGGCCCAAAGGGTGGGTAGCGCTTTTCCATTCTTTACCCTTATTCTATAAGCTTGAAATCCACTGCCAAGTGAAGACTGTTACATATGATCATACTATTGAATTTTTTGTTGTATCAGCCTGATTTTGTCCTTCCCTTAGCGACAGGTCCCTTCTTCTCATCCCCTATATTGTTATTTCCAGTGGCAGAATGTTTCGGTGTAGGTAAATGGAAAAGGTGAGCGGGGGGAGTTAAGCCCACAGAACCCACAAACACTTCTGCTCAACACACTGGGTAGAGCTGATCAAGTGTTGGGCCAGGGCTCATGTACTTGCACGTTGGGTGAGCCCCCTCCCTCCCTGGCTCCTGATCTCGTCAAGCGTTATGAGATCAGGACTCAGAAATATAAAGGCTCCCACTTCAGCACTGAGGGGTGGAAAGCTGAGTAGGCGAGCACGGCTGTTAATGCGGCGGAGCTGATAGCGGTCGTTCACCTTCGGTACAAACTGCAGTCCGTGGGAGGTCACATCTCCACGCCGACGACAAGGAACACAGATCTAGGAAGCATGCTAGCTTCTAAAATGTCTTTCTACAAATGCATGTTCTCATTTCATCAGGATCCCAGGGGCTGCCTGGCTTCCCCGGTTTTCCGGGGGAAAGAGGAAAGCCTGGCCCTGAGGGACGCGCTGGCAGGAAGGGGGACCCGGGAGAGGATGGTCGGCCTGGCTTCCTCGGAGACCAGGGGGTGAAAGGTGCCAAAGGTAAATGCACTTGATAGCACGATGATGCCACATTGGTGGTTTTGGTATTTTATCAGAACATATAAAGATGGTCTTTGAAAAATAAATGGGACTATCCTGTGGCTTGGATTCCTCTTTCTTTAGGATTGCTGGTATTTGTTTTAGAATTTTAAACCAAATTGATTTTCCTTACCTCTCAATCTTATTGCTTATAACTGATAAATGAATTGCTCTATTAATAGGGAAAAAATAACAAGTGCTTCAATATATGGCTGTTGGGTTTAAAAGAAACTTCTCACCAGTTGGGAAGGGGGTGAGGCCTTCAAACTCTGTTTCAATCTTTTTCTTTTTGTTTTCTTTTCTTTCTTTCTTTTTCTTTCTTTCTTTCTTTCTTTCTTTCTTTCTTTCTTTCTTTCTTTCTTTCCAAACAAACAAACAAACAAACAAACACACCATACTTTTTTTTAAAGAGCCAGATAGTAAATATTGCAGACCCTTTGGTCCCTGTTGAAACCACTCAGCTCAGCTTTTGTAGCGTGGAAGCAGCCAGGGACAGCACGGAAACACTAACATAACTTATGTTCCAGTCGAATTTTCTTTATGGACACTGAAATTTGAATTTCATTTAATTCTCACATGTCACAAAATATTACTCCTTTTTTGAGTTTCATCCCCTAATAATTTACAAGTGTAAAAACCATAGCTCATGGATTATACGTAAACTGGCCACAGCTGGGATTTGGCTCTCAGGTTGTAATTTCCTGACTTCTGATCTAGGGTAAGTCCACTTTCATCTGAACCATGAGTTATGCCTCCCCAGCTTGGTTTAAAGAAAGAGTTTTTGGGGCGCCTGGGTGCCTCAATCAGTTAAGCGTCTGACTCTTGATTTCAGCTCAGGTCATGATCTCAGGGTCCTGAGACCAAGCCCTGTGTCAGGCTCCACGCTCGGGGTTGGGGGGTGGGGGGGAAGAGAGACCTGTTTGAGATTCTCTCCCTCTCCTTCTGCCCCTCCCCCTGCTCACACTCTCTCTTCCTCTCTAAAATAAATAGTAAATAAATCTTTAAAAAAATAAAGAGTTTTCGTTACTATTAAAAAATAAAAATTTCAAGACCGCTGGTTTCAATGTTCCGTGTCCATCCCCATTACATATTTACTTTTACCACTTAGCTGGGGGCCGCAGCGAGTGAAGCTAACATCTCATTTCCAGTGTCGAGAATGAATGCTTGACAATCCGAGAAACAAGTTTTTTGTCCTTAAAGCCCCTTGGGTAAATAACCTCCTGTATAATTTAAATTATTTTTACATCTGAGTATATTGATTCTACTCTTCTTTTTGTTTTACTAGCCTGTCAATTTTTTTACAAAGAATCAAGGAATCAGAGTCACTTTTAGCTTAGGTTACGTGATGTTTGCTATGCTATTATCTCCAAAATAAAACAAATTTAAGAAACTGATATTATTTTGTATGTTAACTGACTGGAATTTAAATAAAAACTTTTTTAAACAATGCCCTGACTGGTGTTTGGTCCCATGGTGGAAGTGCTCCCCCCGTGGCTGATTTAAAGCCACCAGTATTTCAACAACTGGCTTACAAAAGTCTTGGTTTGTTAACAATTGGCTCTCAGCACGCTGAGATGAGCCCACTCGAGCACACTTCTACAACTGGACCATGTTTACGAAAATCAGGTAGAAATACTGTATATTCTTCCTACCTTCCAGAATTCTCTATGTGGAGAAGCAAGTTGAAATAAGTGGACTTTTAATGTGAGGCAAATAATAGAGGGTGGCTAGGAAGGGAAAGACGGGACAGGAAAGTATGAGATGGGCAGTACACGTTTTACTGGATGAAGAGACGTATTTTAGACCTGGAGCTTTTCAAGCCTATCTGCTCTCACCTAAGCTCAGAGACCCATTTGGCTGAATTGAGCAAGCATTCACTGATCACTCCCTGTACCCCAGACCCTGTTGCTGGACATGTTGGGAGGGGAATGTAAAAAGGTACGGCCCTTCCTTTGGGAAATCCATCGACGATGATACCGTGCAAGCTATAAACATAGATGCGGTTTAGGAAATGAAATGTGGGTTTGCAAACTGGCCCTGAAGTGTCGTAACAGAAGAATCACGTGTGTGGTGCTTCTCTTTGTTCTCCTCTTGCATAATGAATATCCGAAGGAGAGAGAGGACCCCCAGGAGATGAAGGAGAGATGGCTATCATTTCCCAAAAGGGGAAAACCGGGGAACCCGGACCTCCGGGAGATGGTGGATTCCCAGGAGAAGAAGGTAGGTAAATGCTCACTCTTTTTAACTGTATCGGATGAGTTGACCTTTCTAGATCATTCAAACAAGCATGCGTATGAGGCAGCTTTCCTAATAACGCTGGGATTAGGGAAGGTCACTTTCTTTAGATACAAATATACACAGATTAACCTCGCGCTGCATTTTTCTTTTGCTTTTCCATGCCAGAACTTCAAGTTCATATGCTTGTATAGATGTGGATATTCCAAACTAGGATCAGTCCTGAGATTAGACATCTAATAAGTTCCAGCTTCCAAGTACCCACGTTTGTGGCGACTGATATGAAAATGAATAACACAGTGATGACTGTCCAGGTCATTTTGACCCGTGCTTCTCCATCTTCCGTGTGCCCATGAGCCCCTGGGGCTCTTGTGAAAATGCTGATTCTGGGTCAGCAGGTCTGGGGCAGGCCCAACTCTGCCTTTCTAACAAGCACCCCAATGCCTGTGCTCCTGCTCCCCAGAAACACCACATTTGCATTCTCTTTCCTCCCAAGTTCAGGTTTAGTCTGCATGAGGCCCGGGCTCTTGTCTTGGCTCTCTCCTTAACTAGGTGTTCAGGGGCGAATGTTTTTAACTGCGCTGGGTAAGCTCTTCCTCATTCCTACCTTGGAGTCTTTTCATTCCTCCCTGAGTCAATTCATGGGCACTTCCTTCCCAGTGAGGTCACTGAAGCCCAAAACCATCACGATGGGCCTTAGGGCAGGAGCGAAGACTCCCCAAAACCTTTGACTTCATCTCCTAAATATAAGACCCAAACCCTCAGCCTAACTACTGCCCTGCCCAGGATTTCCTGGAAGATGTTTCTCACACTTCCAACCCCACCAGGTGATAAAGGCGATCCTGGGATGCAGGGGAGGAGAGGAGAGCCGGGAAGACACGGAGCACCTGGATTTCATAGAGGGGAGCCTGGTAGAACCGGGCAGCCAGGGCTTCCTGGACCCCCAGGCCTCCCAGGCTCACCTGGGCTGAGAGGGATTATTGGTTTTCCGGGATTTCCAGGTGACCAGGTAAGTGGCTGCAGTTGGGGAGGAAAGAAATAATAAAACCCTTGTGTTCTTGGGTGCGCATAAGGAGTCACAATTTGCCAGTGTACATCATTGCCCTTCGACTGGCTTTAGAGTGTAAGCGAAGAATGGAGACTTCTGGAAGGCCATGATGTGACTATAATTTCTGAGCAGTGCTCATGCCTGTTTTCCCGTGACAGATGATGGAGTCACTCACTCCGCGTACTACCCACCCTCCCCTAGCCTAGTTTAAACAGCTCCAAAGAAACTTCCCTCATGACTGCGGGTTTATCCGAGTAAAGAGTCCTCTGAAAAATAACCCAAATTCCAGTGTCTAAGTCTTCCTACCTGATTGCAGATATCACAGATTTTGCTGTAAATACATTTGGTCTTCGTAACCATGAGTAAAATACCCCCCTCCCTGGGAAGCCAAGGGGTACAATATGTGTCATAGCCTACATCACAACTTCTAGAAGATGGATATAATTTGCTTCTCATCTTTCGGAATCAAATAGATTTTTCAAGTTTTTGGTAAAAAAAAAAAAAAGTCTAACAGTATTTTATTTGGTATTAATTTGCTCATTCAAACCTTAAAATTCTAATTATGTGATACATTTACTGTTTGGTAATCAAAAATAGAGAATTGGATGCTACCTGTCGGTACCTCTAATTCTGGAGTTTTAGCCACTTTTAAAAGCTATTAGTTATGGAAGATTATAACTGGATCATGTTATGAGTATGTCATTTGTATATGAAACCAAATTAAAGTCTTTTGTTTTGTTAAACTGTCAGGGTGAGCTGGGTTCTCCAGGGTCCCCCGGACTTTCAGGAGTTGATGGAATGAGAGGACCTAAAGGTATGCTTTGGAAATACAGCAGCCATCCACCAAGCTCATAGTCCTGGGTGTTTGTAACATTGTGAGCATGCACATTTGGCATGAAAAGCAAAATATATCCAACAAACTGTAACATCCAAGGGCTTCTTTTTTATTTTTTATTTTTTTAAGTTTTTATTTCAATTACAGTTAACTTAACACACAGTGTAGCATGAGAGACTATGGACTATGAGAAACAAAGTGAGGGCCTCAGAGGGGAGGAGGGTGGGGGAATGGGATAGACCGGTGATGGGTAGTAAGGAGGGCACGTATTGCATGGTGCACTGCGTGTTATACGCAACTAATGAATCATCGAACTTTACATCGGAAACCGGGGATATACTGTATGGTGACTAACATAATATAATAAAAAAATATTAAAAAATAAAATTAAATTAAAAAAACACAGAGTGTAATATTAGCTTCAGATGTATAATATAAGGGATTCAACCCTTCCCTACAACACCTGGTGCTCATCATGACAAGTGCAAAATTTCACCCCCATCACCTAGTTCCCCCATCCCCCCACTCATCTCCCTTCTGGTAACCATCAGCTTGTTCTCTCTAGGTAAGAGGCTGTTTCTTGGTTTGCCCCCTTCTGTCTCTCTCTCTCTTTTTCCCCTTTGTTCATTTGTTTTGTTTATTAAATACCACATATGAGTGAAATCATATGGTATTTGTCTTTCTCTGACTGACTTATTTCACTTAGCATAATACCCTCTAGTTCCATCCATGTCATTGCAAATGGCAAGATTTCATTCTTTTTATGGCTGAATAATATTCCATTGTATGTATATACCACATCTCCTTAATCCATTCATGAAATGATAGATGCTGGACCGTTTCCATAGTTTGGTTATTGTAGATAATGCTGCTATGAACATTGGGGTGCGTGTATCCCTTTGAATTAGTATTGTTGTATTTTTGTGGTAAATACCTACTGATGTGATTGCTGGGTCATAGGATTGTTCTATTTGTTAACTTTTTGAGGAACCTCCATACTGTTTTCTAGAGTGGCGGTACCAGTTTGCGTTTCCACCAACAGGGCAAGAGGGTTCCCCTTTCCCCACATCCTTGCCGACACCTGTTGTTTCTTGTGTTGCTGATTTTAGTCATTCTGACAGGTGTGAGATGGTATCTTACTGTGGTTTTGACTTGTATTTCCCTGATGCTGAGTGATGTTGAGCATCTTTTCATGTGTCTGTTGGCCATCTGTATGTCTTCTTTGGAAAAATGTTCATTTCTTCTGCCCATTTTTCAATTGGATTATTCATTTTGAGGGGGGTAATGAGCTTTTTAAGTACTTGATATAGTTTGGATACTAACCAAGGGGTTCTTTTTAGACTCTGCTAGATAGTCAAACACTCAAGACCCAAATCATGCACACTTGTCACTCAGATCCAAGGGCACCAGATAGAGAACAGCATGCTTGCAGAGCACAGGACTTTCTCCTCAGTGGGGGTCCTTCAGCAGTCTTTGTAGTGACTATAGCTCCCTAGGTGACACTCAGGTACAAGGAGATCAGATCCACATTGGTGGGCAGTGTCTACCTTGGCTTGGAAGCCTTCTGCCCTGTAGGAGCCAGTATCTCTTCTAAGGACTCTATAGATATGGCTTTTAGGGTCCCAGTGACAAGAGTCATGGGACACAGAGAAGGCCAGAGCCATGACTTCCCACCAGGTGTTAATAAGTCACTTAAGAATTTCTGGGTCACATGTAATTTACAGTTGGGTTATTTTTACCGCAAGCCAAGAGTCAGCAAGTGTGTTTCTTCAAGGGGCCAGATCACAGATATTTTCAGCTCTGTGGTCTCTGTTGCAACTACTCAACTGTGCAGGAAAGCAGCCGGACAGTATGCAAATGAGGGGTGTGGCTGTGTTTCATTAAAAATTTATTTACCAAAAGCTACAGGTTAGATTTGGCTTCATAGGTCTTGGTTTACCTGTGCCAAAAATAATGCTGCCTCATAGCACAACTGACATTCTACCTTCATTAGATTTCCAGGGAAACAGAAACACAAAGTTAACCTTTGGGTAAAGGTGCTCTTAGAGAAAGAGAGGTTTCGTGAACCCTTTATTCAGACAAACAAGCAAACAAAAATCAGGATATCTTAAATTGTGATGTTTACGTAAAATCTTTAACATTGTTACTGTCCTTATATATCATTGGGTTAATATTTTTCTTTACTTAAATATGATTCACTTTTTTAACCTTAGCTTTAACCTCACTATCTGTGAATTCAATTCCCAGGTTTGATGAGCAGTTGTATTTTACTTTAATACAGATGAAAATGAATAACTTAAAAATATAAAAGAATAAGGGCATCTGGCTGGCTCAGTCAGAAGAGCGTAGGACTCTTGATCTCAGGGTTTTAAGTTTAAGCCCCACGTTGGGTGTAGAGATAACTTAACGATAAAATCTTTAAAAAAATAAAATGAATTATAAAAGTAATTAATGAAACACCTAAAAATCTTCTCCCTTACCACCAATGAAGCATGCTTCGCATTCTGAGAGATACTTCATAAGTAATTTGATAATTTCTCTAAGAAAAAAATGAACTGTGCACACTTATTTATTCAGAAAGAATAATCTAGATATCTTCCTCAGAAATAGTTACAAGTAAGGAAGTTCTCACATTTGAGTTGACAGTGTATGGCTTCATGGTTTAAAATCAGTCCTCTTCTATTTCCCTGTGCATTTATTACAGTCCCTTTGCCTCTCTCAAAGTGCAAACCTACCTCTTCTTATGTTCTTCATACTTGCATCTGGCCACGTTTGCAAGGAAGTGCAATGCACTCGTGGTGCCTGGAGTAAAAGCTGTTTCATGGAGCCCACCATAAGGCTAATGAAGGCCAGCCCTTAGGCAACCCATGGTTTCTCTCTTGAGACTGTTCTGCTTTTCTTTGTGGGCTGGCTTTTACTTACCTGACACCTGGCTTCATCACTCTCTGTTTAGTGTCCTTTCTGGATCTTTCTGGATATGTTTAGATTGCAGACATGCTCTGCACCAAAGCATTATGATAACGACATCGTGATAACCCCTTTGGTTGCTGCGTCAATAGCCAGTGACCTCAAGATCTTACTTTTTATTCCAACTTCTCAAGGAAAGACTCGCTGACCCAAGATGGACCAGATTTCTACCCCTGAAAGGATCAGCCACAATTACGAGTAGGGTTAGGTGGAAGAGAAACTTCCACAAATGTGGGTGGGACCCCGACCCCTTTGAAAAGGGTGTGTAGGAAGATATTATAAATCATCCCTAATTCACTCTTTCTCTCTCTTACAACCCCATCTGTTGTCTTGCCCGTCACACCATTTTGAGACCTCCATTTATAACTGGCTCCCCGCTCTAAGTCCTGTCCAGAAGAATGCAGCAGCGGTGTGGTACTGTGGGAGCCGTTGCCGACCGCGGCCTTGGAATGTGTGTTCTCTTGTGAAATCATCAATAGAGTGCGCCTTTGTAATTTTGTTTTTACAAGGACACTGAGTTGAGCTTCCTTGCAGAAAGCTTGAAATGTAATTACAGCAGCTAAAGCGGAGCAATTTCTGCTTTTTGTTTCTAAAACATCATATAAGAATATAGTCAGTGTCAAGCAATTTCTTACATAGATACCTAAATTTGAAACTATTTTTGGGAATTTAAAAACTAAAACTTATTAATATCTATAGTTTCTTATGATTGTTATGAACTATAAAAATTGTGTGTGTGTGTGTGTGTTTAAATCACATCTTGCATCTATGTTTCCATTTGTTTTTA
>NW_024423343.1:11774136-11966180 GCF_017311325.1 Ursus maritimus
GAAAAATCCATTTTTTTTTCAAAAACTTTTCTGGAATATTTGAAGACAAACTATAAAGACAAGTATGACAGTTACTAAGTCACATGTATGAAACAAAATTAAGTTCTTTTAATTAATGTTATGTACATTTTATCACTTACAGGAAACAGAGGTGACCCTGCTAGTCAATTCGGCTCACCTGGTCCAAAGGGTGAACCAGGTAGCCCTGGATGTCCAGGTATAGCTACATGTTTTCCTTATTAAAACAAAAAGAATGGGGAGCGACTGGGTGGCTCAATCAGTTGAGTGTCTGCATCTTGGTCTCAGCTCAGGTCTTGATATCAGGGTCATGATTTCGGGCCCCACGTGGGGCTCCATGCTGGGCACTGAGCCTACTTAAAAAGCAAACAAACAAAACAAAATAAAAACTTACTGGAACAATTACTTGATACTCAAAGCTGGCAATAATTATATCAATATTTTCTTCCCCCGTAACACACTAAGATACATCTCAGAAGTGTAAACGTTGCCACCACATCCTTGGCCTTGAAGAACATCAGGATTATGTACCAGGGATTCTCAGTCTTTTTCCACCATGGCTCCCATGACCTATGATATTGACGTCACAATCCACTCCCCTTGGCATGCCCAGATTTTGACATGGTCAAAAAGATTATTGCAAGCAATTTAAAGCTGGACTATTTCACAGTCTCTAGAATTTCACAGTCTCTACATGATACATTAGCAGTTAACCGCTCACACTGACCACAGCCTCAGGTTTTCATTCCAGCCTTTTCCTACTCAAAATCATATGCGAATGCCGGAGAGGAGTGCCATTGCTGAGCTATCACTGAATATCTCATTTACTAAATATTAATTTACTAAAAACCAAACCAAAAAAAAAAAAAAAAAGTAAAGCTTCATCACCAACAATGGATCTAAATTATTCAAAATGGTACTTTGTTTATCAGTGACAGTTGACATGTCATCCCTCAGAATGGATTACAATGTCCCTGTGATCTCTTGCCTTCTGCTCGAGGCTATGGCTGGCTTCAGTACATGACCCACCGTTGATGAAATATAATGCTTTTTAACTTAGCAATTTTAGTTGTAAGAATTTATCTTAAGTCAATTATCAGACAAATGTATAAAGATACATGCACAGGAATATTCATTGCATGGAAAGAACACATGCCATTCACAAATGATAGCTTAAAGCAGTATGCACGATCTCATTCAGCTGGTAGTGGATAGGTTTAGATGGATCCCTTGTAAGTTAAAATATCTCATATTAATAGTGTTGTGCATTTTATTTATTTAAGAGAGAGAGAAAGTGGGAGGAGGGGCAGAGGGAAAGAGAGAGACTCTCAAGCAGACTGCCCATTGGTCACAGAGCCTGACACAGGGCTCAATCCCAGGACGCTGAGATCATGACCTGAGCTGAAATCAAGAGTCAGTCACCCATCTGACTGAGCCACCCAGGTGCCCCTCTTTTTGTGCATTATCTTAAAATTCTCTTTGACAATAGTCACATTTCATTACATACAACAGAGAGAATATCTGAGCAGAAGTATTATCAACAGAGAGAATATCTGAGCAGAAGTATTATCGGAAATTTTTTGTTTGTTTGTTTTTATACCATAAGATTGCTAAAATGGAAGTCCAACAGAAAAACAAGCTATTACAATGGCAAGAACTTTCCGACTCTCTTCCATATCGGTCTTTTACCTCTGACATGGTTAAATTGATTTAGAGAATATAGTATTTTAACCAAAATGTACAGCTGAAGTGTACATTTGGAGGGGAAAATAGTTTTGAGGTTAACATTATGGGGGTTCATAATAAGTACCAGAGTGAGAAAGAAGCCTTAAGAAGGGAAACCAGTGGTTCAAAGTCAACCTCCATTATTACTGTCCATGTGGTCTTGGGCAAGTTGCTTATCATGTTTGAGCTCAGTTTTTTCACCTGTAAATTGGCCTCATGCATAATTACAGGATTGTTCTGAGTATCACATAAGATTCCTTGAGAGCAGTTGGTAAACTGAAAATTCCACCTTTACTGGTATTTTTATGTAAACCATTAAGATAGTAAGATATTATAAGCTGAAACTAGCCCAAAATGGAGGCCTTTGATATTACCTAGTATTTTAAGTGAAAAATTATAAATCTGAGTTATTTTACACTTAGGCCAACTTTTTCAAGAAAATTTGCCTTAGCATAATTTCCCTGGTGTCCTGCAGTTATCACCATTTAAACGGTTCCTTTTCTCACATGCCATAGCTTTAGCTTAAAATTTCTAAATTACATCATATGTTATTCACCAGCATAGAGTTTACCTAAATACACAAGTTCCATTGACTGGGAAAAGCTGCACTGATTGAATTTGAATGAGCCCAACGAGAAGGCATAGAGCTGTTGCCTGTCGCAGGGGGTTTTAAATGATTGTACTGGGTTTAGTTCTACACACACCCCCCCCACCCCCCCTTCAATTCAGTGAGAAAATACGGCAGAGATTAACTCAGAAGCTCTGTTCTTAACACAGGTGCGCCCGGGGAGGCAAGCCTCAGTCTTCCCATTTGGAGATGAGAATAACACTGCCTTACCTTTACTGCAGGAATATTTTCAGGATAAATAAAGTAACACACAGTGAGGCTCATAGCTCTTAAATTCGATCAGGGAACAGGTATAGACTAACACAGGCTTGTTTCATGTGTGTTCTAATAAATAATGACTGTGCCTCCTACCATGGATTTGTAAATCCAAAGCCATATATTTTATTTGCAGATTCAACTGGCTGATTTCAGCACAGGCTGTTGGGTTATCCTGTAAATCTGAATTGTATTATAGTGATACATTGTAAATAAACATGGGAAATAGTCATCTTCTTGAGTAATCAAAGCAATGTAACCAAAGGCAGTCTGAGTTACTCTTTCCTTCTTACTGAATTAGCAGGAAGACAAACCAACAATCTCGCAAGTCCCCAGTGAGCATAGGGCATGCGCTTACAACTGCTGTAGCCAGTTAGACGCAGTGTTGTGAGGTAGGGCAGCACTTCCCCGAACCATCGGACCACCTCTGTCAAGAACAGAATGGTCTGTTCTGAAAGACTAAACAGCAGCTGAACTGTCCTCTTCAGCAAGTCTTTGTCCTGAGAAAGAGACCATAGTTGATTTGTTTTCTTTAACTTAAGGGTTGTAGCCACCAGATGCCATGTGTGTTTCTGGAATGAGAGCCAGTGTGGACAAACCAGCTGTGAAGGACATTAATGGCACAAGTGGGGGAACTCAAGCATGGAATGAGTGCGAGATGATATTAACGATTGGTATTAATTTTCTTGGCTATGGTGTTGTTATTTTGGCCAGGAAGGAAAATGGTTTTTTCAGGCATACCTCCTGAAGTTTTTAGGGATGGAATTCCATGATGCCTGTGATTTACTTTAAAATACTTCAGCAGTTTAAAATGCATAAAATGAACCAAAATATACTATGTTACCTAGAAAGTCTATTCCTAGGAATTTTTCCTAAGGAAATAAATTGACAAAAATGCATCAAAAATGTATAAAGATCATTATGCTGAACAGCAATGAGAAATAACTTGAATGGCTCATAGTAAGACAAAATTAGGTTAATTAATTTAATTAAGATTAACTCAATAAGCTATCATTTCAAAACATTTCAAAACAACAATTAGAGGGGCACCTGGGTGGCTCAGTCAGTTAAACATCTGACTCTTAGTCTCAGCTCAGGCCTTGATCTCAGGGTCATGACTTCAAGCCCTGTGTTGGGCTCCATGCTGGTTATGGAGCCTACTTTAATAATAATAATAATTAGGAAAATAGCAGATTTGGAAAATTACTTATAACACAATGCTGATTTAAAAATCAGAATATAAAATTGTGAGTCTTATTTGCACATTGTTACACACATGAGAAATTGTATTAGGGTGGTAGCATTAAAGGTGTTTTGTTTTCAATTCTTCCTTAGTGTTATCTTTTCAATAGAAAGATTGTAAACAAGTACTAATAGAAAAGAATGTCAGGTGCTGAAGTTGGAGGTTTTACAGATGCACTGGCTCAAAGACCAATCCACAATTACTCAGATGTTTGATTCTTCTTTCTTTAGGACATCTCGGAGTACCCGGGGAGCAGGGCTTTCCCGGTGTTCAAGGGCCCACAGGACCACCCGGAAGGCCAGGCCTACCTGGTGCCTCTGGACCACCAGGGTGTCCAGGTATTTTGAAAGGGGCCTGGAAACTTCCAGGGCACTCATCTACCTTCTAGTGGATCAGAAAGAGCCAATCTTCCCTTACACCCAGTTTCAGATGGGATTCTGCCCCTTCCCAGACCTGTGACTTTGGACAAGTCACTCACACTCACCTGTTCCTCATCCGTAGGGTGGAGCTAGTCCAGTCCCACGGGGTTGGTCTGGGCGTAAACCAAGCCAACACCTGTTAAGAGCCTAGCAAGGTGCCAGGCACAAAGTGATGGGCTGACAGATAAAAGCTCCTTTCCATCCCTCCGTAATCCCCCTGCCATTCAGATTCTGGTTTTCTTTTCTCCTTTAGGCTTAAGGCACGTATCACATTGACAACACACATTTTAATGGCTCCTCCTCTTGCTGATTCAGAATATAGTGAAAGTTTAAAATTATAAACGGCAACTGTAATCATACCAAAGTGATTTGCTCCATCTGAGGTTAAGTGTAATTTTCTCTCTAGAGTCAGGAGGTCTAGGGGAAAAAAGTGGTAAGACAATGTTCCCAGTTGCCCATCTGTGAAGAGCAGAGATGACCTTCCCCGTTAAGGTGACTCATATCTCATCTCGGTGTCTGCAGAACTTCCCTCTCATCCTCAGGTAATCAAGGGGTGCCTGGGCTGCAGGGACCTCCAGGAGAAACGGGGGATCTCGGGTCAAGAGGCATGATGGGAGATCCAGGGACACCAGGTCTTCCGGGAATAAAAGGTAAGTGGAAAGGAAGCCCGACCCATGAGGGGTGCTGAGTGATGCCGCTCCTGGCCACGGCTCCTTCCTCTTTCCCACAGATGCCCATTAGCTCCTCCCTCTTCTTTCTCACTCAGAGCTTCAGGCAGGGCATTGAGGCTCTCTGCCTGCCTTCTACCAGAATGATGGCACTGACATCTTTGAGAACATTTCCCCCAACTGTTTTCTGTAACGTTCGGGCCTCTTCACTTATTCTCTCCTTAGATAGTTAAGCTCCTATTATGTTCTAGATTGTGGGTTAGACACTGGGTGTACAATTCTGAAGAGAATAGACATTGTTCCTGCCTTCACGGATCTCACAGTGTAGTCAGGGAGATGTATTAAAAACATTCGTGTAAATAAATCTACATTTACCAATTGTGATATGTGGAAGGAAAAGAATAAACATGCTATGGAGAAAGAGTTACCAATATTGTTTATCTTTATTAGATAAAGAAACTTTTTTTCCTGGTTGAATTTTTGGTCTTTATGGGTAATAGTAAACTGGTTATAAGTTTGGTTACAATAACACCATATATCCTACCATACGTCCTATTTATTTGTTATTAACAAAGCTTCATGCCCCTCCATTCCTCCATGGTACTTACTCCTTTTCAGTCCATTTCTTCCATTTTAGAAAAAAAAAATGTTTTGCCTGGGTACTTTGTGTACAATTCCAGCATAGCACCTATGTCCTATACATGTGTATGTTTAGAGGTCTTCCTCACCAAGTAGAATATGATTTTTATATCCTTGGAACCCAGCGGATACCCAGTAAGTCTACTGGATGGTTATGGTATTTTTAAATTTGTGAATAAATTTATAAATAGAGGCCTGGACAAATAGAAGGAAGGACAACCGAGCTAGTAGCTATGAAGTTGAGGGTCTTCGCTTGAATAAGCAGATAAAGGTCAAGCTTTACTTGTTAGATTTCTATAACTAAGCTCCTCTCTCTCCTCCTTCCTCCCCTTAGCTTCTACTAGTTGACTCATCCCTGTACTAAATTTTGGTCAAATGGAAATTAACTCCATTCAGAAGAGTTGGAAACCCCCCCCACTTTGGGCGTAATTGTTTTATTGTTTTGAATATCCAAATTAAAATTTTCCACACTTTCATCTCTTCCCTCACCAAATAGCTTTCAAATACTGTTTGTCTTCCAACATGCAGTGGTGTGGTATGTATTACCTGGTACAATTCTGCAGAGAGGGAGGTCCTTTATTTTGGAGAGCTGGTACCTTATGTATTTCCATGTAGCCAAATATCATTTGGCTTCTGGTTCCCATAACTAAACATGACATCTTTGTACTGTTCTTCTCCGTCTTCAATAGCATTTAATGCAAAGTCCAGGGATTTGTGCTGAATTTAGGATCTCAAGCAATGTCATAAATTTTTTTGAGTTAAAAGTTGATCTAACGATTGTGGCTGTTTGCTGTCCCGGGAAGCCCCATAGCCCCTGTGGGGTGTCCTCTGACACTTTTTTGAGTGTCTAGAAGATGAAATTGGTGAAAACCCAAAAGAATACATTTCCATTATTAACCACTCCTACTGCATTTCCCCTCCATCTCACCCTCCTAGTTTAATAAAAATAGCAAGGATTTTCAAACTTCCCAGTGCCATAACAATAGCCACTCAGTTTGACTAAAATGACCAGGCTGAGGTTACTACTGTTGATTTGTCCTGCTCTTGAATTAGTTTGCATTTATCACACAATTGCACTATGATATGTTATGAAAAAACTAATAGCCAATGACGTTGACTGCGTAACAGAATTAGTCAAAAAATAATCTCCAACCACACAGAGTTCTGCACTATAAAGTAATGAGTTTGTCAAGAGAAGGTGAGGAAATGAGTCTGTCAACCCAAATATTCCCCCCAGCATACAGATGGATGCCGTAGTCTGCTTCCTGGCCAGGCAGCGACACCGTTTCTCTGCAAACAGCCCAATGAATGACCGGTCTCTAAACACCAAACCAAACCAAACCAAACCAAACCCTGAATATATTCCTAAAAATGAAACCATCCAAAGTATAAATCCATTGTTGCAGTTTATCCTGCTGATATAAAAATGAACCGCACTCCAGCAGAAACACTTTGATCTGAGAAACTAAATATTTGAAGTATGTTCTAAATAAGTCAAGGGGACTGATTTTCTTGTTTGAACAAACCAGCTGTTGAACTCCGAAGCTGTTTGCTCTGCTGGAACGGGCCATATGGATTCTGAGTCCTGCCTGTATTCAGGCAGATTTAACCTCTAACTTAAACATATGCTAAAAATGGCTTGATTTGTAGATTTAAATGTTCAAGCACATATGCCCTCTAAAGGGAAGACACTCTGTTCCTTTGGGTGTTCATGAGATTGGAATAATGAAAACCTGAAGACAGCTATCTGCTCCATGACAACAACTGTAAAGATATGGAGTGGGTTGTCTTGGCTGGTGGCAAGCAAAATGTTTCCTCAGAAAAAAAGCCACCTCGAAATGTCTTTTATCTGGAAAGAAATACCATGCATGTTACAGCTGTGGAAATCATGGGAATGTTCTCCCCCCTTCTCTACGGAGGGGGGGTGTCCCTTCCGGCCCTGCCCCCACAGCACTTACCACTCCTGAAGTAATTGCCCATTTGTTCTGTCAGGTCAGGGACTGCTTCTCTCGTGCTCTCCATTGTCTTGTCAGCAGCTGTCACCGAGTACATTTGGGACTGGAAACTCCGGGGTTTGGGAGACCATGTCTTTATGCTCTTGTGCCTCTCCTCAGTTGGCACTTCTCTAGTTTCTGAACTAAAAAGCATATATATTTTATTTCAGAATCTGTTTTGTTACATTTTCAAATGTGCTTGACCATTACCTGTAGTTATTTGGGTCCCTTTCCCATCGGCTTTCACGTTCGGGTGACCAGATGTCTGGGTTTGCCTGGGACGAAGGGGTGTGTCCGGATGCCAGAACTGGGCAAGCCCCCCCCCCCAGGGATGAGGTGGTCACCCCATTAAAAGTATAAACCTGAACAAAGGCCACCTGGGATAGAGTAGCATTTTCAGGCTTTAGAACAAGAGAAATCCTCAGTAAGAACCCAGTCTCTGAGTGGGCTGGCTAATCGGGAAGGAGGCTGTGATTCCCATTAGGGCTGGAGCAAGAGGTTGGAGTCTCTGATGGTGGGGAGGGCGCCCCAGCCCATGAGCATAGGGAGGTGCAGCCTTATGTGAAGGGTGTTAAGCAGGAGGACGGCCAGAGAGGTGAATAAAAAATCCTCATTACCAAGGAATGTGCTTTGTGAGCCTAATCGCCTCTCATCTGCACTGTATATATTTTATGCATGAACAACTTTCTGATTTAGAGATGGGATTGATAAAAAGCTTTCAGTAAAAAGGAAAAATTGCCCTTAAAATCCTACCCAGATATAGCTGCATTCAATTTAGAAAGATAACATTGGGTCAGATAAGGGTCGGCCAGTTCAACAATGGTGAGGGGCCGGGCCTGTGACAGCCCAGGATCTGGATGCGTTGATGGGACAATGGAGAGTTGGCAGAAGCTGAGACATTCCACCCCAGCTAAGTCCCCCAAGCCATCAATCTTGGTGGCTTCAGCTGGAGATCAAAACACATTGAAATAGCAAAGTGTTCTCAAAAAATTTATTATCATTTCAGATAGATTGCAATAAATATCCGGATTTGGCAGATGAAGAAGGTCTGTGTGTTCTTTTGGTGCAAACTTGAAACGTTGGCTCATTAAGAGGAAGAGGATTGAAAAATAAACTCAGCCAGGACTGTGAAAAGTGGTTAGGAAATCAGAGCTTTAGGAAAAATAAGGGTCCATCTTGGGGGGGGGGGGTTGGGGATGAGAGAATATGGCTCATTTGCACCAATCTAAAGTTTGAGTTTAAAATAGAATAACTGTCCATTTCAAGGACTCAGAATAAATAGAGTGGAACTAGCTAAGTGTTCCCTCTTTTAATAAGAAGCCCACAGAGGACTTGCATTAATGAGTAGAGAATAATTAGCACCTAAATTATTTATACACAAATGTATGCCTCTAACTTCTCCAAATCTTATTCCTCCCATAAATCTTTTTTTTTTTTAAAGATTTTATTTATTTATTTGACAGAGAGAGAGACAGCCAGCGAGAGAGGGAACACAAGCAGGGGGAGTGGGAGAGGAGGAAGCAGGCTCCCAGCGGAGGAGCCCGATGCGGGGCTCAATCCCAGAACACTGGGATCACGCCCTGAGCCGAAGGCAGACGCTTAACGACTGAGCCACCCGGGCACCCCTATTCCTCCCATAAATCTATCAAAGAAGTGTAACATGCAAATAGAGGTTGTACCCCCTCCTTCCGACAGCTTTCTCTCCACCCATTCATGCCCCAGCCCTCCCTGTGGCACATTTTCTCATTCATTCATTCATTCATTCATTCATTCATTCATGCTTCCACTCACCCATTCAACCAACACTTGTTGAACACCAGCTGTGTGTCAGGAGACATCCTAAATGCGGGCATGGGATGACTAATAAGACCCGATCTTGCACTCAAGTAATTTACCCAAAGTAATCCAGTCACCCAGAGACTTGCATGTTGCATGGCGTGGGACAGACACCAGCAAAAGGGCATTGAGGGAGCTCTATGCAGGCACCGTGGGGTAGCTGAGGGCTGTTTGACGTGTGCTAGGGCGTTACAATTGCAAATGACAGGGATGTGGTCCTAACCTGAGTGATGGGCTGGCTGGCTCTCAGCCTTTGATGAAGATCCACCGATGAATTTGGAAGGTCACCAGGTTTGGCCAGGGGCTGAGGAGAAGATTCTTTCCCCCCAAGTCAATGAGACAAGACATGTACGAATCACCTGGCGGAGGGCTCAACTCCCAGAAATATTCTGTACGTATCAGTTGTCTGCCTTCTTCCCTTCCTCCCTCACTCCTTCCCCTCTGTCCCTTGTTTCCTTCCTCTATCCCTCCCTATAAATCTATACACTTATGTAAGTATCTATATAATATAAATGTATTATAGATACTTTAAGCATTTATATATTAATGAATCTATAGATTTATAGGTACTCAGTGTTCAGTGACAACTTACGTATAGTCAGGCTGGCTGATATCTCCTCGGAGATATCACGGACGCCTGGCAGAAAGAGATCATACCTAATTACAGAGACTGGAGTTTTCACTGATCGTTATGAAATAAATTTAGTTTCAGTAAAGAGGTATCAGGGTGGTTCATTTTGAAAGAAGTAGTGGTAAAGAAATGGTGCCAACCAAACTTGTCCTGCAAGCTTCTTCTTTCTGAGTAGCATGGACTTGAAGAGAAGTTAGGTAGGTCATATATTCCCTAGTTTGCCACAGACCCCACCTGTCCTTATTGTCTTACTACCTTTACCCAATTAGATCCTGAAGAAATTAGTATCTACAGACCATGGTGAAGTAATAGGTCCTGAGCCTGGGAGGAAGGAGGCCTGGGTTTGCTCCGGTCCAATCTCTTGTCTCTCTCATCTAGGATCAGTTCATTGTTGTAGAGCCTAAGGTCCCTTCCTACACCAAGATTCAGTAATGCTAGACTGCATCTGGATAGAGAGGGAGATGTCCACCATATGGTCATAAACCAAGAGCAGTATGTTAAAACCAAAGAAATGTATTAAGCTGTCTTATAGAAAATGTCCATCAAATGAATGTGTTAAGACCCACTGGCATGGATTTAGCCTTGATAGCGACATCTAGACAGTGCGACCTCACGGCTCCCGCCTGGAGAATCTGTCGGTGGCCATCAGTGAATCGTCCCCCAGGTGGTGCCCTTGCCTGGTGGCTGGTGAACTTCAACACTGGGTCTTCCCTGGTGAGTCACAGGCCTGTGATGTGTTTCAGGTCCCTCCGGGTCGCCCGGTCTGAACGGCTTACATGGTTTAAAGGGTCAGAAGGGAGCCAAAGGCGCTTCAGGTAAGAGAAAATCCTTTGCAAGAGATGGAACCGCAGTCAGCAGACTGTGAGATACTGCTGGCATTCCTCCACTGCACACGATCTGGGGAGGCGAACTAAGAAGCTGGCTTAGCTGAGAGACACAGTATTGCGCTATGATTAGTAGTGAAGACGACTTCTCTAAAAGGGACCCCTGAGAAACCCCAGTTTAAGAAAGAAAGGTTGGCTAACAGTGACTTTTGTTGATGTCGCTTGGGACGATCTACTGAAAATATTCTGAGTAATTGCTTAGGTGGAACTCAATTTTTAAATGTTACAAATAACAAATGGGAGATTTTTTCTTTGGGTATTAAGTGTAGCGATGGCGAGTACGACCACGTGGGTCTAATGAGTACTTTCCGCACCCCCGATAGGCTGCAGCTAAAACAAGTCCCCTGGGCACCATGCCTTGATCTTTGCTACCCCGAATGGGCTCACCGTCAACAGGGCATTTGAGCTCGTTCTGGTGTCTTAATGTAGTGCCCGGTTGTTGCTTTAGCGTCTCAGAAAAACAGCTCACAGTCAGACAAGGCGGCTGGATCAGACACGGAGGTTTGAGGGTCCTTGGGCAGAGGGTTGGATCGTCACACCACCGGGTTGGACGCCGTTGCTGGGACAGAGACAGAACCTTGATACAGTGTGGAAGGCCAAGAATTAATTTAGGTCACATAGGATTCATTTTGGCTCCTCCAAATAGTCTGATAAAATATGTGCCTCACCCAAGAAACCAATGGCATTGTCCCTTTTCAGTGTGGAACGCCACAGTGTTGCTATTTACATGCTAGTTTCCACCTTACATTTCAAACCAGTGTGCTCCCAATTCCCTATGGCTGGCTCTCATTTGGTTTCGCTCTTGCTGGGGTGGAGGTCAGAGCATTGATCTGCTGTTGTTTTTTTTGTTTTTTGGGTTTTTTTTTTTTTTTGGTTTTCTTTTAACTTGGGAAATAACCATAAAATAAGCCTATGGCCGACCTGTGGCCGTCCCTGTGATGGGGCGTAAGAGGGTACGTGACAACCGACCCACGAGAGTCTGCAGCCTTGCCAGCCACCAGTGCAGCAGGTCTGGTCAGTCCCAGCACAACCCGCTGAGTCCCTGTCACCCCGTCCGGAAGGAGTTCTTTTCCAGGAGCCTCAATAGGGACAAACAGGGAGAAGACGTAGTACTAATGCTGTTTGCCTTGCCAAGGTCTGCACGAAGTGGGCCCACCTGGTCCAGTGGGCATACCTGGGCTGAAAGGAGAGACGGGAGACCCTGGGAGCCCGGGAATTTCTCCCCCAGGCCTTTCTGGAGAAAGAGGTCCCCCCGGTCCCCCAGGTAAGAAGCAGCATGCCTTGCCCCTCTTAATAACTAAATCAAAACCTTCCAAGTGTGACAAGGCTGACATCCGAACACGTCCCTCCTCAGGGAGACCTGGATCACCTGGTCCTGCAGGTGCCGCAGGAAGAGCTCCTGAAGGGGACGTTCCTGACCCAGGTCCACCCGGAGATCAGGGACCTCCTGGCCCCGATGGTCCAAGAGGTATGAGAAAATCCTGGGAAAGCATGGTGACACTCCCTTCCTTAGACGCTGCCAGCTCTGGAGGGACATAGGACCAGAGAATGGCAGAGTTGAAGCCCTTTGGCAGCCCCATCAGTCTGGCAGATGGAAAAGGCAGGAGTTGGGCAGTGCCGGGCCATTAGGACCAGGCCCTGGCCGGAGCTGTCCCTCACCAGCTCTCTGGGTACACGCTCTGACTCTGCGGGCCTCTCCCGGCGCCGGCGCCAGCGTGATGCTGAGCACAGGGGGGGCAGAAGCATCCAGCAGGAGGGAATCTCACGCTGCCTGTGGGTCCCCAGCACCTGCCATGTGAACCACCGCCCCTGGCCAGCGTGACCGTGCCTGGGCCTGGCACACACAGCAACAGAGTCTCTGCAAGCGTTGCTCGCAGTGCATGTTGTTCCTCTCGGCACGTGGCAGGGACCAAGTCCAGCAAGGCAGTATTTCACGGAGTAGGGTCTGACCGGAGCCGCCTGGGGCCTGGGGACAAGAGCGTTGGCGCCATGGGCTTTTGCAAAGTGCCGACAATCCTGTCCCTAATAGCTCCCAGAGCTCCTTCAGACAGCTCCAGCCCACTGCCTTCATGTCTTCAGGATTTAGACAGGATGGGCTAAAAGAGTATGTGATTCTATTTGACGCTGAGAAAAATTAAAATGCTCAAAAATACGCTAGGCAGTGTAGGAGCTAAGTAGGAGTAGAATTTGGACTCACTTTCTGGGTGTAGACACCTGTCTTCAATTAGGATTAAAAACATTTAATTGAGTGAATATTCCTTTTCCATCAGCCAGGTTTTTCTCAAAAGCCTGTCATCTATGGGTCTGTCTGTTTGCCCATCTGTCCTCCTGTCCATCCATCCATCCTTCTAGCTATCATATTAAAGCGGTGGGATGACAATGCAAAGAAAAGCCATAAAGCCCTGCTTCCAAAAGGACCGGCTTGGAAGGGAAAGAAGGCTTTCCTCAGGCTCATTTGTCTGACGGTTACTAACGGACCATTTACACCATCTCCCAGCTTGGGGCTCCATGAGACAACCCCTGTTTCGCTTCTGACATAATTGACTTTTTTATTCTTCTCATTCCCTCCATCTCTTGCTTGCATTCAGTTACTTTTCTTAAGAAGCTCTCAGGCTGCCTACAGTCACATTTCTCTTTGTCTGAATGAAGCTATTTGCCTCCTCCCTGTGGTCAGGAGCACCTGGGCCCCAAGGCCCTCCTGGGAGTGTTGACCTTCTGAAAGGGGAACCAGGAGACTGTGGTCTGCCGGGGCCTCCAGGTACCCCGGGCCCACCCGGGCCTCCAGGACGCAAAGGCTTCCCAGGATGTGATGGAAAAGACGGCCAGAAAGGTAGGAATGCAGGTGGTTCCTTAAGTAGTGCATGAAGGCTTTTGTTATCTTGCCCTTCAGGGTCTGGGGTTCTGCTCCCCGGGGAGGTAACTTTATTTCCTATGGATGTAGTCACTGTGTTTCCAAAGTGTCCCGACTTTCCCAAAGAGTCTTAAGGTTTGGGTAACAGCTGGACAAGTAAGAAGAAATCCAAGTTCATCTTCAGACCCTACTAACATACTTGATAATCTTCTAGAGCAGAACTGAACAACAGAAATATAATACAGGGGCACCTGGGTGGCGCAGTCGTTAAGCGTCTGCCTTCGGCTCAGGGCGTGATCCCGGCGTTCCGGGATTGAGTCCCACATCAGGCTCCTCCACTGGGAGCCTGCTTCTTCCTCTCCCACTCCCCCTGCTTGTGTTCCCTCTCTCGCTGGCTGTCTCTCTCTCACATAAATAAATAAAATCTTAAAAAAAAAAAAAAGAAATATAATACAAGCTACACGTGTAATGAAAAGGCATGGTAAACACATTTTAAAAAGTAAAAAATGAGCAAAATGAACTTTCATATTTCTTTTAACAATATATTCAAATATTATTGCTTTAGCATATCATCATTGGTATAAATTATCAATGCAACAATCAGGGCCGTCTGTACAAACTACTTCCTCTCCCAGCTAAGACGCTCTCCTCCCCAGCTTTGAAGTCTGGTGCGTGTTTCATGCGTATAGGACAAGCCAGTTTGGACACGCCAATTTCAACTGTTCAGTAGCCACATGTGGTTGGTGGCTTCCGTATTGGACAGTTTGGTTTTAGACTGCTGACCTTGCTCTTTTATATTCATGAGAGAGTCTCCATTATTGAATTCCCCTGCTATTTAAAGCTAAAATATATTTTTTAAATTCACTTTTACCTAACTGCTAATATTTGGGGATGTTAGTCTTTGGTCACCAGGTTTCAGAGAATTATTCAGTTCATAGAACTTTTTCATTGAAAAGGAACCAGTAATCGTTATCCATCTTAACTCCCTTTTGGCATAGATAAGGAAGCTGGATAGAGAGGCAACTGTCAAAGTCAGCCCAATAACTGGCACCCTGCCTGACTTCTGAACTGAATGTAAAATAAAGCAAAAGATTAGGACAAAATTGAAGATCAAAATTACCATGAGGCTGCCATGAATACAGTGCAAATGGCATCCCTGTAATGGTGCAGTACACAACCTGCACAACAGTACACAGCAACCCTCTTCAACTTTATTAGAAATAAAATCAATTGTAGAGAATGTGGCTTTTATCTGCAGGTATGTGGGCTTCCAGTTAGGGAATCCCATAATTGGATAAACATGCTAGCATGCTAGTCACCAAAAGGAACCTGTTCCTTTCCCAAATAAGACATTTCTTCTTCCCATTTGCTCCTCTAGAGAATGAACCTCTACCTGGAAATATTCTTCAGGATGGGGAAAATAGTATGCAGTATAAATAACAGTGACCAACAAAAGGAAATACAAGGACTTAGAAATATTGATGAAACCACTAAGCATGCTTCTTAACTCCCATTCCAGTGGGCATATGGTCCAAAGAGGGTTTAACTGTGGAAAGGAGGAGGGAGTTTCTTCAGTTTACCTTTTCAGACTTAAACAGTGGGAAATATTTGATCCATTCAAAAACATTTGTTAGGTACCTACAGGAGTATAACCGTGAGCAGGATTAAACTGTCCCCACTCCTGCTCAGTGCAGAGTTTCATTGGGGCAGACAGACACTCACACTAAAGGATCCATCAGTATAAACTGAGCAGGTGCTCTGAGTAAGGGCCCCTCTTCCACGACAGCACATCGAGAGCAAGTGGAGTTGGGCTGGGGTCCCAGACAGGGCTTCCCTGAGGACGTGAGGCTTGCCGGGCGCAGAAGAAGAGAAGGAACCGCATGCTCGAGGCGCTGAGTGGCTGGCGGGGCTGACACGGGGGATTGTGAGGAAGAGAGGCCAGAGCCCAGGGCCAGGACGCACGTCGTCCCACATGGCCGAGCACCGTCCCCTATTTTCCCTTCACTTCCAGTCCTCTGTCTCCAGAGAAAGTTCAGGATGACAGAGCTTTTCATTCCATTTAGTCTCGTCTTGATCACGAGACCATTTTCCTTACTCCGTTTGACGGACTCTCGTGTTTCCTTCAGACAGAGACAGCTCTTCTCAGCTTTACTGAGAAGAAAAAGTGAGAGGCTCGTCTGGATTCCCGCCTTTGCCCTGAGCTCTGTTGGGGTGAATCTCTGAGTTCAGTCCACCTGACTGCCGTCGTCTTGATTTCGATCCATTCCTGTGTCCCCGTCTTTATGTTCCCTTTAGGACCAATAGGATTCCCGGGGCTGCAGGGGCCACAAGGACTTCCTGGCCCCCCTGGGGAGAAGGGTTTACCTGGCATTCCAGGCAGACAGGGGCACCCCGGTCTTCCAGGTAAGCTCCTAATGCCTGCTGATCTCACCCAGCAGCCTACAGACGGCCTTTTGTTTCAACATTTACCGTGAGGGTCGGCTTGAAGCACGTAATTATTCTGAAATTGCCTGCAATTGCTCACGAGTTAAGCTGCATTTATTTCAGGCCTCACTACACAATCTTATGTTTGGTAAACTAATATTTATTATTAGATGGAGTAAGTTTGCAAATTAGGAGTTGATTTTACAGACAACATTTCTAAGTTAAATAAATCTGTGTTCCCTCACACAAGAGGCAAAGACTGATTTGATTACTGTATGGGAGGACCGTACTCATGTCTCTCCCTGAATTCCCATGGATTTTCCTAGATGTTTATTTAACTTTTTCTGTAAAATACATTAGTTCCTACAAAGACGAAAAGGCTATTCAATTTAAGCTCAGTCGACAACATGTTTTCAACGTAGGGTCAGAATAGGCCAAGGAAGAGCTGGAAGGGCAAGCAGACATGCGTATTTGAGATCTGCAGAAGTCATATCTTTTGAGATCCTAAACCAATCTTATGGTAATGTGGTGTCCGTTCGGAATACCTTACAATCCCTAAATTAGCTCTGTAGTCCGAAGACTGAATAGATCGCACTGCTTTACGACGGACCTCAGAACAAGATGACAAACAGCTCATCCTTGGGTCCATCTCCTATCCTATAACACTTGGCCAAATAATATGAAGCCTGCCAACAAACAGAATTTCTACGTATGTTAAATTAGGGCATATTTCCTGTAAGAAATCAACTCATTTTATATGGTGCAAGAGAGCTTCATTTCACGTCTTTCTAGACGTGCAAGCTCGATGACTAAATCATAGCTGCTCTTGTCAGTAACACAGATTGGACTTCGTTATGTCAATAAGATGCTGTCATTCTGCGTATCATTGATGCCGTCCTCAAGTTATTATGTATATTCTCAAATAACCCATTTCGCTTTTGTCCTAACTGACAAATTTAAAATCTCTTTCCATTGCATGAAAATCGTTGCGTGGCTTCACCTTTTGACTTTGGACCTCTCCAGGTTCCAGAGGTAAGCGCTGCTATAAAATTGGTAATTTCCTCTAAATCTGGCTTCTACTTATTTCCATACTGGCCTTTTCACTGTACTTGTGAGTTACACTTTGTCACGTTTTCATAGATGGGGTGCTGTGATTACATGAGGCGTCAGTGCCTCCGCTGCCTCATTACGGATATGGTAACCCCATATTAGAGCGTCCTAAAGCCGAGTCTCTTATAGGTTGTCAAGGCGGAGTCGACACTCAGCTTACGTAATTTCAATTCAGGCAGAGTGTGAGTGCTTCCTCTGTCAAATGCTACAGTACAAACCCATGTAAGTTTCTTTTATAAATTCTACAATATAAATACATAGACCATCCCAAAAATAAGTAGTATCAACAACATGAAAAGATGGGTCCTTCACACCTAGTAAGGGGCTATGACAAGGTTTTCCCATATCATCCAAGTCCATTTCCAAGGAGCAAATTTCTTTGTGTGTTACCGTGAAAATGCTGTTATTCTTTTCAACTACGTGTTCACCACAGTGCAGAAACAACATATTATTTCGTGTCTGGGGTTTTCAAAGAGACTCAAAAGAGTTTCATAAAAGAAGGAAAGAAACACATGGAGTGCATGCATTTGTTCTTTCCAGGCATCCTCTTATTAACCTTAGTGAAAACTTGCCCTGAATGCAGGGTGCTTACACAAGAGACACTTTGGCCCCTGCCATTCAGCTTCTCGTTTATTAAAAAGTGAAGAAAAGCAAAATCAGAATTTAAAAAGAATCCTGCTATTTTTAATGTTTATATTTAAAAATTACAGCTTCGGGACGCCTGGGTGGCTCAGTCAGTTCAGCGGCTGCCTTCAGCTTAGGTCATGATCCCAGGGTCCTGGGATCAAGTCCTGCATGGGGCTCCTCGCTCAGTGGGGAGCCTAGTTCTTCCTCTGCCTGCCGCTCCCCTTGCTTAAGCGTGCTCTCTCTCTCTCTGACAAATAAATTAAATTTTTTTAAATAAAAATTATAGTTTCATATTTAATATTTCCACTTCCGTCCTTTTAGTGTCTCTCTGTGTCTGTGTGTATGAACTCATTTGAAGATAACATCAGAACCCTAAATATGAAGCACGAGCCAAATGCCCACCACCCCTACTCCACCCCCACCTCCCGTTCCCTTATCTGCTTCCTTCGCTCCACCAGAACTCACAAGGTGATTCAGGGAAAATAGGAAATATTCATATGCATCTCCCTCAAGTCACCCAGAGTGGAAAAGCCACAGTTTATATTAAACTGTGCGTACCATAAAATACACCCAGCTCAGTGTTGGTTGTGGTTTCATACAATATTTTATAAGAGATTAAATTCCAAACAGCTGACAAGGGTTCAAGTCTGTTTTTTTTCCTTAAGATTATTTATTTGAGAGCAAGAGAGAGAGAGAGCGTGTGTGTGCATGAGCTGGGGGAGGGGCAGAAGGAGAGGGAGAGAGAGAATCCGGGCTCTCAGTGGGCTCCCCACTGAGCATAGAACTGCATGCGGGACTCCATCCCAGGACACTGAGATCATGACCTGAGCTGAAATCAAGAGCCAGTCACTCAACCACATGAGCCACACAAGTGCCCTGGGTTCGAGTCCGTTTTGCACAGACGTATTAACTACTGTGTAGCCTACGTTGTCACTATGGCCACATTTTCTACGGTTTTCTTGCTACCTAATCACTGCTGTTCTTAAACTTATTTTGCACACTTGCATGAATTTTAAGAAAACTACAACTGAGAAGCAGTGTGTTTTTAAAATATGTTGTATTTCTTGGAATTCATCACACGGATGTGAAGAGTTCTGAGGGCAGTATGGTGTCCTGGTGAAGCACACAGGTCTGGAGCCAAGCCGTCTTGGATTTTAATCTAGACTCTGCCACGTGTTAGCTGTGTGACCTTAGATATGTCACTTATTTACCTGAGCCTGGGTTTTTTACGTGTAATATTCTAATAATAGCAGCACATACACACACAGGTTTGTTGGGAGCCTTTAATCATAAAGCACTTAGCCCGGGGCCCGGTACATGATAAGGCCTCCAATAAGTGTTAGCTGTTAGCATTATTGGTTACTGTTACTATGATTTCTTTTCCCTTGTGGAGTATTTGCAGGGTGAAGGAATGAAGCTTTAGGAAAAATATCTTAAAGATGTGAACATAACCGAGAAGGAAAAACAGAGCAGTGATTCTCCAAGTGAGATCCCCAGATCAGCACCGTTAGCCTCACCCGGGAACATGGTAGACGTACAGATGTCGGGTCTACCCCAGACCTACGGGCTCAGAAACTCTGGGCTCTGACCAGCCGGCCAGATGATTCTGATGGGCTGAAGTCAGAACTACAGTGGTGTAGCCCTGGCTGACACCGGAGACTTCCGGGGAGCTCTCCCACTGCTACCGGTGACTGGAGCCCAGTAAAATGTGCCCCAAAGGTGGGAAATCCAGTGAAGGTCACCAAACGGTTGCTGCCCCAACCAGCCTTCACTATTCTGTACTTCTTTGGCTTCCTCTGAGATCCTAGTCACTCAGTCAGTCAGTCGTGTATTTAACACGGTGCCTTCTGGAAGTTTCTCATGTGCCCCACAGTGAACAGAAGTCCCTCCCTCATAGAGCTTGTGTTGGGTTGTTGAACACCCGATTCTTCCGTGTCGTGTCGGCAGCCCGTCTAGCTGGAGAAGGCAGAAGGAGCTTGTTTGTAAGGCTGGAGCCCGTCACACAAGCAATGATTGCAATTTCAGGTGAGCCAGGGCCGCCTGCCGACGTGGAGTCCTGTCCCCGAATCCCCGGGCTTCCCGGGGTACCAGGCCCAAGAGGACCAGAAGGAGCCATGGGGGTGCCTGGAGTGAGAGGGCCCCCAGGACCAGGTACGAGGTTGGCGCCCGTTGTTCATGCTGCTGGAATGAAAGTCTAGGCGGCTTGTTATGTAGCTTTTAGCACGGAGCCTAAATGACTCGTTGAGTACGAAGCAACGTCACTTCTTTCCTCTGAGACATTTTTCTACATTTCTCCCGTGTGATCACGCCCTCGCTGGATCGGCACAAGCCTGCTATTTTATGCTGAACTCCTACTTGAACCGCTCCTACGTGGGCACAGGTTTTGAAGCCTTTTAATCAACAGAGTAGCCGCTCTGTTAATAGTCACTAATAGCTGTTGACTTGATTTTGAATTACAAACACTTGAATTGGGGCTATGTGGAGCAGAATTGGCCCAGGAGAAGGGGGAAGGAAATGCCTTGCTTGGAGCAGGGAGAGAGAAAAGGGGAAGGGTCGTTCTAAATTCTGGCCATGACCAAGTGTTCGTTTAATTGCTCAGAGCACTGCTCATGGTCAGGGTAGCAGGATCCGTATTTAAGTACTTCAACCAAACCATCCCTTTAAAAACTATCTTCCAGATGCTTTATTTTCACAGATCCCCACCACACGGGTCAGTGACAAAGAAATTAGGGAGTCCAGGCTGGTCAGCTTGAGGTCACTGATCACAATTCAGACCAATTAGCAGTGGCCGTGTTTCTAGACAGGCTGCGTGCAAATGACCCGAAAAGGCACGTGGCCCTTCTCTTCCCTGGTTTCCCACTGCGCAGGTGTGGCCTTGGCTCTTTCTGGCTCAGGGCCAAAGGAATTGGAAATAGAACTTGAGTTTTGCCTCACCTGTTGTGTGTGTGTGTGTGTGTGTGTGTGTGTGTGTGTGTGTGTGGTGTGTTTCCCCAAAGCCAAACAGCTAAGGGCCCAAAAGACATCCCCTCTGCCGGCCTCTGAGTGGTTGTCGGGTAGTGTCTGGAACAGCCGTGGAGCCTCCCTCGGTTGGCTGTGGGGTTGTCTTGTTCGTATTTGCTGCACTGCATCTGTGTTTATGCACCGAGTGAACTGGGTGTCAGCTGGAGGGACTTGCGTTAACAGCGCGGGGGACCCTGGGAAGTGAGCTAGCTCTTTGTCACCCACGGCATGCATCGAGCTCTCCATCGGTCACAATCACTCGTCACTCAACCTGCTTTTAAAACCAACCCCCTTGTTGTGTATATATTTGCCATTGAGGGCTGGGACCCCTGGCCCTACACACACACCCCTTTAAAAAAATCCACTTTCAGGTAGAAGATATGGCCGGGAATGGGGTTCTGCAAATTTTTTCAGTAAAGACTTCCAGATCCGCTGCACGCCTTAGAAAGTACGGTACTAGGTGTTGTGGGCAATACAAACATGCATAAGATGAGTTTTTCTCCCCCCTCCAGGGCCTCACACAACCTCATGGCAGAAATAGCTGGCAGAACATAAGTAACTCTAGATAATGGGAGATTATAATTTGTGTTTTCGAAGAGTTGCTGGCAAAGGCCTGAGGACAATGGGACAGGGAGAGGTGAATTTAGTGCGGAGGGCTGCAGGACTGCTGAGACCCAGGCAAGAGCTGGCCTTTGAACAGAGCCTTTAAGGAAAGATAGGGCTTTGAAGAACCAGAATTGTCCAACAGGGAGGTGGCAGAGCACAGATGGAGTAGGTTGGCCTAAGAGCCTGGTAACCAAGTCAGCAGCTTCCTTGCTACTCAAAGTGTGGTTCGAGGACCAGTAGCAACTCTGGCACAGACCTACCATTAGAATCTGCATTTTAACAAGATCCCAGAATATTTGTATGTATATTCAAGTTTGAGGAACCCTAACCATATTCTATGAGTGCTGTCCTTAAAAGAGTCAGCTAAGAGCGACACCATCCCTAGTGACTCAGTCCTCACTGTAGGCTAAAGTCATCTTAAAGTCATGGGGGGCTGGACACAATATTGATGCCTCCTCCCAGACCAACAGAAGGCAGAGGGAGGCAGGGCCTGAGGATCAGTGTTTGGAAACGCTCCCCAGATAACTCTAGCGGACAACCAGGGTTGAGACCCACTGCTGCCCTCAATGCCAGCCGAGACCTGTGGGGTGGCTGGGCTCGCCTGTTGTGGTGGCTTTGGAAAAGAACCAAAGAAAGTAAACGAGAAGAAAAACCAAGTGGGCAAATAGGTGTCTTGGGCACATACAAGATTCTCCATAGACAGCGAGCTTCTGAACGACGGCTGACAGGCTACATGGTCCCAGCTGTGACCAATCACCCGTCATCTCTCATTCTGCCCGACTTGGGGTCGGATAGGCTCATC
Source organism: Ursus maritimus (assembly GCF_017311325.1). Taxonomy (NCBI): domain Eukaryota; kingdom Metazoa; phylum Chordata; class Mammalia; order Carnivora; family Ursidae; genus Ursus; species Ursus maritimus. Next base: position 11,796,497 of record NW_024423343.1, read on the forward strand.
CAGTTGCAGGTGGCCTCAGAAGGGTCTTCTCTGGCTTCCTGTGCCCTCTGCTAATTGACGTCACTGACCCTGCCTGCTGGCAGTGGGGACACCTGAGGCTACCGCTGCGCCACAAAAATGTGACTGTTATGTTAAAAAAAAAACAACGGGTGCACAGCCCTTCCCGCAAGGTGCCTCCCATTCTTCCCATGGTCTCACCGGACTGTGCTGGCTCAGTTTCCCGGGGGCTCCCTTCTGCCCTCCTCCCAAGGACCACTCCCAAGCCAGGGTTCCCTTTTGGCTCCCTCTTCTCTGATACGGGCCTCCAGCTCTTGCTATAAAGGACCCTGCTTTCTGCAGTATGTTCTTCGGCCCCCTTACCCGGCCTGTTTCTGCTGACCACCTGGATACATCGGCCACACTGCCCAGTTGCTGAAAAGCGACCAGTCTCTCTCGAAGGTCTGAAGCGGCTGAAGCCTGACTGACTTGGGTCATCTGCAGGGCATGTGGCTTGTCATCGGTCCTTTCCCGAAGGCGGTTCTTTCAGCTTGGTGTTGGGGGCCATATGTGCCGCCCCCGAGGTCGGTTGTGAAGGCTCAGCCCCGCTAGGAAGGACCACCTCCACTTCAGATGACGCTGTTGGCCTCCTCTTGTTTTCCCTCCCAAACCTCTTTCCTTGCTAAGCTGGCTCTGAAACCAGGTGTTGCAGCCGAGAGCTATACAGAAAAAAAGAAGGTTCTGGCTCTTTCCGGCCCCGTGTGAGTGGGTAACAGCCACACTAACTATAACCTGTGTCTGTTGAGCGTCCTCCACCATGGAAGGCCTCCTGGTTTTCTGCTCACACGTCTCTTTGATCTGCAACTTTCCTTCCCCGGGGGGCCCTCAAAGGCTGGGGCTTCCTGGGATGAGCACAGAGGTGGTTTCTGTATCGATTTGAACTGTTACTGCCTAATGGACAGCCCCACATCCTGTTAGAGTGTGTTTAATCTTCAAGTCAACATGTGACGCTCTCCGAGGAGGTAATCCATCAAACACTGGGGGGCTTTTAGAGGGAGCTCTAGTCCTTAAAACAAGTTCCAAGTGGAGAACAAGTCCACATAGGGAAAGCCGTGGGCACGCAACTCGGTTAGCCAAAGCCTTCCTTCCAATCTCTGGAAACTGCCTGACAATTTCTCCAAAGGGAACAAAGCCTATATCACAACATCTGGTGGGGAGCTCTTTCCCCTGATCGGCAGTGATCTCGCCGCACGTTGGTATTTCAGGAAGACGCCTGCTGCCTTTTCAATGATCAGCTTGTTTGTTCCTTGTCAGCACTCGGGCAGCCCTTTCCAGAACAGCACCGTGACCCCATGTTGCAATCATCTTGTGGGGTGGGAGAGACAAAAGAATGCTCTGAGCTCACCATCAGGGCCCTCTGTTCCTTCCAGAGTGATGTTCTCTTTGAAGCTGGTGGCAAGGGATGTGCCAGCGAGCACACAGCAGCCCCACCCGGAAAGAGGTCTCTGCCCGGTTACTGGAAAGGAGAGGGCATCTCTCAGCCAGATGGGGAGAGGGAGAGGTTTCCTTTCTCACTTGCTGAATGATAACCATGGACGGAACGCAGTCCAGGAACTGCATGACAACCCAAGAGAATTTGTTTAAAACCTAAGGAAGCAGAAAGTGAAATGACAGCACCCCAAAAGCCAGGCATACTGGGGATACCCACACCAGCTCTACCAGCATGGGACGTGGAGGGGACGGACTGGCTGGTGGTGGGGAATAGAGAAGGAGGTTGGTATGGGACACTCTCAGGCAGACTGTCTTAGAACAGGATTTCAAAAGCGGTGAGGTTTGGAGGGGTATGCATTTCAAATGGCTATAAGAGGGGGTCCTGTGTGAGACAGGAAATCGAGTGGGATGTCCAGCTGATCACCCGAGCATGGCAGTCCCCTGCTCTCAACCCTCAGATGGCTCCCCCCTCCCTTGAAGAACAAGTCCAAGAGTGAAAACGTGAGCCCTCTCTGACTTCATGGTTGGTTTTAGGCTAATTCGTGGCAGAGAGAGTGAGCGAGAGAGGGAGAGAGAAGAACCGTTGGAAACCAGGACCCTTGGGAGGGCTAGTACTTCAGGGAATTCAGGCTAACGGCAAACACACTTCTCTACAGGCAACGGCCATGTCTGCTACCCGCGAAAGGAGGTTGTGGCTAATGATGCCTCAGAGGAACGTAACCAAACACTTAAAGAACCCCTCCAGTATCAGTGCGACTGCTGCCAGACCCCTCCCCCCTTTACGTCCTCCAGGGGGCGCACCTGAGCTCCTCAGCTCGTCACGAAGCAGGCTGGCGGCTGATGGAACCTGGCCTGGGAGCGGTTCCTCAACACGCAAGATCAGCTCTGTCACCTTCCTGAGCCTCAGTCTCCCCACTGGTAGGCTGGCATACGACAGCGCCTGGTCATGTGGCTGTTGAGAAGACCAAATTGGTTAAGCCATATAAAGGGGGGTACCCTCCACCTTTAAACCCTCAATTATTATTTTAAAAAATTGCTGCTTTGACCTTGCTCCAAATTTAACTTGACTCCCAATTGGATCCTATTAAAGTTTACTTATTCCTCCACTGAGCTTTCTAAAAAAATCATTATTAAGGATAATATTTAATTATAGAAGTCATATGTGTTCGATACAAAAAACTTAAACATACAAGAATATGAAGACACGTGAAGACCTCTCTTCCAACGTCTCCCTGGTCTGGCTCCAAATCCTTGCTCTGCCCATGACTGGCTTATTACTTAAGCAAATGACCTCTCAGAGCCTCATGACCGCACCACCAAGCGGGGGTGGTACAATCCCGATTCCGTGTATCTGGGAAGACGACATGAGAGAATGCAGTGTAGTCCAAATGGGGAGCCCCAGGCCGGCCCCTGATACCCATGCTGGAAGTGCTAGCAGGTGTCATACTGTTCTCACCACTGCCATCGTAAACTGTCGTGCAGGGTGCAAAGGAGAGTCTGGGCCGGATGGCAGGAGGGGCGAGGATGGCCTCCCAGGGCCTCCTGGGCCTCCTGGAAGCAAAGGGGACGCGGGAGAAGCCGGCTGCCCTGGAGCACCAGGTAAAAATGTTCAGCTTCTCTTCTCTTCTTTGACACCGTAGATCTGAGAACTGTGTACGAGATCCCTGGCCTCTCAAGCGGCTTTCCAAACTGATCCTATTAAAAGCATTTGCCTTAGATGTGGACTCACCAGGTATTAGGGAGGCGGAAGCAGCAAGAGCGGAACAGGATGAATCCCCCCCCATGATGACCGATCCTCAACCATCATAAAGATGAGTCAAGGCCCTTTCCCCACATTTAGTATTTCTCCAAACCACCGTGCATTATCATAAAAGACTCAAGTTATTTTAGCTGTTGCCTTTTCCAAGGCAAGCCTGGCGTTGGGTGTGATCGCCACTGAGAGGCCGTGCTGACGATGGAGGTGGCAGGGGTGTTCTCACCCTCCAAGACTGGCCGAGGCACTAGGCCTCGGTTTTCTGAGTTCACTTCATCTTATCGCACAGCTGTGGGTGCATACAATACAAGGCTCCTCCTTAAGAACAAAACTGGGGAGTAGGCACTGGGTGAGGAGAGAGAGAAGACATAGTCATTTATACGTAAGTAATAGGAATAATACATACGAATAGTAATTTGAAATATAACGAGCCAGGTAACATGCCGGGCGCTGGGGACCCGAAGACTCCCAAAGCCTCTTCGGAGAGGATCTCCCCGGCTGGTAATGAGAAGGGGTGAAGGGGGCTGGTGAAGTCTGTAACAAAGTGGAGCCTACAACTCAGCTTCAGTCAGCTGCTGCGTGTAGAGGGGAGGCCTCCGTGCTGCCTACGCTCTGCTTTCCAAGTCCAAGAGCGCCGCCCGTGCAGTCCGACAGGGCAAACACGGGAGCAGCCCAGATCCAGGGCTCAAGCTACCACGTTGTAACCTCTGGTTTACAGTGTAGATGGGGAGAGCCTGCCAGTCTTCCAGAAACAAGTTTAAAAAAGAAACAACTTTTGGGTTCACCTTTGCTCTCGGCAGTTAGAAGTAGCCGTTGGCCTCCTTCAACGGGTCAGCCCCGTAGAGATGCCAGAGGAGACAGACCCCACTTATTGCATAGAGCTATTCATTTCCCACCTGCCAGCAAGAATGCCAGAACTGGGCCTTCCTTCCCCCTCCCTGTCTCCTAAAAGAAGGTCCAAGGTCTGGGAGGGGGAGGGAAGACCAGCTTTGACAATCACCAGGGTCCCAGTCCCACATGTCTGGGAGGTCACATGGCAGGGGTGACACCACCCCATCTTTTTCTTCTCAGCATTTATCACTTCCTAACACATTTTATGGTTTGTCATTTCTCTTGTTCAAGTAGAATGTAAGCTCTAGGAGGGCAAGGAGTTTTGTCCGCTCGCTGTTTCTTTGTGGGGTTTTTTTGTAGTTTCAAGTTCTTACTTAAATTCCAGTTGGTTAACATACAGTGTAATATTAGTTTCAGGAGTAGAATTTAGTGATCCATCACTTACCTGTGACCCCCAGGGCTCATGCCAACAAGTGCCCTCCTTAGTCCCCATCAGCCATTTAACCCATCCCCCCTCCCGCACCTGTTTTTACGCTAACTTAATCTGACCACTTAGAAGATGCTTGGAGTAATTGCTGAGTGAGTTGTTGGTCTGTTCTGCAGTCAGGGATGGCCGTGTCGTGCTCCCCTCTGCTCCTGAGTGCTCAGAACGGAGGTGCTCGGAAGTGCTTGTTAAAACAACCCCCCTAAACTGCCTCCATGTTTTTCTTCATTCCTCCAGGCCCTCCTGGGCCCACTGGGGACCCCGGGCCCGAAGGGTTTGGGCCTGGCCACCTCAGTGGCTTCCTCCTGGTTCTCCACAGTCAGACGGACGGAGAGCCCGCCTGCCCCGCGGGCATGCCCAGGCTCTGGACGGGCTACAGTCTCTTATACCTGGAAGGACAGGAGAAGGCACACAACCAGGACCTCGGTATGTGTGCGGCGCGCGGTCACCCACGTCCGTCGCTTAGGGTACGGCCTTTGGGTGAAGTTTACAGATTCACCCACGTCTCGGTGATCCCTCCTCTCCCGTGGAAGAGGAGGCTGACTCCCAGAGAGTTCTGTGAAATGAGATCCTGTGGGGCGCTCATTCTGGCTACAGTAGTTGTCCTCCGGCTGCTTATTTTTAAAAATGATCCTTCCTCAGCAGGTTAAATTTAACTCTTACATGAAGTGTAGCTTTTACTTCCAAATGTACATTTAATCAGGACACGGTCCGTTCCTGTGTTTACGTGTCCAGCGGTGCCTCCCAGCAGCCGGGGACTGGCTGATTGGCATCAGCGGCACCCGCTCCCCGCCTCGCTCCAGCTGCTTGTTTAAATTACAGACCTTGATTTTGGGAGTCATCCCTGGGTGCTGCTATTTTCTTTCTTTCCTTCTTTCTCTCTTTCTTACTTTCTTTCAATTTATTTGTTTATTTGAGAGACTGCACAGGTGCGCACGGGAGCAGGTGAGGGGCAGAGGGCCAGACACTCAAGCCGGCTCCCCGCTGAGCCGGGAGCCTGACATGGGCTCCATCCCAGGTCCCTGAGATCATGACCTGAGCTGAAACCAAGAGTCAGTTGCTTAACTGACTGAGCCACTCGGCTGCCCCACTTGTAGATTTGTAAGCTGCAGGGAATGATTTCGAGTCAGGAGTTTAATAAAACCCAGGTGCTGGCAAACGCTGTCTTTCCCAGATCATGGTGGTTGGGTGGTGGGTGCAGGAGGGACAAGACAGCAGGGGGCGCTGATGGAGGGGGAACCTTGTCCCTGCCCTCACTGGGCTATGACCCCTGCTGTTAGCAAGGGTCGTCAAGAAGTGCAGGCCTAGGGGCGGCAGCTACTGAAGGTCACTCTCCTCTGGGCTCAGTCCGGGGCCCTTCCCATTAGAGGGCCTGGTTGGGGGGGGGGTGCAGAGGAAGAAGTGATGTTTAATATCTTGGCTCTATTTACTTCTCTCCTCCTCACCCTTCTGCCTCCAGTCTCCTCCCCGCCTGGCCTCTGTTCCACCCGTCTCCTCCCACCCCGGTCCAGCCAGAGCGTACTCGCAAAGCTCTTCAGAGCTCCGGGATAAGATCGAAGCTCCTTACGAGACAGACAAAACCCGCAGCCTCTGGTCTGACTCCTTTCTGGGCACCCTGAGACACGGACGTCCTCTGCCCCCCTTCCCCCCACGGAATTCCTTTGAGTTTGAGCTCCAGGCTCTCTCACCTCTGGCCCTCTCTCCTGCTGTATCTCCTCCTCTGAACAGTCTTCACACCTGGCCAAATCCTGTCCCTGTTAAAGGTGCTAGCGTACAATGATTCTTGCGGTTGGCCTCCCCGAAGTCCCGGTGCTCGCTCCTTCTCATTCCTAGGGCTGGCCGTGCTGTATGTTCGCGGCGCAAACGCTCCGCCGTCTCCCCAACCGAGCCAGGGCAGGAGCTTTGTGGGCACAGAGCTGGAGTAACCGCACCCCGCCAGCAGCAGGCGCACTGCTCGGCTGGGGAGGGAACGAGCAGCGGAGGAGCGGAGGAGGGCTGGCCCGGGACCAGGCAGGTGGCAGACGCGCTCAGGCGCACAGCCGGCCCTGCCGCCGCACATGCGGCTTCGGCGGGGGCGTCCGTCTGGGCGGCCGCGAATGGCACCTGCGGGAACGGTCCCCGCGCACAGCGGGCCTGCGGCGCGCCCGCCACATTGCCTCGTCTTCCCTCCCAAGGTCTGGCAGGGTCTTGCCTTCCCATGTTTAGCACGCTGCCCTTCGCCTACTGCAACATCCACCAAGTGTGCCACTACGGCCGCAGGAACGACCGGTCCTACTGGCTGGCCAGCGCCGCGCCGCTGCCCGTGACGCCGCTCGCCGAGGAGGCCATCCGCCCGTACATCAGCCGCTGTGCCGTGTGCGAGGCCCCGGCCCCCGCCGTGGCGCTGCACAGCCAGGACCAGTCCATCCCCCCGTGCCCACGCGCCTGGAGGAGCCTCTGGATCGGGTACTCGTTCCTGATGGTGAGCCCCCGCCGCAGCCCCCGCGCCTGCCCCTTCCACCCGGGTTCCCGGAGCCCTGCCACACGGGACAGACAGCAGTGGGACATGGGGTCGTGAGACCACCCCAGACCCTAGCCTGTCGAGATGCAGGGCCATTCTCTTTCTTACTGCCGATCCAGTTTGTTGTTGTCGTTTTAATGATTTTGCCAGGGTGTAGACGTTGCCTTTGCTTCCGCCCTCAGAAAAAGTGGTTTCATTTTGTGTGCGTGGCCCACGACCCCGACTCCTTTCCTCAGCGGATCCCAGTTCGCTCTTTCTGGGATCCTTTGGGAGGAAAAATGTGAAGTTAGGCCCAGCCCTCCACGTGGCCCGGACTGGGTCTGGGGTCGTCCGCACGCGCCTGAGCCCTAACTCTGTCTGTTGTCCTGGCAGCACACAGGGGCTGGGGACCAAGGAGGAGGGCAGGCCCTCATGTCCCCTGGCAGCTGTCTGGAAGACTTCCGAGCCGCACCATTCCTCGAATGCCAAGGCCGGCAGGGAACTTGCCACTTTTTTGCGAACGAGTATAGCTTCTGGCTGACGACAGTGAGCCCTGACTTGCAGTTTTCCTCGGTGCCCTCCCCGGACACCTTGAAAGAGAGCCAGGCCCAGCGCCAGAGGACCAGCAGGTGCCGGGTGTGCATGAAGTTCAGCTAGAGAACCCACAACTGGCCAACATGCCGCCAGGAGAGGCTTCCTCGCGGGCCCAGGGGCCCAGGCTGTGCGAAGAGATTGATGGTGCTCATTTCAGACCCCACTTTCAGCTGTCCCTTCCGTTTAGATGTGGTTACTCCCACCGCCCTCTCATTCCTTCCTCTGTTCGGGGCAGATTAAGCAAAAGCTCCCTTTTTAGATTAGCTTCTAGACGAAGCCCAGCTATTCTTATGTTTTTGCGGATGATGGAAGAGCTGGCTTTATTCAGAATGCCGCTAATTCACAGGAAGGCAGAGAGATGATAAAGGCCGGATTACAAACTGCATTACTGAAAACTTCACTCATGGGTTAATAGCGCCTCAAACAATTGAAGTCAATTACTCTATAATACAGTGGGCTTCTGGATGGATTTTATAGGAAAAAATAAATAGCCCAACAAATGAAAGTAGAAAGTAGAGATTTCCAACATCTCAGAATGATCTCCTCTGTAATCTGTTTTCCCATGCACTTTAAATAATTGTAAAACCGTGACCCAAGGAGATGTAAAAAAAAAAAACAAAAAACATCCACACAGCCAGCGTTAACAGTTCATTTCAAAGCAGAACGAATCATTGTGCCAGGAAGGACCACAGCCGCTGTATTCCCGAGATGCTTCATTAGCATAAAGACATCACAGACGAACATGAAACACGTTCTCTTCTGCATTTTTCAAAGAATGGAAATGCCTACTCTGGCAACCCTTTTGAAAAGTAGCATTTATGGAAAAAAATATATTCAATAAGGGATTAAGAGCCTAAGAGCTATTAATGAATATTAAGGCAGTGATTCACAAAAACGGACTCCCCCTTGCAGTGAACTTCCAAACAGACGGCATTTGCCCAGTCGGGGTCCAGCTAGGCTGCGGAGCGCGCGCGCTAATGGGACTGCAGCCACATGGGGCTCGCTCAGACGCGGCAGCTCGCACAAAGCCGCCTGCTGCCCTCCCCGGGAGCGCCTGCAGAGCCCCCGCGCAGCCCGCCACGGACGATTTTCCTCCAAGACATAATGGCATTTCGTAGCGGGAAGTGACAGAGCTATCATTATGCGCTCCGGAGAAAATTAAGGGCCGGCTTAATTAAACTTAGGTAAGAAGATTCATTTAAGTTCATCTTCCTGCCAGGAAGATATGGTGCTATTTTAGAAAAAAACAAAAACAACCTACAATTTGAATTTTATGTGCCTGTTACTGGTTTTTACAGAAGCACGCTGTTTTTCCAATTTTAAAAACATTCTTCTATTTTTCATCACTATTCTACCAAGGCAGCAGTTTGACATTTGGTATTAATATTTTCTATAAAAGTTGAGAAGATACGTCGATGTAGAATGAGTAGTTTTCTGAATAGCAAAGGATATATTTCCTATTCTGGTAGGGATTCAGTGGTCTAATCCTAAAAATCAGAAAGCTTGTTGGAAATAGTATAGGAAACCTGCCTTCCTCATTTAAAAACATGTCATTTTACAAAAAAACCAAAGAAATTCCTCATGAGCAAGTGACATTCATTTTCGTGTTTAGTTTCAATGCCCTTAAAAATAATTGAGAAAAGAAAAACTCAATTAAAATTTTGTTCATGAGATGTTTTCTTTGCCAAACATTGATTAGCACGAGCTCTTATATGTAGAACATATTTCAAATGACTCTTGCCATGGGCTACTCCCAGGATGGCAATTTATTTTAATACTTTCCAGTAAAAAAGAAAAAAAGTGTACATTTTAAGATGAAAGAAGAATATTTCCTAGTTTATTTGACCCATTTATTGTTTTTAATCATGCAATGGCATGTTAAATATTTTTGAGCACCTGAAATTTAAGCCAATTTGAACCTCATTTGTAATTACACTTTTTTGTTTCCCGAGTTTTATTATGTGTCACCAAACATCAAGCCTTCTAAAATTTCATCTTGTTCATTCACGAATTTGGTCTGAGAACATTTTCTGGGAAGAGATAAGGGCGAGAAATAGAACGTCAGAGACATACCTCGCCTGCTGAAGTATTTTAAGCACGTTAGAATATTATCTTAGTCAACTTGCCAAATACATCTTAAAACACAGGCTGAATTAAGTGGGCAGTTTACTCCATGGTGAGCCTGGGATTATGTTGGAGACTGATTGTTCAAAATACTGATATTGCAAGAACCCCACTCCAAATGCCACACAATTGTTGCCTTCCGATTTTGAAAAATTATTTTAACTGGTCTAAAGGGCAAACCAGTGGAACAAGGAACTCCTTGGATTCGAAGACTCGGCTTTCTTCACCTGGTTAAATACCAGTGTACTTTGAAATGTCCCTTCTCTGTGAAGGAGGAACAAAACATCACCATGACTGGTGATGATCCTTATCGAAAGTTCCTTCCCAGGAATCCCCTCCCCCACCTCATTGGTTAGAAAGCATCTAGATTGTCCAATGGGAATTGCCCTGGGTCACATGGGGGAGGACGGGATGTTTCCTTCTGGGTTCTTACTCTCAGGGAGTGGACCCCCATCCATGCAGGTGTCCAGGTACCCAGGCCTCTGTGCTGCCCGTGGTGGGTGGCTCGTTTCTTGTCCTCTCGTCTTTCCCAGACCTGAACTCAGAGACCACTTCCTGTGAGCTGCTACCTTCCTCTCTGGCCTCACGGCGTCTTAATGCAGTCTCTGTCTGTCCCCCATACTCTGGATGGTCCACAGCTCCCAGCTGATGCCTCCACTTGTCAAATCCCAGTCATTTCTCCGAGATGTAAACTTGATTTTGTTTTTCTTTGGCTTAAAAATTGTTCAGTGACTCCTGTGCCTGTGAAGTCCAAGTGACTTCCGGTGGAGTGACAGGCTGCCCGCAGCTCACCTGTACACTCATCCCGTGTTCCCAGCTCTGTGACGGGGCTCCTGCTCTTTCTCCCAGTGACGTCCCTGCTCAAGGAAGTTTACCTGGGACACAACTGCTTCTTTACCGGAAGGAGCTGGAGGGGAGGGGTGCGGTGTGAATTTCCCCAGGGAGACTCCGACTCCCTTCCACTGCTCCCGGGACAACAAATGGGCCTGGCCACGCTCTCACGCTCCCTCCTCCATCCCGTAAGGTCTCCTCGCACTTCCCCCATGCTCTTGGTCCAGTGCAGGCCCTCACGGGCAGGGCCAGGCTTCACTCAACTTTGTACACTCAGTGCCTACCCAGGGCTGAGTGCATTGTGGATAATTCTGTGCTCAGTGACAGTACAATAGGTAGCATTAGGCGTTAGATCTGTGCGTGTAGGGTTTCGTGGACAAAAGGGTAACAAGTATAAATCATTTCTTATTTCAAAATATGTGAACGCACCAACAGATCTGCATACCTGCCGTCTCCTCTTAACAGTGACTGACAGAAAGCCAATCGATAAGCTGTAGCCACTGCCCCCTCCTGAAATACAGCTTACTTTTCCAGCACTGAAATTTCAGAAATGATAAGATCCATGCGATTTGGCTGAGAGAAGGCTCTTCATTGAAATGTGACAAGACTTAACTCACGCTGTAACCTGAACTCCCTCATCATGTAAGAGCTTCCTAGTATAAGACCACGTCAACGAAGTTTGTATACATGTCTTTGGTGCTTAAGACAGTCAGTAGAATGGTCCACTAAAACTTGATTGTATCAGATTTTTTTTTGAGCCTCTTGTAGATTTTAATGAAGCAAAACCATTCTGTGCGCTCCAGGAAATGACATTAGATTTGTTTCTATCAGCTCACCGAACGAATTTGATAATTTTTATTTTTATTTGGTATGACTTGCAAGAAGAGTGGGAAAATGTGGACTTTGGAATTGGTTTGACGCTGGCTCTGTCCCTTTCCTGCTGTATCACCCGGGGTGAGTTATACCTACTCTCTGAACCCCATTTTCCTCATTTATAAAATGGGACATAACATCTACTCTTACATTGAAAATTAAGTTAGATTATACGTCTAGCACGTAGCAGTCATTGCATATTTATTCTGGTCACATCTTCTATTTAAAATAATTTAATATAAAAAAACATTTCTTGGGTTTTTTCCATAGTTGAATTATATTATGATTCTTACAGGGCATATAAATTACTGATTAGAATTATTTATACCTGGCCAATTCTTTGTGTCTTTGGGAATGTTATTTTATTTCAATTCTCAAAGTTACTGTCACTCATCCCCCTCCTCCACACACACACAAAATCACAATTTCCTACAGGGACATTATCAGGAAGTTCTGCAGGGAACAAAACAATTGACATTAAAAATCAGTACTCCGCAATTGTCACTGTTATTATCTGCCAGAGACTCTGCATAATGCATTTTAAACCACCAAGGCTGGCTGCCACATCCATGTGAAATGCTTGAATTTTATGGTGCTTAAATATTTAATGATTCATAGGAAGAAATGTGAGATGTGTCCAATAAATTGCATCCCTTTCTCTAACCTGTGGTTGTAAAGTATAAAGACTTTCAACATGTAACATTTGCAAGATACCTGGTCTACTATTGACACCCAAATCTTTGTTGTATTACAAGTTATAATATTGTTCATTATATATAAAGTTCTGTGCTGACCTCCAAAAACAAGTGTGTTTGATCTGGTGCATTTATTTTCTTTCAAGCCAAAGTAAGTTTACTTTCTTATGTACCTTGTTCCTACTGTGGCCGACTTTGGAGCTGCCTTAGTGGGGAGAATGGGTGACATGGTGAAGGTGCAGATTGTAGGGGGAAGGAGCAAGGGCAGAGTGTAGAAAGTGCCGCCTTTGAGGGAAAGGATGGGATTCCGAGGCTCTGGGAAGCGCTGGCCAGCCCACAATGATGGGGTAGGTGATGGACGAGGAACGAGGTTTTAGGGTCAAAGTGTCTGCATCAACCCCTGTTGAACTGCATGGGGAGTCGGCCGGGGGCTCAGACCCTGCGGACCTCAGTTGTCCCATCAGTTGAAGAATAATGAGACCACCTACTTCACAGGGTTGTCCTGAGGATTAAAAGTTAGAGATACAACTACAAAGAGAAAAAATGTAAGGTACTATCACTGATAACCATAGGAACTGGAAGTTAGGGGTTAGGTATTGATAGTCGATACCTTTTCATGGAGTTCCTCTTTTTAAGTAGGAGTATTTGGTCCAGCCTCTCACCTGATAGAGAAATAACAATATTTAGCATTTCTTGAGCACCTACTAAACGACAGGAACTATATTAAAATCCTTTTGCATGTACTCCCCCTCAACCTCTCAACTATCCTCGTTTACAGACAAGAAGACTGAAGTTTAAGGGAGAAGTAACTTGCTCAAGGTCACGGTCAGCACCCAGTGGAACTTGAACCCTGGTCTGTCACTAAAGATTATGTTCTTACCCATTAAACCATCACCTCCCAGAAGCTTCCCATTTGTAGGTTGGTTAGTAAATAAAGGGTCTCATAGAGATGTCATGGTGAACTGCTGCCATCACCGCAAAGTCCCAGGTCACAGATCCTCAGGCAGCCTGCCCAGCTCGGTGTGGAGATGGTCTTCAACTGTCCTTGGAGGGAGGGAGGTGGGGAACCTATGAGGGCAGAGTGATCTGGGCGGAGCCCAAAAGGCCTCTGGTATCTCAGGGTCCACTGAAAACCAGACAGGCCTTTGGAACCCCTTAATGTCCATTCCAGACCAGCCATTCAGAAGAACCTCTCTGAGTTGGAGAAAGAAGAATCTGGAGGTCCTTCCCTGGAGGCTCGGTCACTGTGGCACCAGCCAGTTTAGCTGTTTTTATTCTCCCGTTTGCCAGCAAGGCACTTTCTGTCATGCATTATTCTGGGCTTGCATCCTCAATGACAAACTACCTGGGGTTTATAATTTTATCAGCTAACAATGCAATTCGCAACCAGCAATCATTCTCATTTGTTTGTCTGGAAAAAGTAAGAAAATTTTAAAATTAGAAGTAAAAAGCTTTGGTCGCCAAGTAGCCCACCTGCCTCACAATACACGCAACACACAGGGTCACCAACCTGTGACCCCACGTGCGGGCTGGATCCCCCCCATTCTGCTCTCACGGTGAGGAGTAACCAGCACCTTCCACATCTGGTGTCTCAAGCCGGTCCGGTTCTGACCCGCCCAACTGCCGCTCACACGTCCTTGGGATTGGTACCTTGTGTGCAAGAGGGACGTGGTGTGTGGCCGCAAGTAAGTTCTTTCCCTCAAACTTCCTTGCGCTGAGACCAAGCCCTCCCCTGCTCCGTGCGGCGGGAACAGCAGGCGACGCTGCTGATCCCCGGTCCCTCACTCCACCCCTGAGCCTCGGGAACCCAGCTGAAAACAGGGTGCCTGGTTCTCTGACGGAATGGTGGTCACAATCCTAGCAGATAATGGATGATCATCTCCTAGTTTTTTCCTTTTTAAGGTTTCATTTATTTATTTGGGAGAGAGAGAGCGGGGGAGGAGCAGAAGGAGAGGGACAAGCAGACTCCACACTGAGCACGGAGCCCGACATGGGCTGGATCTCACGACCCTAAGATCACGACCTGAGCAGAAACCAAGAGTCTGACGCTGAACCCACTGAGCCACGCAGGTGCCCCCTGATGACCTTCAACTGCATTTGTGCACTGAAATCTAAGAAGGATTTTGGTGCCTATAAACTACTTGAGACCAGTGTTTTCTTTTTTCTTCCCCCTTCTACCTCCATATTCTCATTATTTTCCCCTGGCGATGAGAACCATTAAGACCCACTTTCTTAGCAAATTTCTAGTATATAATACAGTGCTATTAACTCTAGTCACCGTGCTTTTAGATACCCAGAAGTCATTCGTCTTACAGTTGGAAGCGTGTGCCACCATCTCCCCGTTCTCCCCAGCCCCTGGTAACCACCATTCTATTGTTTCTGGGTTGGATTTTTTCTTTTTTTTAAGATTCCACACATAAAAGAGATCATATAGTATTTGTCTTGTCTTATTTCACTTAGCATAATGTCCTCAAGGTCCATCCATGTTGTTACAAATGGCAGGATGTCCTTCTTTCTCATGGTTGAATAATATCCCATTGTAAATATATACTCCATCTTCTTTAACCATTCTTGGACACTTGGGACCTGTTAAAATGCGATTACAATTCATTTGGTCCGGGGCAGGAGTCAGAATTTTCAGCAAGTTCTAGGTGCTGCTGAACATGCTGGCCCAGGGCCCATATTCCCGAGTAGCTGGAAAGTTGGCCCTGGTGCTATTCTTTAATGAGATCCTCAAGACCTGTTCGCTTGTTTGAAGAATTACCTGCTACTACAAAGGACGTGCAGGGTATTTTCAATTATTGATGGAGGGATCTTATAAAGAGACCACATCTCAAAGTCAGACAGCAACTTTTAAGGACCTCAAATAAATACTACGAATCTATGAAGTCACATACTTTTCTTTGATTTGTTCTTGCTTTTAACACTTCCCTCGAGATGCTAACTGGGCATTTAGGAGGGAATAAAGCAAGAGAAACAACTTCACCACTTCCTGGCAGGAAGCCCAGCCAGTGGGTGAGCAGCTTGTTTCAATGCTTAGGAAAGGGACGCCATCAGTTGTGTTTACAGGGAGCCATGCGGGGGTGCTGCTTCTCGGGTTCTGCTTGTGTGTGCCCCAGATTCTACGAGCCCCTTAAAGCCACACGACACTACTGATTTTGATCATCCCAGTCTCCTCCCAAGCACCAGTATGTACTACTACCAAATTTAATGATTTCTACTGGCTATGCTCTAGTTTTCTTTGATAAAGCATAAATCACACGTTCAAATCTGCCAGTTCATTTCTGTGATCTGAACAAGATGTCAAGATCACTCTTCCCTACCCCTAAATATAACAGAAGGGGAAAAAAAAGGTTAGTGTGGACATATCAAAAGCTTTCCTGCAAAGTATAATGACCAGATTTGGTGGTATACACATGGAGTCCTCAGTGATATTTTTTGGACATACTGGGATCTTGAATTTTGTGCAGTGACGTGGGGTCTGTCTTCAGACGGACTCCCAAGGGTGGTGATCCCTCCCCACCGTCTGATCAGTAAGCGTGCCACCTTATGAAGCTTGGGAAAATCCTGAAATTCTTTCTATGGGCAAATCCTTTCCTTCAAGTTACTCCTTCCTTGATGTGATTCAAGAAAAAACCAAATAACCATAACAGGATCAATTAGCAACACGCATACCTTTTTCTATGTGCCGCTGGTGATGGTATAAATGAGTTTCTGTTTCAATCCATAGGCATTTATTGGTTCTGACATTCCAGACAGAGCACTGTTCAAGGTACTGTGAGGAAATACACAGAAACAGTCATGGTCCCTGCCTCATGAAGCTTACAATCTAGAGAGAAAAGACATTCTCTCATTGCAGGATACCGAGCAATTCCAAGAGGCTGTGGAAACTACGACCAACAGCCAACAAGAGCAGTAGATCATTCTGGGCTGTGGTATCTGGAGGCAGGACGGGGAGGGTCTGGATGGGCTGAGAGAGAGGAAAAGACTGTCCCACATAAAAGCACGTCACAGTCAAGTCACAGGGTCAGGAAAGCTCATGCCTTAGACGGGGAGACCCGTGAGCAGCGCAGACTCTGTTACGGATAACGGGGAATGAGGTTGAAAGCTTGGCCAGAACCCCATGATGGAGGCTGTTGAGTCTGACCTTCATGCATTGGCAGCAGACGTAGTAAAGGGTCCGGAGGTGACGAGTGCTCAGCACGAGAGTTAACTTTGGAGGATGAGCTGGGAGAGCTGGCAGAGCTGAGTGAAGAGAGATTTTAAGTGTCGAGTAGAGCAACGAATTGGGAGACGTTAAGGTCCCGTAAGTGGAGAGTCTGTGCTTCTAAACTGCAAGAGTGGGGCAAAACCAAAACCAAAACCATAACCCAGGAAAGGACTGCAATACCCCACAGGAAGGAAAGGAAGAGCTGTACATACAAGCCTTGATAAAAACGACCAACTGAATACAATTCTTTACTGAATCCTGAACCTCTCAAGAGATATGAAGCCTGGGAACGAGGAGGCCAGCGCTGCCACACCCTGTCTTACAGGCTGTTCTGGATGGCGGGCCTCATGGCTTCTATATCCGCTCCCCCAGTGGCAGAACGGGTGTCAGATATGTAGGCTGGCCCTGCTCCCACCAGACCCGGCCACTCACTGTGGGCCTGTGCCTCGGCAGCACCCGGCTTCAAAAGATGGAGGGGGCTCGAATAGCAAGGGAGGACTTTGGAATCATAGGCAGTGCACTCGAGGTCCTTATAAGGAAGCCACCGTAACCATTCCCTCGTCTTCAGAAAGATTCTGGATTGAGAGGTCTCCTAAGTGGGCTGACCACAACCAAAGTATGGCGACTGGATGCTTAACAGTCAGGAAACTGCTATCAACCAAACTACCAACCAAATTTTAAAACAGCCCTAAATGCTGATTCTCTACTAGAGGAAATTCGTCTAACACACTTGCTTTTGTCTTTGTCAACCCAATTCCAGATTGTTGACATACCTCTGGGGATTCCTTATTGCGGGAAAAAAAAAATAAGATGGACACTGCAAATAATAAGCATTGGTCACAGGCCAATCTATCAACAACAAAGTAATTACAATGATTTCTAGAACATTTTCGTTGCTGTGCTAAGATACTTGGTTTGTATTTATAACTAAGACGACCTTTCCCACATCTCTGAAGTTGAGTGATGTTCCACTCCATAAATAAAGGTGTGCATGTTTTATCATTTATACCACACAAAATCCAATTCTGGTGTCTTTGTATCTATTTGTATAGGACAGAGCAAGGAGCTACTATTACCGGACTCCACAGCCGTTAAGAAAACTACTTCCAGATACAGTGGTTGGACTTGAATGTCACAGAAAGAACAGTTTGGTGAGAAAACATTCAGGGAGTGCCCCCAGGAGCCAGGGCCAGCCTTTGGGTGGTGGCAGGGGAGAGAGGGACAGTGCAGAAAGATAAGACACAGTCCTTGTCCCCGAGCCATTCACAGTCCACACTCCCCGTGCAGAAGGCTCACTTGCGTGTAGTCGTGCATAAACAGTAACAGGGCAAGACGTCAGTGCTATCACAGAATTACCTTTACGATGTGCCAGGAGAAGATGGTGTAAGAATCGGGGAAACGGGAGGCAAATCCGTAGAGTTTGGGAGCGAGAGAAATGACTGTAACTTGAACATTTTAACGTGTGTAAGGCTGCCAGACTCACAGACGCGACTCATATCATAAACAAGCAGTACGTAGCTTCACACGGATTATAAATGACCCTGCGGAGCCCAGGTATCCTCGTGCGGGTCAGAATGCCCTCAGGACCTGAGGGTTTTCTTAGCTCATTTGGCGTCAGAGCCTCTCCCAGATCAATTCAGATGAGGAAGTGGATACCAAACCGCATGGGTGGTACGCTCCAAGTGTGTCAAACGTGTACAAAGAAAAACTGACAGTCATGCCCCCAAAATGTTAACCTTGGGTACCTATACGTGGTGAGAATATAGTTGATTTTAATATTGTACATGTATTTATTTGTATTTTTTATATTGTGAATTTCTCAGTGGAGACATAGTACTTATTAAGTGTATTTTCCTGATTATATAGTTCTTGCTGTATTATTACATGAATCCGTTTTCCTGATTGCAAAAGCAATACACATACATACAAATACACACATTTAAAAAAGACTGCAATATAAAATTGTAAAAAACCAGAAAGCAAAAATCCTATGTGCTCTACCCGCAAAGAACACCTCTGCTAACGTAGGTGTATATTCCCTTCAGGTGTTTGCTTTGTGCATACAGAAGGCATATATATTACTTTCATTATCAGAAAACTATATATAAATGCTAGGAATATAAATGAAAATAAGAGGATCCTTTTCTGCTTCTAACGCTCTTTAAAAATAAACATCTCCATGACGATAAGTAGCAGTGATACCTGACTTTGTCCTTTTATTCATGGAGCACAAGCACCAGGAGGGACGTGGACAGCCTGTGGGCGCTACCGCTGCGGGGGTCCTGGGGGATCTTGGACGCCCGGCCAGGACAAGTGGCTGTTACCGTGGTCCTTTAAAAGGCACTTTTTAGGAGAAACCAGTACCTCCTCGGAGGGATTTCTCAGGGACCAGCCCAGCAAGCGACTGCTTTCCTCCGCCTCTAGCACCTGCCGCTGCTTTGCTGGCTGCTCCAGGACACAGGTCACAGCTCCGGGAACTGTCCTGTCACGGGGGGGTTGGGGGGGGAGGGTGCTGTGAGCCCAAAACCTCAGTGCACCTGACATCTAACAGCGCGTGTGGGTGGTTTCCCCACCCGAGTTCTTACCCACACTTTTTCAGCCAAAGAGTCCATAAAGGCAGAGCCACGTAAAAACGGAGAGAGGATGCGGCCACCACCACCGGGACGCAGGGGCCCAAGGCGGCGAGGCGTCCGGGCAGGGGTGACCAGAACACCAGTTACGGTAGCCGCCTCGTGTTCCCGGAAAGTCACCAGGACAGCCTGTCAGGAGGCCCAGGGTTGGCTTCTCACTTCCTGCCAGGTCGAGCGCACCACGGGGCCCCGATCGTCCAGGCTGGCTGGTACACGTCACGGTCTGCGCGGACAGCACGAGGCAGGGGCTGCGCTGAGCGCGCAGCACGAGGGAGGCGTGTGGACGCCGGTCCCTGCGAGGCGGAACCGCCCCCTGCCCGCGGGAGAACGGGGCCGGCAGCGGGGCGCTCCGGACAGCTGTGCGCTGCGCCCAGAAGGCTGGTTTCAGGGCGAGTCAGTGCGGCCGTGCGTGGGGACCCACGGGGCCACGGGACGGCGAGTCGAGGCCGACGGCAGAGGACGCAGCGCCCCGCTTCCGTGTAAGTCAGGGCTCGGGGGAGGAACCCCGTGGGCAATGATCCCGCAGCTGGACCCGTCACTGGTGGTCAAATCTGCGAAGCCGCTGCCTTCTCATTTCTTCTTCTGGGGAGAGACGGAACCCGTAGGGCGGGGGGCTCGGCCCGCTGGCTCCTGTCGGCGGAAACCACAGGGAAAAATCAAACGCTGCCCATCCATCGTTCTGACATTTACAAGGCATTGTTCCCGAGGATTTCAGGGGGGAAGGAAGACTGATGGCTTGGGTGTCATCTTTATTTTAGCACGAAGCCGAAATATACCAAACATATTTCAGTCTCAGTTGTCAATACTCCATTTCAACATCAAGTAAATATTTTTAGTGTGGTCCAGTCTATGAATCTAATCCACTCATTTCGAAGATTCTTGACAAAACTCCCCATTTTTTTTTCCATCATGCTTTATAATTTACATCATCTAATGTCTACAAGGTCCCCAGGGCCTATTTATTTTTTTATGCCCAGAAGTAACTCGTTGCTGTTTCTAACTTCCCCACCATGTATGCGGTTTGGTTTTTCTTCATCAGCTTCATGTTCTCCTTTTTCCTCCCTCTGCCCGCGGCCTCCTGCAGCCCCAATGCCCACTCCAGCTGCCTGACACACACACCACCGAGGACCGGGGGCCGCAAAGCAGGGGCCTCGTTACCATGATGACCGATATCGGGGCAGACGGACAAAAAAGCAGGCATAACATCTGAAAATCAGATGAAGGACCATGGACATCGTTCCTGAAAAGAGTTTCTGCTCATTTTCCAAGAGCGGTGCCTTTTCAAAGACGGTCCCAGGTAATGGGTATTGATAGGACCATTGTTAAGAAACATTATGATAAAAATATGTTAGCAAAAGCTCAGGAAACTAAGTCAGCCTTCTCACAAAGGAAGACAAACACTGTATGATATCACCTACACGTGGAATCGGAAAAACCGAATCTGGGAAAACAGAGTGGAACGACAGTTCCCCGGGGCTGGGGGAGGGCGAGCTGGGAGCTTCTGTTTAAGGGCACAAACTTAAAGCGAGTGGATAAGTAAGACCTGGAGATCTAATGCACAACACTGTGATTACAGTCAAGAATACGGTATTACAAACTTCGAGGTTGCTAAGAGACTAAATCCACTGTTTTCAACACAAAAAAGGAGCTGGTGAGTATGTGACATGTGCCAGTGCTGGCTGACGGCCCTGTAGTCATCACACTGCAGTATGCAAATATATTAAAGCAGCGCGTACACGCCTTAACGTTTACATGATGCTGTATGTCGGTTACGGTTAATAAAAAAATTGATTAAAACAAATCAGTCTGCTCAGCCTACCGCTGGAACTTCAGGGGTCAGACGACGAGCAATGGTTAAAAGGCAGGCAAAAGGTAACGCTTCTTTCATCTTGTGGCTTCCCCAACACTTATCCTTGTTTGGTTCTCCTTTCTTGTTGAGACCATAGGAGAAGTACCCCCCAGAAGCCCCTGCAGCCATTCCTGCCTGGGAACCCACACGTGAGCTGGGCAGGCCTGGCCCCATGCACACTCCTGCTGGCCACACTCTCCTCCAAGGGTTTTTGGGACAGTGTAACCTGTGTCAATTTATCAACCTTCATTAAGGATGACATTTGAACATAGTACAGGCTTGTAAGACTTTCACCATAAAGAGTTTATGAATACTATTAAGGTTAAAGTTTAATTGGATACGGTTTTGGCTGTATACGTTTGAAAAGGAATTTCTCTTTTTACAAAGAGGCAAATGCCTTGACATTACAGAAAGGGGCACCTGGGTGGCTCAGTCGGTTAAGCGTCCGACTCTCGATTTGGGCTCAGTTGTGATTGCAGGGTTGCGAGATTGAGCCTCGCGTGGGGCTCTGCGCTCAGTGGGGAGTCTGCTTCTTTCTCTCTCCCTCTGCCCCTCGCGCTCTCTCTCTAAAATAAATAAATAAATCTTTTTTAAAAAAGAAGTTACAGCGAAATTCATGGATCCAATTACTATTAGTTTATTGCTTAAATCTGTTGTGTACGATGAGCTTTAAATCCTGCTTTCCTTTGACAGTTTTCAACAATAAGACGGTTCTGCATTGCACTGGTGAGTGCAGGCGAGCACGCGACACCTGTTCCAGCAAGGCAGGGAGCCGTGAGGGAGAGCTGTGGGAGAGTCGGAGGCAAGCTCGACGTGGCATGTTGAGTCTGGGCCAGGGGACAGGAGCCCGTGGAAGCTGCAAGAGTGCTCAGACTCCCAAAGGGAATCACGGTGCCCACAAGACAAAGCCCGAGAATGCACGTTTCCATGGAGAGAAGGACTCAAAGCTGTGGACCACGAAGGCTCCTGGGTCCCACTCTCAAAACGAGCAGCCCACACACATGCGCTCTGGACTCGCTCACAAGGCATGTGGGGAGAACGGGGCTGAGCCGACGAAGTGCCAAGTACAGAAGCAGGTAACTCACATCAAGGAGCAATGATCACTCTTTGGCTCACAGAGCCCTTTTACGGTGCCCTAGGTCAGTCAGCTTTCACTCCTAGTTCTGTGATCCCAAGTTTATGGACGAGGGAGCTGAGACTCAGAGAGTGTTAGGGACAAACATAAGCTCATGAGGCCGGCCCAAGGGGCAGCAAAATCTTGCACCTGGTTCTCCCACCCACTGTCCCCATGACCCCACATCGTTGTCATCACCTCTGGCATCTCGCCAGCCCATGCGCTCCTGCCCAAACCCCGACGGGTGTGTGGGGTTGAGTCTGGAAAGAGAAAAAGAATATCCATCCTAAAGCCGTTGACTCGATAGGACTCTGCTGTCACCAGACATGACTGCAAAGTTCCCGCATGGGTCCCCTCACATTTCTGGCTTTCCAGGACCAGCAGAAGGCCCTGGTTCTAACAGTAACACAACAACAACACCCAGTTTGTAATCAAGCCTGATGTTGTGGGTATTTAAAATCCTTCAAACTCAGTGTTTCTGATAACATCAAAGCCACCCCCCACTGTCTGAAGAATGCCTTAATTGCTTCCTTTCAGGCTCTGAACACTACACTGCTCTTAATCCCAGGGGTTAATTTCTTTGGAAAGTTCTCAAGTGTAAATTAATCTTTGCTGTTTTGGACACAGTAACATATTTGATGTCAGTCATGAATGATGACACCATTTGTCACGTCTGTGTTTTCGGTCAGTGCCACCCTGGGGACAAGGCCTTTGCTGTCCCATCCAAGTCTCAGCTAAGCTCTGTCTTCCAAACCCCTGCCATTCGTTTACTTTTAAATTTGCTTCTGTTTCTGTAGTTTTCAGTTGTGTCACCTGATCTATTACTTCTCTCCGCAGCCTCCAGGATGCTCTGCGGGCATTTCTCAAAGGCTCTTAGAAGTGGTTTCGCTATGTACTTACATTTATTAAGCACTTGTGTGAGGGGAGGCTGCGCAGCAAGGTGTCTGCTGGGTCCCTCCCACCATGGTGCAGTCTGACCGCCTGAGACTAAATCCCGACCTCTCTACTTTTAACCACACATCCTGGAGCAAGCCGGTTGCCTTCATTTGGTCTTCGTTTCCCTATCTATAAAAGAGGACTTAAACGGAACTCCTTCCCTGGATGGTTGAGAGGCAAGAAGAGAAATGTTGCACCTAAAACGCTTAGCTGAGCCCCAGGCATGCAGCGAGTGCCCGATGAGGGCTGGAAGTTAGCACTGTTCATCTCTAACATCATGAGGAATCACGTGTCAGATGTCTACTTGTTAGCATCCTGAACTAACTCGGTAGAAGATACAAAATAAAACGACAAAAACAGTCACTTCTCAAAAGACAGAGCCCGATTTCTGTCTGAAGCTCACTGGCAGCGTTTCGGATGAAATGTGCGGCTGCTGCTTCCTGAAGATTCGCCTTCTAAGAAACAACGAGAGGTAATTAACAGCCTCTGCAGGAGGAACCCTGCAGTCACTGGGGAAGTTGGCGGGCTCGGCCAAGACCTCCTTTTCTCTGCGGAGTTAAATCATGCACTGAACGCTCACAGGACCGGGTGAGACAGCCCTGCTCTGGCGAACCCAGTTGGTGCAGAATATTAGCATTTACGAGCCTTGCCTCCACGTCCCTGTAAATGGAGGTCAGTCCTCAATGTTACTCAAAGAAACAGTGAGCCTTCTTCAAAGAACCTCAGGAACAGTGCCCGTTTTCAGGTGATTTAGCTCAATTATAGCACCAGCAGTGAGATCATAAGATTTATTGATTCGTGGTTCTTGATGGAAAAATTTTCAGTTCTCTGCCCTTATGTATAATGCAGTAACCTCTGCATTATACATCTAAGGGAAGAGAAGCAATTTCATCCAGGTAAGAATTGCTAAAAAGAGCACCACGGGCTGATGGCCCTTTTCCCTCCTGTTCGCCATCCCTGTAAATAGAGAGGTTTAATTTGCTGGTATTCACAGACCTTGCCCGTGACCTGAGAAGCACTCTACACCATTCAGTGAAATTATACTGATACGAGTCACAGGACGGCATGTCATTCCCTTATCCTAGAAAGCTAAAGAGGCAATCACTTTTTTTTTTTAAACCAGGAAACCTCTAAATAAATCACCAGCGTTCTCAGGGATTTCTACTGTCAAATGCGGGCAGCAGCATGGGACTCACATTCTCTCTTTTAAGAAGGTTACTTTATTAGAATTCCACGAATTGCAAAGCTCCCAAAATGCCTTCTGAAAGGATGGCTGCTAAGTCATTTACTGACAAAGACCAAAGAGGCTGGAAGAAATTCCAAGTCCAGCAATTTGGCAAGACGTTCTTTGAAAAGGGGAGATACTTAAGGACATAAGACCGCTTTACTTTTTGGGTCATTAATTATAACATCTATCTATCTACCCATCCATCTATTTCTTTTAAAAAGAGTTTGAAATTCACCTAAAACCTCGTAACTCCATACAAACCGAAGCTTCGTTATGGATTGCAGAAAAGGTAACATTTAGAAGTGACTCGAGAGAGAAAATAATCCCATTTTTACTCTTCAACCAATCAAGTCAGCCACAGTGGGGATATTTCTTTGTTCTGAAATAGTATCTGGGATCTCAAAACGAGAAGCTCTGAAATGGAAACCCACTCAGTTGCTACATTACCTGTTGTCCTTTTCTCTCTGATCTAACGTTAGTTAATTTGGGAAATCTTTATGGCTTCAATGGACTTAAAATAAATAGGCTATAATCCAGTTAGCAATTCAAGTAACCTAAAATATTGGATCTACCGTGTCAGGTCTAGTGTTTCTTGCAATATAGACAATGTATGGTCTGACCTCTAGAACAGAAAGAGAAAGTTCCGGAGACAAGGGACGTCTGCGAGGCCATTTTTATAAGCTCACCCTACTTATTCTCCCTCCTTCTACACAACTGCACAGCTTGATTAATTTTCATGAACTGAACATGCGGGACCAATATCCAGATCAAAACACAGAACATTTCCAGCATTCACAAACCTCTACGTGTACCGTTCTAGTCACGACTCCCACACTCAACAGCACCCGCTCTCCGGATTTCCAACGGTGTAGATCCCTTTGTCTAGTTTTGTGCATAAATGGATTCGTACGATATGCAAGCTTTGTGAGTGGCTTCATTTTATGTTATGTTTATGACCCATCTTGCTATATGGGGTTTTTATTCTACTTACCCTCCAAGTAAGAACTTCATCGTCTATTTATAGACAGAGGAACTGAGGCTTAAAGATTTCAAGTAACTTGCCAAAGCCCCATAGCCAGTCAGAGGCTGAGTCAAGACTCAAACCCAGATGGATCCCTTTCTACTCTGCTCCAGATCTGAGGTGTATGAGTTGTCTTCCTTAATCCCGAACCAGACTCTGTGAACCTAAACAATACTACTGCTTTAATCACGACTTGGAGGCAGGATCTGAAGTTTGCCTTCTGCCTTGGACAGGGCTCACTGCAAACAGTAAACTTTCTTGGGTAACTGAAGGGATCTGGGATTAGGATCTCCTTTGATGAGGTATACAGTTTTAGCAACAGGCCCGGCTCTAAAGGGCAGCCTTGGTGGTTCACTATCAAGCATTTTTTAAACAGAGAACAGTTTATAACTTCTCGCAGAAATAGTTTTCGAGGCACTTGCTCCCTCACTATGCTGGAGGAGAGGCAAGGGAGGAAGGAGAGGCTGAGTGTCCACCTGTCATCAGCAATCACGGTAACACGAGGCTTTTCTTTTTAACTAGAGTCTAGCTGACGTGCACTGTTACACTAGCTTCAAGTGCACCGCACAGCGATTCAGCAATGCTGTACGTGATGCCAGGCTCACCACAGTGCAGCTACCACATCACCACGCAGCATCATACCAGCGACTGTATTCCTTCAGTTGTGCCTTTTATTGCCCTGACTTGTTCCTTCCAGAACGGGAAGCCTGGCTCTCCCAATCCCA
Source organism: Ursus maritimus (assembly GCF_017311325.1). Taxonomy (NCBI): domain Eukaryota; kingdom Metazoa; phylum Chordata; class Mammalia; order Carnivora; family Ursidae; genus Ursus; species Ursus maritimus. The sequence goes on from NW_024423343.1 coordinate 11,822,341, forward strand.
TTTATACATTCTGCCCATCTCCTCCTCCTCCCCCCACCCAACCCCGGCAACCATCAGTTTGTTCTCTGTATTTATGGGTCTGTTTCTGCTTTTTCTTGTTTATTCATTTGTTTTATTTTTTAGATTCCACATGTAAGTAAAGTCATATGGTATTTGTCTTTCTCTGACTTATTTCACTGAGCATCATGCCCTCCCAGGTCCACCCATGTGGTTGCAAATGGCAAGACCCCATCCGTTCTTTTATGACTGAGGAAAGCTCCACTGTATACTAGACCCCATCTTCTTTATCTACTCATCTATCGACAGACACTTGGATTGCTTATGAGATTTTTTTTTTAATGAATGAATGTGAATTTTAATACTAAAAGACTTTCCTCTTTTTAAAATCAATCTGTCCTAAATCCTTTGCAAATTCTATCACCACCTTCAAACTTTATCAAGACAAGTTTTCATGACACTAGAAATGATTTTCAAACACCTTTTATATACATTTAATGATGTTTTGGAATGTTTCAAATTTTCCTTGATCTAAAACAAAATGCTGTCTGGTCAGCAATCTGGAGGTATCTCAGTTTATCCATCATATCAGCTGATTTCGGAAACTGACAAGAGGCTGACTATCTCTGAGAACATCCATGTACTTTGGGACCCTATTTTTTTTTTTTCAACTCAAAATCATCTAGGGATATTCGCTGGACAAATATACACAAATCTGGGAAAACTAGACATAGGACTCCCTGGGGGCAGAGGCTGGCTCTCAATTCTATATTCTCATTGTCTAGTACATATGAGGGACCCTATGTGTCTGGCTGGGATGATAGAAACCAAACGTGGGCCTTGTCTTGAGACACAGGTTTGAGAACAGACTTTCCAAGAGAAAAAAAAGAAAACTGAAGGCAGAACTTCCCATCTGCGAGGGAGGAGGGAGTTCTGATCAAACACATACACACAGGAGTATGGAAAATGCTAGAAAAAAAGAGGACAACCCCCTTTGGGAAATGAGAATTCCACAGGCCCGTGCTGACTGGTCTTCGGGGGGGGGGGCAGCTGTGATCCCCTCTGTATCCTGACGTTTCTTACGGAGATTCCACACCTGCCCACAGACTGGGCCCCGGCGGGATATACGCAGTGAGCACACCCACCCGGCCCGCATCTCTGCTGGACTCCTCCACTCCAAGAACTCTCAGAGGCACAAAGGATTCAAAGGCACCCAGGTCCAAATGGCTATCGGCACCAGTCTCCCAACTCCTCAGCCCTCGGTCAGCTCTGACTCTCCGGCCTTTTCTCTCTTGGGCGGAAGCTCGCCAGTGGGGGAAGGAAACCCAGGAAGCTGCATTTTAATGAGCACCCAAGGGATTTTGTTGCAAGCAATGTATCAAATCACTGAGAACTGCTGTGGAAAAAGAACACACCTCACCAGACATGGGTTTACATCCTGACTCCGCCAGGATTCTGGATAAGTCACTTCTCCTCCTCAGGCTTCGGGCTCATCTGTGCCGCGAGGGTGCTGGACTGGACATTTCACCCTCCGTGCAGAAATTCCACGACTTGTGTGGTTCCCGGTGAGACACTGAGTTGGCTGGTCTAAGATGGGAGAGCACAACAGGCCACACTGGCCTCCTCTTCTACTGTCCCCAGGCTGGGGCAATGCTGGAGGACCCGGCCTGCCCCCATTGGCCAGCCTGGCCGTGACTTCTGGCAGCTGGGCACACGACTGGCCATACTATGCTCCTTGGCAACATCCTCCAACTCAACTGGTCTATTTCAGTGCCCCTCTGCTCTGGCATTTTAACTTTTAGCAAACTTTTTATTTTGGAATAATTCCAGATTTGCAGAAAAGTTCCAAAGATAATACAGACAATTCAATTCCGCGAATATTATCTAAGATCACCATGGTATGGCTGTCAAAACTAAGAACTCATTTCCAGAGATGGGTGCATTACTATTAACTGAATTCCAGACTTCATTTGGATATTACCAGTTTTTCTACGAATTTTCCTTCTCTGTATTAGGATCCAATAGCATATTTAGTTGGCTATATCTTCTTAGCCTCTTCTGGTCTGTGGCAACTGCTCCCATTTTTTCTGGCTTCCTATGACCTTGACAACCTCGAGGAGTACCGGCCAGGAAGCCTGTAGAATGGCCCTCGGTCTGGTTTGTCCGATGTTTTTCCGCACGTTTGGATTCAGGTTATGGGAAGAAGGCCACAGAGGTGAGGCGCCCTCTCTGTTATCATATCCGGGGTTCCTGCTATCAACATGACTAATCACGTGTCATGTAACCTTGAGCACTTGGTTCAGTAATGTTTGCCAGGTTCCTCCACTTTTAAACATTTTCGATGAGTTCTGAGGGAATAAAGCGTTGACTCTCGCCACCAAGAGTTACCAGGATAAAATGGGAGAAGCAGGAGTGGGGACCTCTAGCAGTCTTCGTCACCTGTTTGGGAATGACTGGATATGGTTGGGGGTTATCCCTGACCTCGGCCCAGCTCCAGGTCCCTGAATTCCAGGCCAAGTGTTTCTCTCACACTGATGTGAGTGTGCGAATCGCCACGACAGTTGTTTGAGAGCTTCCAACTCTGCAGGCCTGGCATGGAGCCCAGGCCACTGTATTTTTAATGAGCTCCCAGGTGATTCTGACCTGCATGGCTCTGGGGAACCGTGAGCTACAGCTTGGATTTTTCTTCCAACCCCGAGTTTCCTTCCAGGCTTTACACTTGCCAGCAGGTGGACCCAGAGGCCTGTGACACGGAGTCGGCTGAGGAAAACTAGGGCAAACTGCAGTCAACAAAGCATTCCGCATCGTAAGCAGAACTGGGGTTATTTTGAAACAGATGGGCTCTGCACAAGCCGCTTCACTGAATATGATGGAGTTGTTTATTGTCTCGATGGTCTGAAACCCGGGGATTCTTTGCCAGCAGCCAGCAGTTTCTAGGTCCTATCCGACTTCTTCAAGAGCAGAGGGGACAGACGGGGCACTCGGAGGGTTAGACCTGGGCATGGACGTAGATGTGGAGACAGGTATTTTAACCCGCTCTAAACCCAGAACCCACGCTCGCTACCACGCTTGCTGCCTTGTACCACAGTGCGCTCTTCACTGCAATGCTCTGTTTCGCCCGAACCCCAAATTAGAAAAGACAAACAGAAACAATCTGTGGTAATAAGACCATCTTCGATGCAGTGATACTAGAAATGATTTATTTTAAAACCGAATCAAAGCAGTTCTGCTTAGTGGCCCACATTTTCACCCAAGGCCCCCCTTACACCTGCCCCTGGTCCTCTTTCCTTCTGCCCCTTCTCCTCGTACCACCCAGCAGAATATCGGGAGGGAGGAAGCAAGATCAAGAAGGGGCTTCTGGCTCATTCTGACTATGCCTGATGCAGTGGTTGAGAGTGTGCAGGGCCAGGGCTTATAAACGGAGTATTCTCTGAGTTCTAGAAATCTGCGAAGAACTCCAGCTTCGATAGCTCCTTCCTGGAGGATGTGTTTAATTCCTTAGACTATGACCCCAGACGCTCAGCTGCTGTCCCGGCCAGCCCCGGCTCAAAGGGGCCACGTAGGGGTCTTGGCAATTGGAGGCTTGGTAATGGGTGGTCTGGCTTTCTCGGCTGCTGGGCAGCCCCCAGTGATCTGAGGGAGGTGGAGATGTGCTTCCTGGTGGCTGACGTCCTGCCTGGGCCAGCAGCTCCCCCGCTCCAAGGGATGAAATGCCAGGTGCGTAGCCTACCCCCTTTCCTGTTCGGGGAGAGGTCCTTCACTCAGAAACAACAAAATCTCCAAGGTTATTGTTTTTCGTTCCAGCTTTCAAAGCCCCTGTTCAGACAGAGGTACAGAGAAGCATTTTTTATGTTTAGACCTATTTCATTTTTTTCTCACTCCCTCTGCCTTGAGCTCCAAATCAGAGACAGCTCAAGTTTCAGCTTTTTTTTCCCCTAAGATTTTATTTATTTATTTGAGAGAGAGCGAGAGAGAGCGTGAGCAGGAGTGGGAGGGAACAGCAGGCAGAGGGAGAAGCAGACTCCCTGCTGAGCAGGGAGCCCGATGTGGGACTTGATCCCAGGACCCTGAGATCATGACCTGAGCCAAAGGCAGATGCTCAACCGAGTGAGCCACCCAGGTGCCCTCAAGTTTCAGCTCTTTAAGCAAAGGCCCCAAATAATGTTTTCATTGACTTCTGAAATCACAGACCATTTAAAATTAGACAATATTTCACTCAAAAAACTTCAATCTTCTGAAAAACAACATTTAGCCTTTGGGCATGAAAATACAAATAACTATCATCCTGAGAAATCAAGGAATAAGGAAAAGAATACGGAGAGTCACTGTGAGGAGAACTTTGGAAAAGGACAAGGGGACGTAGGCTGGAAACGTCTGTTGACAGTGATTAGTTGGGGATCAAGTCCAGGTCGCCCTGGACAACAGGTAACTGCATGTCAGGAGGAACAAGGCTGCGGGGCCGGGGAGGCACGGGCGTTGGGACCGCTGGCTCCTAGGCTCGGTGGCCACACGTACCAGGCTCCACAGCTACCCAGCGCTTCCCTGTCACCCAGTCGTGCAAGAAACATGGCGTGTTGAAGCACTAAAGGCCAGATACTGGATCTAGAACAGGAAGTCCCAAAGCTGGATGTGGGGGAGCTAGGTGAGAGGCAGATTCTAGGTTGTGACTTGGGAGATCCCAGACCAATGTCTGCGGTGGGGCCCAGGAATCTGCATTTTTTTCCTCAAGCACCTAGAGTGACCTGCTGGCCCCACTTGGAGAAACTTGCATCAAAAGAATGCCAAAATGTGTTCTGGGGGTTCGTTTGGCCTTGACTGTCAGCACCAGCATGGTGACTGGTTTCATACAAGTAGGTCTTTGGTCACATTTTTCATGGACCAAGATGCTGGTAGTTTCTTGGGTTGTTCACACTCAATCCTGGACGATGTGTAAGATATCGGCATAACCCAGCTCTCCTGAAGAATATAACAAGTACCATTACGGTACTGGCCTGGAGATTCTAGGAGTCGTAACATCAGAGTAGAGGAAACTGGCCCAGCATCCCTCCCCTAGTCCTTGGAATGAAGCGGTTCACTCTGGATCCCTGCTGCCTGGTACATGGGGGGTGCATCACAGATGTCTGGTCAATGGACAAAGAACCAACTGAGGCGCCATCCATGGGGGCTGGGCAGAGAGGGGGTCAGGATGACCCAGCCAGAACAGCAGGGCCAGAGGGCGCTGGAGAAACATAGATAGATGGTGGCAGGTAGGGAATTTCAAGGTCTGGGGATCTTGGTCTCTGGCCAAACCCTGAGATGTTCTTGGGTGAGGAACGGGTGAGGGGAGGCCCTAGGCTTCAGAACACAATTCAGTCCATCTGTTTCCTCTAGGAAATTCCTGAAGTTTTCCTGGGCTCTGGGGTTCACCATACTTTAGAGAACGTTCAGTAGCCAGAAGTAGGTCAAGATAGGAGATGTACTACGTACAACCCAGCTGAATGCATCTTAAACACTTTAAAAATTCAAATTATTTCTGCTTTTCAAATACCATAGGCCTGATTAGTGCATAACCGCATGTCCACAGATACTGATATCAACGCAGAACTGAAAAACAATCCCTGACCTAGGAAACTGTCCCTGAGATTGTTGATGGCCAAGGGGAACACTGTGGTTCAGAGCTCTCACGAAAGCTGAATGCCACCTGCAGCCTTTTCTCTCAGGCGGGAGGAGGGGGAGACAAAGAAACCCTGCTCTGAGAAACCCCTCCACAGAGTGGGCCACGGCTACAGTCCACAGGGCACGGGTTGGCGGGGGGCAGGCGGAGGGCCTCCCCAGGAAACAAGCTCCGCACCCCGCCACGAGCAGATAAAATGCCGTGAACACTGTGCCCAGATGGTTTAAAGAAAGAAAAAAGGCAGGAGAGGGAGGAGATGGGAATAAGGGAACGAAGGATGAGGCACCCTCATCTAAAGCATGATAGCCATGAATTCTGAATGGTGATGGCCAGTGGCTCTGAAAACTGGGGTGGGCTCCTCTACCAAGACGTCCATACCAGGGAAGGAGAGCCTCTCCCAGTGGATCAGCCCCGGGAGATAAGAGGCCGTCGGAGGAAATACACAAGGAGCCTTGCTCTCTGTGCCCAGAGCTGAGAGCGGAGAAATTCACCTTGAGCTGTGGCGCTTGTGGATTTCGGGGATGTGATAATCTATCCCACAAGTATGACGGTCATTTTAAAAACATGCTTGCTTCTGTATTCGATGGTATTTAGCCTAACCCTGAACCTAACTGCCACTTCTTGTGTGTTCTCTTTGGTCTGGTTAACTCACCGCCACCCACACCCCATTCTGATCTTGTGCCGTATTAGTGTGTGTGTGCACGTGTGCGAGTGCACGCACGTGTGCACACACCTGCTTCTGTGTGGGCACGTGTATGTGCACACACACACACACACACACACACACACACACACCATGATGGGACCATCTCTCATAAACAAGCCCTCCCCTCCCAGCCTCTGGAAGGCCTGGGGGCTTCTCCGACTGTCCTCACACCCCTGAAACGGCTCAAACCGACCTAGAATTGCTCAGGAAGGATTCTGAAACGGCCTCGGCTATGGAGAGGTACTCAGTAACAACAAACAGTGACTTATTCTTACAGATCCATTAATAATTTCTAGTAAAATAAAACTTTATGAACATTAAGGGAGAACTCGGAACTAAATTTTTGGAACTTTAAGTGCCAAGTTTGGAGTCTAACATTTGGCTTATCTTGGAAAACGGATGATTTCGATGAAGGGAAGGATTACGTTGCTTTCTGAGCCTCTTTGGAAGTTATCCCCATGTGTGCCTTCTCCTGGAAGCCCTGTGCATGGCTTTAAGAAGGACGCTCTGAAGATTCGATCAAGTGTGTGAGATTCTGTGTGAGATGCGTCCCGTCCATCCTAAAGATCCCAGGTTTTCAGAATGGGGGGGGGGGTGTCACCTGGGATGGTGGCATCCAGTCGGCTCATCTTGCAGATGGAAGACAGAAGCACAGGGAGGATAAACGGTTTTCTAGTTCATGCAGCTACGGGGGCAGGACCAGGCTCTCCACCGTCCGTTCCTGCTGCCTGGCTTCCTTATTTTCCTTTAAGGCATTTCATCCTATATAACCCACAGTTCCCTTGTCACACCAGGGGTGGACACTGGTGGTTTACAGAAGTGCCTTTCTGCTACCTGGCTCTGGCAGGGGACAGTGGGAGGGAAGGATTTCTGGAGCCAGACAGACTTGAGTTTGAATACCACTTCTGCTCCTTGTTCTGTGTCCTCAGACAAGTTAGTCTCCTCCCTGACCCTGGATTTTCTTATCCATGCAGCATACATGTGCTCAGAAATGAACGAATCGAAGGATGTCAGCACCTGGCCCCAAATAATCAAGGGTAAGTGGTACTTATTATTTTACCAATGACCCCCCCTTCCAGGCTGCCCCCTCCCGGGAACACAGCCAATGACTCACACACACCCAGATCCTGGTCATCCTGGACACCTCCCCCTTCCTCACCTGCCCCTCTGGGACACATCACCAAATCCTGGCACTTTAACCTGAACATTTCCGGAACTCATCCATTTCTCCCCATCTGCCCCATCACCAACCCCGCCTGAGCCACCTGTTCTGTGAGCCTGAGCTGGCATCTGAGCCCTGAAAGGATCCCCCCACATTCTCTCTGGTCTTCCTACCGGCCATTCCCTACGCAGTCATGGGAGAGCTTTTGGAAAACACACACCTCATCAAGTCCATCCTCTGCCTGCCAAGGGCTTCCTTTTATTTAAGTATAAACATCAAAATTTGTCCCCGGCCCAGGACGCCTGCCTCCCATCACCTCCCACTCACCGCTTATCCCTTCTCCAGCCACCAGCTCAAACACTGGCTCCTCAGGAAAGGGACTGCGTTCCCCTGAACTCTCAGTGAGGGTTGTCTGCCCTTAGCTCTCATGGGAGCACATCCCCTTCCTTCAAAGCAAATGATGCCCCCATTAGTAATTTGACAGGACTCATTATTTCAGTAACGTGTGTCCTCATTGGGCTGTGAGCTCTGCGGGGTAAGAGGAGTGAGGGGCTGTGTTCACATTCTCTCTCCAGGGATGAATAAATAAACGAACGGATGCAAGAATGAGAGAGAGGGAGGCAGGGACGGGTAGAGGAGTAACTACTGTCCTCATTTTACAGATGGCCAAACTGAGGCTCCAGAAGGTGTGCGATTTCCTGAGGTCTCAGAGCCAGCAAATCATGCGGCCTGGACACCGGGGGTTGGATCTCAGCCCAGTGTTCTCTGTATACCACCAGCCTGCTCTGGAAACCAGCACCCACATCTCCCCTTTAACATCCAGCTTTCCTCACTTTAACCAGTGGCTCAGCAAAAAATGAGTGGGTTTTTTTTTTAAATGGGAGGCTATGAGGACACGGGAGGGGCCATAATTGGTACATGAAAAAAGAAGAAATTGCAAGTTGATACACTGGGTATTTTGAGTCGAGGAAAAAAAAAAAGATGACCATGAAAAGGCACTGAATTTGTTGCTATTTAGACCAAGTATAAACCACATTTCCAGAATTGTTTCTATGGGTCTGATAGTAGATTAAGGGCAACTGACTTGGCAAAAGGCCTAGACCTGTTTTCAGACGCTCTTACATTAGAAAAAATAAGGACGGTCAAAAGCCCCAATGAGGACACTACGCCAACATGACTGATATAAATGGAACATACTTCTCTGAGTCATTTGTACCTTTAAATACTATAGAAAAAAAGAATTTATAAAACATGCCCAAACAGCCTCCCTTTGATGTGGTGAACCCTTTTAAAACCACATTGTTCAAATTTATGTTAAAATGCAAACCCTTCATGTTTACAATGGTTCTCTTGGAGGAATGCAATATAAAAGTACAACTGTTAAATTTCAAAGACAAGACTTATAACCTCAGAACAATAGGGCATTCCCAGTGCAAATTTATGAGCTGTTAAACCTCAAAAGGTTTCTTCAATTAGCAGGGAAGGCTTTTGACATATCTGCAGCCTGATACAGAGGCTGCTCTTTATCTAATTTGGGGTGTACTGCTTTTATCAGAACTTTTCCTTACTTTTATTGACCTCAGCCGACAACCATTGTGCTTCTCTCTGCACGGCGTTAGATCCTGCTAATTATCCTGTGGGCCAGGACGGCATTTCACGGTTTACCATTGCTCCTGGGGCGCGCTACAGATTACACAGAATGCACTGCATTGTAACTGCTGCATTGTGAACTTGGCTCGCCTTTCCAACATAAAATACCGACATCCAAGTAGTTTTATTATAAAAAACAAAACAAAACAAAAAAACACCATAAGGGATTCTTTCGGATTATAAACATCTGAAGACATAACATTCTCATGAATTCCAGCTGGCTATTTTGGACACACGGAGGGCAGGCGAGGCTGAAAAGCAAAGCAAATATAATTCATATGAATGTTTACAGAGAAAAAGGCAAGACTCTACTGAATGCAAAACGAACAGAGGGGGCACAAGCTCAAGGGCGGACAGAAGTCCCAACTGAGAAACCAGAGATGCGAATTCTTGTGATGGTCCCTCACGGGGCCTCAAGTGCCTCATTTCGAAAACAAAGGCATGGACCCAAATGACCACAAAAGTCCCTTTTCCCCAAGGACAGGGGCCTTAGGACAGCAGTAGCTTGTTTTCTGAGTCCAGTCTGTAGGAACCTGGTCTTGTACCAAAGGTGAGGCCTCTCGCCAAGGCCCTATTGGTTTGGGGCCTCTTAGAATAAGATAAGGCCTCTTCAAAGGGCGTGGGGGGGGGGCAGAATGAATGAAGCTGCAAGTTTTATATATGCAATACCACCAAGTGGAAACAAAATCACAAGAACATCATTGTGGTCAATGAGGCTTATCGCCACTGCCTGCCTGCCCCAGGCCAGAAGTCCACGCTCTAGACACCCCACAGCAGGCTGCTTGGAGTGCTGGACCCACAGTTCCTGTACCAAGCAACACCCAGGTACCAGGCGACTGCTCCTGATCTCCCCTCCTCCGCAAAATGAGACAGTAACCTGATCTATGAACTCAGACTGGTTTCTTTTCACTTCCTTTCTGGGAGAAGAATGTTCTAGAAGAGCTTAAGTGGAGGTGGCACTCAGCCTGAACACATTCTGCATCAGGGAGGATGCCATGATCAAAGAAGGGGAGACGGTGGGGGTGAGGCTGTGGTGGGGTGGGTGTGGGTTGGGCTCACACATCTTAGTAATTCATGACAAACCACCACTGTCTGAGGACACGCCGCTCCCTTGCTGCTGCTCGCCACACTGGCTGGAGTCAGGAAGTCGGTGGCTTAGTATCCTCCTTTCTCTTGTCTAATGGTGTTTCTGGACAGAGGGTGGGGGTTTATGTCTAAGATCCAGGATGAGCAGAGGGTACAGGCTGCCCCTGCAGGCCCTGCCTGGAAGCTACATTTGGGCTGGCTCTGAAGGGACAGCGGCCAGTCCTGTCACACCTTCACAGCGTCCCTCCTGCCAAAGACTTAGGACGTTTCATCCTTGTTCCAATCCACACTGCATTTAGTCTCCAAACAAAAAATCGAGGCTTGTAACCAGTCAGGTAGGCCATGCCAGTGGACATGGAAAGGCTGACTATTTTAAACTGAGCCCACGAGTGTGACTGCTCTCGTATTTTCTCCATTGCTCAGACCTGGAGACGGAACACAGTGCCCCGGCTGCAGTCAGCTTACTCCTGCAGCCAGACGCACTCAGCAGAGCCCGCAGGGGATGTGTTCGGCTCTTGCTTCCTGTCAGCAATGGCGGGACTTGGCTTATGTGTGTGAGCTCTTTTCAACTATTCTCTAAATCCTATGTAGTTTCTATAAGCATCACCACAACTTCTAACGTGACAGTAAAAGGCAATACTTGAGGAGTCTATGTTTAGATCATCATTGAAAATTCTAAGCCTAACAGATTTTCAAGGGTTCCTTCTTTGTGTAGAAATATACCCATTTCCACACCCTTCAGCATTACACAACACTGGACAGTGTCTATGCATCCAAGCAGACTTCCTGTTCTGCACCAAACCACCCCTTTCATCAAGAGCCTGGGTGGCTCAGTTGGTTAAGCATCTGACTTCGGCTCAGGTCATGATCTCAGGGTCCCGGGATTGAGCCCCATGTTGGGCTCCCCACTCAGCGGGGAGTCTGCTTCTCCCTCTCCCTCTCCTTCTGCCCCTCCCCCAGCTCATGCTCCTGTACTCTTTCTCTCTTTTAAATAAACAAATTCTTAAAAAAAAAAAAAAAAAAAGGAAAGAGAGACCAACCAACAATTTCTGTTATCTAGGTGGGATTGGGCTGGTTTCTGAGGGCTCCAAGGGGAAATGAGAAAGTGTCAGGAAAATCGAGAACTGGCTTGCTCCAGGAGGAAGGGTCCTTCCTTGACGGGATGACCACTCTGAGGAAGGCAAGCAAACTGTTCTTGAGTGAGGGACTCAAGGGCATCTACTCCACAGGTGTCTGACATGGTCCTGTCAAAAAGAGTCTCTCTTTATGCTCCTTTACCCTCCCGGCACCATGTTAAACCTTGGGAGACCCCACAAGAGCTCAGCTCTGAAAGCTCACATGTTAGAAATGGAACTACTGACTAAAGGGAAGGAAGACGCTGGCAGCTTTAAAAACACAATTTCCTTACCACCAGCCAGAGACCCGATTGTCCCCACGCCCTCCGCGGGGTCATGGCACTGAATGAGCTGGGGCAGCCGGCACGGCTGCAGGTCCATATGTGGACCCAGGCGTCATCTGTGCTGTGGGAGCACAGCACATTGCCTAAAAATGGTAAAGGGGGGCACCAGGTCACCTCCGTGTGAGGCCAGGGACCTTACAGGAGCGAGCTCCAATTACAGGACAACGCCCTGGGCTCTGGATGGGTCACCACCACCCACAGTCACTAAAGAGTAGCCTATGCAAATCACTTCCAGGGTAAATGCCTGTTTATTTTTCAACCAACTGGAAGAATCAAATAGCTAGATGTCTCTTCTGTACATCTTCATTAACGAACAAGAGACCGGACAGAAGTCACCACCTGGATCCTCGGGACTCAAAAAGGGCAACACCCACCCAACACTGTGGGGTCAGGCCCTGCTTCCGCTGAACCCCATTCACGTTCCACACTCATCACGGTGCCCAGAGACCTGCCGCTCCCAGGACTGACGCTGAAAAGATCCTGTGAGTGAAATGTTAAGTCTAGTAAAATCTGGTAGAATGGAAACATGCTCTCAAATTTTAGTTCTATTGAGTGACAATCCACCTTGTTTGATAATCTTGGGCCAATGAGAAAACTCACTTTCTTCCTACTGATGATAGCTGACATTCTGTCGTGTGGCTACCAGGCATCAGGTGCAGTGAAGCACTGAACGTGTATCACGTGACGCGACTCTCTCCCAGTGATGGACAGAAGGGAGTGTGCCCTACCAGCCAGTGACAGCCAGGAGAGAACACAACTAGTTTTCTCACCTTCATCTCTCTAACCTCCTTTATTTTGGTTTAGAGCTTATAATTTCCAATGCCACCAGTTTCTGAGGTGGTCTGAAATTTTAGCAACTTGCTTCTCCCCTCCTCTTTCCTTAATTTGTATGACCAAACAACGACTGGGGGTCAGGCACTGTTCTAGACTGAGGCACCATTCTAGACCTACTCTAGATGAGTAAGGTACAGTTTCTTCTCTTGAGGAGCCCATTTAACCTAAGAAGAACACAGTCGTATGGTTTAAGTGAGTGTGTATATTCACATCCATGAGACCCAAAGTGCACGAAACCAATACTAAACGTAGAGAGAATTTCTTTTTTTTTTTTTAAAGATTTATTTATTTATTTATTTAACAGAGATAGAGACAGCCAGTGAGAGAGGCAACACAAGCAGGGGGAGTGGGAGAGGAAGAAGCAGGCTCATAGCGGAGGAGCCTGATGTGGGGCTCGAACCCAGAATGCCGGGATCACGCCCTGAGCCGAAGGCAGACGCTTAACCGCTGTGCCACCCAGGCGCCCCTGTAGAGAGAATTTCTAAAGCGAATGAGACCACTGAGACACCCCCTCGTTTTACAGATCCTGAAGCAGAAAAGCTGAGAAAACTTCCCCAGGTCCCTCAGCTCGCCTGCAGTAACTCTGGAACTAGAACCTTGCCCCCCCCCCTCCTTCTTACTGACTACACACAGGCCTCCTAGTCAGTGCTCAAACAACACGTGTGCTGCAACCAGGTTTCCAGCCAAAGGGGTCATTCTGATGGCTCAGCCAGACACAAGGCCTTGCCAGTCTTGCTCACGTAACACATAACCCGACTCCGTTACAACAATGGCTTCTCCTTGACGTCGGGCCACAGATACTCCAACACGCAGTTGGTGGGCAGTGAACCTCCCGTCAAAGAGTTCTGTGTTCCTCAACGAAATGCTCCTCCCACCCGGTTCAACAGCGAGCAAACGACACAGCTAATTTCAAACCAAACTTCAGCCCTATACTTGACCGCAAAGTAGGTTTAGACCTTTTGAGTGCTGGCATACACGACAGTCGGAATCCTAACTATTTATTCAAATTGTTACACCCAGTGCCATGTAAAAGGAATCTTTGACTCTGGTCACCCATCGAGGCCTAGGATACTGGGGGAGGATGCCAGCATGTGTGGCGAGGCTGTGACGTGGCCTCCCCACAGATCCCGCAGACCCTCAAGTCCAGCACATGCCTGTTGGCCAATCTACCACCTGAACAAAAAGGGGACTCTCAAGAGGGAGCAGCTATGAGGGTCAATGGTCAGGATTATGATTTTAGGACCAAAGGCTCTATTGACCATAGAGCTGTTCTAAGGCTCACGGAAATGCTGGAGGGGGACACAATCAGTGGCAACTGTGTCCGCGAATGAAGCAGCTCCACATTCTTCTCATTTGGTTTTCACTCCTTAAGACAATAATGATGATGATCACGAAAGACCCGGCATTTTCAAGAATGAAAATCTCTAGAACTTTCAGGCTTGTTTCCTCATGGTCTAATTTACCATCTTCACTAAAACGAAAACAGCTCGAATATAAAATGTTAGAAAAGTTCTTGCTGAAGGGGGCTGGGCAGGGAAGAAAGAGTCAATAGGAGAGGTGACATCTAGGAACTGCTTTGGGAAATACTCCCAAGATGATGGAGCTTTACTCTAAATAAATAAACACCAGTCTTCCCATGGGGATAGTTTTGGGTAAATGCAAAGTATATGAGGAAGCAGAGCAGAAAAGGGAAAATGAAAATACCAACTTCCTGACTTCCTCAGACAAGGAGGCCAGACGCTTCCCCTCAGGCACCCACTTCTTGGTCACCAAAATCTCCGACACAAGGAAACATCTCAAAATTTTCTTGTGGAATCGTATCCTTCAACTGATGGCAGGCAAATCTCATTCTTTCTCTGGGGAGAATATGCTTTGGGGTTCCTGCCACAAATTAAATGCACTCGATGAGTTTAGGAAGAGAGGTCCCTTAAGAGCCATATAGGTATATACATGCACGCAAAAAGGAAATATCGAAAGTGAACAAGAGTCCCGGTAGTTCAGGGAGGAACCACCATGAGGAAGGCAGCGCCAGAAGGCACAGTACAGACTCAAGAAGGGTTCTGCATCTTATTCTGAAGTCCAGGTCTACCAAGGGATTTGAAAAGAAATACAGAAAACTAATTTAGCAGTGGAGAAACTGAGCTTTTCCATGCCCAATTTTTATGCTATAGGCTTCCTTCCCCGTTCTAGTTTTAGCTTATATACAGAAGGATTCAGGAATACACAAGGTCAAGTGCATGTGCGTACAATCCAACCAATAAATGAGCAATAAAAAAGCAAGACATGTCAAATATACTTCAACAAAGGTACCCCAAGGAGCAAGAGCTTGATCAGGGTAGAGAGACAGACCCTCGGGACAAGCCTGTCCTGGTGACTGTGGTGTTGCTAGTGCAGGTGGCCAGTGAGTATTTGTTGAATGGCAGAATCCCAAAGAATTTCCACGGATGGAGGGCAAGTTCCACTATTTCTACCTTGACCCAGAAACTCAGCCTGTCAACCAGCTTTGCAGGTTTTTGAGTTTAGTTCAAATGTACTCTGCGGGCCTCCAAAGAGGTGCATGAGGAGCAAACACTCCCAGTGTCCATCCACACAAGTGTGGACCCCTTTCCTAGGGTGAAATCAGGTCTGAGGAAGAAAAGGATGGCTCTTTAGATAATCCTAATCGCTCCCCTCCTCATTTAGTCCCTTTGTATTTCTTTCTTTCATAAGAAAGGGGCTCTCTGTCTAGCTTTCCACCATGTTCGTTAGGCCATCTACCAGATTCTAGAGCTTTGAAGAAAGATGAAGATTCACCTCTGGATTTAAAAAAGTCACACAGTCATATGTTTTATGCATTTGAAATGATAGAAGGTAGGACTTCCAAAAATTCAAGCCCACAGAGGTCTTCAAACATCCCCACGTGATGGACAGGACATCTCTCCTCTCATGGAGCTTACAGTCTAGTGGGGTCAGAGGCACACACCAACAGCCACCGTCTCCTTGTGAAAGATCTAAGAGAGTAACTTCTCTGAACCTCAGTTTCCTTACGAAAAAACCACTGACCCAAACCCAAAAACCACAGCCTTCAGCGCAGTTTTGAGGATTGAATTAAAAACAAACAAACAGAAAAGATGGGACAGTACTTTACAAGCTCAAATTGATGAGAAGGAAAAGTTTTAACTCCTTAAATCTTGGGACCTCTGGGTGGTAAATGTCTCTTACTATGTTTGACCTGCTTCACCGGCTGCCCATGAAGAACTGGTGCTCAGGAGAGACCCATCTCTCCCAAACCCTAACAATAAGGCCTCTCCGGCGCCCCTCTGCAGCCTACAGGTGTTCCAGTGGACAGACACACATACACCAGGATGCTTCGTGCACAGACAAATCCTGGTCCCTATCGTGGGACTCCAAAGAGACAGAGGTTTAAAAAAAAAAAAAAAAAAGCTTATTTTGGGAAAAACATGAAACAATTTTTCAATTAGCTTCAGTCCTAAGCAGGCACTGCCATTTATTTGCCCTAAGGATGAAAAGCCATAGACTGCTCCTAAATTCAATTTTACTTCTCTCTTTTGTAGACGTTTTATGAAACACCTAAATCCTCCCAGCTGGCAATGCTAGTGGGTAAAAGGGGAAAATGAACTCAGTTTTGGAAAGAAAGGATCACGTGGCACAGCTGAGCAATAGATCTTATGAGGCAGTCTGGTTCTACTATTTTCCTTTTTCTTTTCCCTCTTCTTTTTCGTGGGCACCCGTTTGGGGAGCAGCGTGGGAGAGGGCTGGGGTGGGGTACGACCAGGTTAAAAGCAGCCCGGGACACAACAGAAAACACTGAAGGAGGGTAACATTTATCAACTTGTGTGAAGAGAAAACTGGCTGCTTCGAACGTGTTAGACTAGACCCCCCTTCTGGCTTCAAGACTCCCTTTGTGTCTCATCACAGGACGTGTGTTAAGATGATGTGCAGTGTGTTTAAATAAAACAAGAAAACAAACTAAGAAAAATTTAGCGTTATGAAGAAGGAAAATCTCCTAAAAATACTTTACTATGACTTCAAACATGAAATCACATTTACAAAATAACATTTTAATGACTTAGGCGTAAGTGACTCAGGAACATATGGATTAAATTTCCTTCAAAATGCATATGGCTTGAACAATTAGGGGGGGAACTTGCTTGGCAAAATTAGCTTGGTTTGTAGAACACGGCTCTGGAAAAAGGAGAAAAAAAGAAGTCTGTCAAACTGCACTCACTGTAGCGTCCCTTTCTGGAGTTCTCTCTGGTGACTGAGTCAATTGGCTACATCAGCCATTACCTAAGAAACTTGGAACAACTTTCTTGGAAATGGTTTAATTCTTTTTCCCTATTTAGGCAAAGTATTCAATAAGTTTATAATAAATGACTCTCCTTCATCCCCAATATCATGTTAAAAACAGAGGTCCGCTTCTGTAAAAAAAAAAAAAATGTTGAGTTGTCTTAGGACAGAGCAAATGGCGACCGTGTCTTTTTGACAATGGGGCATGGCTACATATACAGAGATGTTTTTACTTCCTTTCAGTCCATTTGGAACAAACTTTAGAGAATACCTTTTCTCCCCCCGAGTAAAAGATGCAAATTTTAGGCAAAGTCCACAATAATCAGGCACTGTTTTACCTGCCCAGCCTTTTTTTTTTTTTTAACCAAACTTCACATGCAAAAATACTACCACCACCACCATCTCTATAAAATACCTTAGCATTCACAGTGTTTACCAATTCCAAAATGGACCCTCAAATATCATCTCATTCCATCCTAGGGGACAGTCATGATGAACATTTGACCCATTTTTTAGATGAGCAAACTGAGAACAGGTTCAGAGAAAGGTCATAGTGCAACTACTAGCCAGTGTGCCAACACCAACTGTACATTCCTGTCTTGGTATATTTTATTGTTCATTTTTATTTATTTATTTTTATTTATTTTTTTTTAGAGAGAGGGAGAGAAAGGGAGAGTGTGGGGGGTGGGGAAGGGCAGAGGGGGAGAAAGAGAGAGACTCAAGCAGGCTCCATGCTGGGTGTTGAGTCCGACATGCGGCTCAATCTCATGACCCTGAGATCATGACCTGAGCCAATATCAAGAGTCAGATGCTCAACTGACTGAGCCACCCAGGTGCCCCTGTTTATTTTTATTAATATTTAATAGTGGTACTCTCTAGAATGCCTACTCCCTTTATCCCCACATCCTAGAATCTTCATTCTTTAAGGACTGGAACAAATGCCACACCTTTCAAGATATGATCCTTGAACACAGTCTCTAAGTGTGATGGTCTTTTTTTTTTAAATGTGTCAACTGGGCTCACTGCGGTCTGCAGTTACTCCATCAAACACTAACTGGGTGCTGTTATGAAGGTATTCAATAGATAGGATTAAAGTCCGTTATCAGTCGACTTTAAGGGAGATTATTCTAGATAATCTGGGTGGGCCTAATTCAGAAAGGCCCCAAGACCAGAGCTCAGGTTTCCTTAAAAAAGAAGAAATTCCACCTGCAGATTGCAGCTTCATCCCCGGCACGCCCTACAGACTTCAGACTTCCTTGTTCAGCGCCCTGGACTGCATAAGCCAATTCCTTGCAATGAATCTCCTAATGTGTATGTCTCCCACTGGTTGTTTCTCTGGTTTAATCTTGACCAATTCCCCAGGTAATTCTCCCTCTCTGTTCCTATCATTTATATAATTCTTAAGCCATTTCTCTAGCTCATTGCTAGTACTGTAAGTTTTTTGCAAGCAGGCCCAGGTCTCAGGCATCTCTGTAAGCCACACAGCACTTGGCCTTACATGTGAATAAAATATTCACTGGAAGAATTAAATTATGTAATGAAAGAGCAGAAGAGAGAGTCCTTCATCCTCCTGTGAAACAAGTAAACCTGATTACAAAATGCTCATGGGGAAATAGGACTAGCAAAGGAGGGTCATAGCCTTACAGGTGATTTCACCAAGGAGAGATTTCTGTCACCTATGAACAGGTTACTGGATTATCCTCAGTGGACAGGACAATCCTCCACACGCAGGACAGTTAGCATTCCTGGGCCCAGGCACTGAAAGATGATTACAACCTTTCTGCTTCTACCCTGCCGAGGGACAACAAAAGAGACACATTTGCAAGTGAGCCCCCTACAGGGGCCATACGATGCTTATCAAAAATGGCCTTCTTAGCATTATAGCAATTAAAATTTATCAAAATACAGAGTAAAAAATTACACCGACAATGGCTTCTCCTAAAATAAGCTGCAGAATTATGGATCACAAAAGTGAAAATATACTAACAGGTTATCTGAATGCCAAAAAGCGATCACCGACCGAAAGTCACAGGCAGGGTAAGAGCTCTTAACTTTAGACATTTGACCCAGGCTAAGGATACAAATCTCTTTACTAGTTCAACACTTAGGAGCCCTTCTGTGAGCCGGGAGCTCTAATACCAGGCAGAAAGATTTTCAGGGAGTGCAGAGGGTACATTGGGATTTCCTGACTTCAAATATTCGTTATGTGGCATCCATGGGATTCGTTCTTGGGGATCTGGGGGCCTCATAAAGAGGTGCTCCATCTTCTACATCACCTGCTCAAAGTGATTTCCAGAGCAGCATCAGAGCATCATCTGGGAACTTGTTAGAAGAGCAAATTCTCAGACCCCCATTCCAGACCTACTAACTCAGGAGCTCCGGGGACGGAGCATTCTGCTTAGTGCCTATCAGACTCCCCTGCCAAGCTTGTTGGAACAGTCTGCGGGTCTCACCCGCTGGTGTTTCTGGTTCAGCAGGTCTGGGGCGGCGTCCAAGATTTTGTGTTTCTAACAGGTTCCCAGGACACACTTTGAGAAACTGTGGTCTAGATCTGCACTCGTCCAATGGCCACTAGCCACACATGGCTATTTACATTTAAATGAATTCAGGTGAATAAATAAAATCTTATGAAAAAAAAAAAAAAAAAGAAAAGAAACTGCCAAACTGGGGGAACCTGGGGGGGCTCAGTCAGCCAAGCATCTGCCTTTGGCTCAGGTCATGACCTGGGGACCCTGGGATCCAGTCCCACATCCGGCTCCCTGCTGATGAGGGAGAGAGTCTGCTTCTCCCTCTCTTTCTACCCCTCCCCCCTGCTCATGCTCTCTCACGTGTGTGTGCGCGCGCTCTCTCTAATAAATAAAATCTTTAAAAAAATGCATTCAGATGAAGTAAGCTAAAAATTCAGTTTTCTCAGTTGTATTGACTACAGTAGTCCCCGCTTATCCATGGTTTTACTTTCCACTGTCACCACAAGGTCAACAGCAGCCCAAGACTACGTCATTCCCCTCACTTCCCCTCATCCTGTAGTCATCTTATCAGCTCACATCATCACAAGAAGGGTGAGTACAAGGTATTTTGAGAGAGAGAGAGAGACCACATCGTTTAGCTTTCTATTACAGCCTATTGTCACAATCACTCTATTTCACTATTGTTGTTCATCTCTCACTGTGCCTGATTTCTAAATTAAACTTTATCACAGTGTACGTATAGGAAAAAACAGTGTATGCGGCGTTTGGTAGTATCTGCAGTCTCAGACACCCACTGGGGGGCCTTGGAATGTTCCCCTCAAGGATAAGCGGGGACTACTATACATCCCCAGGGCTCAGCACATGTCGCTAGTGGCTGCCGTACTGGACACTGAGGATACAGACCATGTCCATCACTGCAGAAAGTTCTACTGGACAGTGCGGCTCTGGAGTTACTGACAAGCGCCCCAGGAGAGCCCTTCCTTATACAGTCAGGTACTATAGGCAGAGCAAAGACCAATTTCACGTATTAACCTTACAACAAAAAGCACAAGGCCAGATGGACCAAGCCAAAGGCAAAAACTGCTTTGTGATGAAGCTGCTTCTCACACGGGCATTTGCTGTGGCTCCAGGAGGAGTACCATCAGGGGTTTCTTTATTAAACACCAGCTAAGGCTGGGGAATCCAGTAGTAGCAATGCAGCCAATGTCAGTTATCAGGTTCCCTCTCATTAGTTATCAGGGGTAGTGGTGGGGGTTAAGAAACTCAAGCCTTTACAAGCACAGGACCCTGCTCTAACTCTGATGGAACAGGAGGCAAAAGCAGAATCTATGGCACCAGCCACTGTTCATTTCCTGAAGGAGCTCTCGTCAAGGTTATTGCTGACCTTGGCCTTGCTGAGTCCAGGGCCCATTTCTCAGCCGTCATCCCACAAGGACTACATCTGGCACAGCTGAGAGCTCCTTCCTCCTGGACTTATTTTCAAGGAGCCACCCTCTCTTCTTCTCCATTTTCTCCCCATGTTGCTGGTCCCTTCTTCTCACTCTCCTTTGCTGGTACCTTCTTTTCTTTTCAAACTTCAATGTCAGAGACCCAGGCACTCGGTCCTCAATCTTCTTCTCTATTTACACTCACTTCCTTGGAGATTCCACCCAGCTTCATGAGTTTAAATACCATTTATGCCATGCTGATGACTTGCAAACATATTTCCAGACCACACCTACCATCTGGCCTCATACAAACCACCTCCTCACCGTCCCTATGTGGAGCTCTCATAAGTCTCTCACTCTCTCCAGGTCCAAGACGGAACTTTTTTCCTCACAGATCTGTTCTCTCTGCATGTTCAGGTTAATGGAAATTCCAACTTTCCAGTGCCCTCAGCCAAAATCTCAGTCCCCTCTCTACCTTCAAAATGTACCCAGAAGCTGACCTCTTTGCATCTCCTCCAGGGCAGCTGTCTGATGGGAGTTGTGGTCCCCTCTTGCCTGGACCGATGCAATGGACTGATCTGTCATTGGGTTTAAGGTCCACCATCTTGAGATCGTTACCTTCATTACATCTGCAAAGACTATTACTCCAGATACAGTCACATTCTGATGAGCTCTTCTGGGAGTCACCACTCAACCCACTGTGGTGCCCTACAGACCATTGTCAACACAGCAGCCCAAGCGATCCTTTAAAAAGTTCAATTATGCTAGTCTGCTGCTCAAAA
This sequence comes from Ursus maritimus, assembly GCF_017311325.1. Classification (NCBI taxonomy): domain Eukaryota; kingdom Metazoa; phylum Chordata; class Mammalia; order Carnivora; family Ursidae; genus Ursus; species Ursus maritimus. Next base: position 11,843,855 of record NW_024423343.1, read on the forward strand.
CCTTCTCAGGGTCCCATCTTAGAGAAAAACTAAAGCACTCAGACTGGCCTAAAAGGCCCTACATGATCTGGCCCTTTTACTAAACTCTTTATCTTCACCTACCTTCTGGGCACAGACAACACTGGCTCAGACTAGTGCACGTGAAAGAACTGGAAGAACGTGACCCGTGTTTTGAATTAGCACCAAGTAGACTTGGTCACTGACAACACTTGATGAGGAATAAGTCGGGGAGGTAGAAAGGTATTATGAATTTGGTTTTGTACATGCTGCATTTGGGATGTCCTTGAGTGTGTTATATATAATTTTAGAAGCTCAGAAAGAGCTTCCTCTGGTCTGAGGAGATCAATGTGGAAGTTGCCAGCACACAACCAGAAACTGAAGCCTTGGGAAAAGAAAAGAACAGCCAGGGCCGCCGGGGTGGCATAGTTGGTTGAGCATCCAATTCTTGGTGTCGACTCTCAGGGTCTGGGGATCGAGCCCCATGTCGGGCTCTGTGCTCAGTGTGGAGTCTGCCTGGGAGTCTCTCCCTGTCCCTCTGCCCCTCCTGCTTGTGCTCTCTCCCTAAAATAAATAAATAAATCTTAAAAAAAACAAAACAAAACAAAAAAAACCTAGAATGAAGTCATGGAGAACTGATATTCAAAAGTCAAGTCAAGGGAGGTGAACCTGCCAAGGAGGCCAAGGAAAGAGCCAGCAGCAGCCAGAAAGCCAGGGAAGTGGGCATCAGGGAGAAAGGGAGACAAAAGGTAGGGTTTTAAGAAGGGGTGATTCACTTGGGTAAGAAATGTGGGGAGGAAAAATGACCCCAGGCCTTGGCAATAGCAAGGTCACTGAAGAATTTGGCTGGAGCTGGGTAATTAGAGTAATGGCGGCTGTAACATGATCGAAGAAGTGATGGCAAGATTCAGAGTCGAAGAAGTAAAGACAAGAAGCAACTGGCTGCAGGGTGTCAACAGAAAGAAAGGGGCAGGTGAGTGGAAGGCAGCTGTGTTACTGCTCTCTCTTTCTTTTGGGCTGAGGCAGGAGAGAGGCTAGTATGTGTTTCAACGTTGATAGAAAGGACCCAGTAGAGGCCGACAGGCTGAAGACAAAGGGAGAAAGGGATGATCAATCAGTAACAAAAAATTTTCCTGAGAAGTCAGGACTTCTGTGATGGGGAGACCTCGCTGCCCAGCTGTCAGAGGGATGAGTTAAGTATGGGATTGGGTACAGGTAAGTTTGTAGTATTTTTTTTTTTTTAAGATTTATTTCAGAGAGAGAGCGAGCACGGGTGCCCACACGTGGGAGGGAGGGCAGAGGGAAAGAATCTCATGCAGGCTCCCTGCAGATCATGGAGCCCGACACAGGGCTCGATCCCAGAATCCCAAGACCGTGACCTGAGCAGAAACCAAGAGTCAGATACCTGACAGACTGAGCCACCCAAGCGCCCCAAGTTTGTAGTTTTGATAGGAGACTAAAGTCATTACCTACAGGTGGATTCTATTTTCTCGGGCAGTCAAGGCCAGGTGGGATGTTGGCGTGCATTTATAACAGGCTCAGTCTCCTCTGCTGGCCCATGTTCTCCAATCAGACTCAGGTGCCCAATGGAGGGTCTGAGAAGCCTAGTGGCTGGGCTCATCTGAACCTGCGGTTGTTTCCAGATGGGTGGAAGGAGGACAGAGCAGTAAGGGCATGGACAGTATTTGTAAGACAGTAACTGAGACAAAGGACAGGAAATCTAAGGAGGGAAGGTAAGAGAAGGAATTAATGGCCTGGAAACGGGGACAAAGAACACCTGCGGCTGAATAGCCAAAACATCAAGGTCACCTAAAAGCGGCTGAAACTTGAAATATGAAATCCATGAATGCTCAGAGCCCAGGATATTTCACATGAGAAGCAAAGGTAAGTTTTAGATACAGCTACTCTACTATCGAGCGTCACTCTACTTTCCAACAAGGAGGACCAGAGGGACCTTGACATTGAAGAGGTAAGAAGGAGGTACTGCGATTCAAGAAATAACATTCCGAATCTGGATTTCATACCATTAAGTTACTTCTAAATGCGCTTATTGAGTTCACCACAGCTGTTTCTGTGCAGGTGTCCTAAACGCAAGTTCTACCTGATTTCCTTTTTAAAGCTTCTCTCGACTGCAGTGTTTCTCAACTAGGGGTGACTGTGCCCCCCAGGAGACCATCGACAAGGTCTGGAGATATTTTTGTCTGTCACAACTAGGGGGGCAGGTGGATTCCATCCAGTCGGTGGGGGCCAGGTACTACTCACCATTCTGTGATGCACAGTCCCAACAAGGGACTCTCCAGCCCAAAAGGCCAATAGTGTTAAAGAAACCCTGCACCAGAGCAAACCTCCTTGAAAATGCAGGCCATTTACAACAGACAGAAGAGGGTTCAACTGTGGATCGAAGTAACTAACAAACTATCTTCAAATTTTCTGTCCCAGAAACATCCCAATGCCCTAAACAAAACCAACTTAGTTTTCAGAAAAGGCATCAAAACAAGTACACAAAAAGTCACAAGGTTTAGATAGTAAGAAAGCCTAGGGATGCACTTGACTTCTCCCTCCTTCCTTGCCCGGCTTTCCCCATCCTCTCATTTACCTCCTTCCCACGCCCTGGGGAATTAAGTTCTAATGATAAATTCATCTCAACAAAATTCCTTTACCAGAAGTAAATGTGAAAGTCGGAAGGATTTAGTAAGACGGCCTTTTGCCCATATATAGAAATGATGAAAGACCGGGCCACGATTAAATTCTGAGCAGAGTAACATAATTAGCAAATTTATGAATGGGTCTTCTTTTCACGGTTCCACTGTCAGGACTAATTACTTGTATTAATTAGAACTGTCAACACATGAATATGCTTGTTGAGGCTGCTTCCTATGGTAAAATACGAGGCTTGTAAATATCAAGACACTTGGAAAGATGCAAAGACTTTCATTTATTAGCAGCTCTAAATGATGTGGAGGCGCCGGCTGCACAATGAGCCTTGGGAATTGACTGTAAATAGATTCCTAGTTAATGAATTTGCTGTTTGTTCTTCCTTGCTTAGGCATTAGTCTCCGTGTAGCCTCTGGACGAAATAGCCGATACATCACTCGTTGGGAAGGACTGTCGTGAGGATAAGGAAAGAATGTGCAGGTTACCGAAAACTGAAATGTGTAGCCAGGATGGTTACGGTGGGCAGGAGGGAGCTCCTGTCTCTTCTCTGAGTCGCCGGGCCTACTGTAAAATACATTCTAAGAACTGCCTGAGTGAGAGGGGAAAGAGAGCTGGCGGATGAAGAACCAGAGTTGGAACACCACTTTTAACTCTGTGTGACCCTAGGTAAGCAGACAAATTACTTAGCCTCTCTGTGCCTTGGTTTTCTCACCTGAAAAATGGGGCTAGTGACCGAGCTTGTCCAGAGTTGTGGTGAGCCTCCAATGAGGCCATACACGCAAGGGGCTTCGAGCAGCACCCAGGTGAAGCATGTACTAGCTCTTACTGTTCTTATAACCATCGCATGTGGGACGGGGGTGGACACAGAAGTGAACACTCCTAGAAGGAGATCCTTGGAGTGACCTGCACAGTGATGAATAGCTCTGGAGTCAGATAGGTCTCAATTCATACCTTGACTCTATTACATTTAATTTCTGAGGCTCAACTGTGCCTGTCTTGGAAGTTCTTGCAAATAGTAAATGAAAAAAATGCATGTATTGTACTTGCTCTGCGTGGTCCATAGAGGGTTGCTGAATGTTAGTGGCTTAGTGATCATTCATTATTACCTTTCGGGAGAAATCTCCAAAATCGAAATGGATACCAAAAGAAAGGTTTTGGTAAGTGATCCAAGGTAAGCGTAGAGAGAAAACGTGTGGCAAAGGAGAAAGGGAAGCAAAGTGGCAAGAAGAGGTGCTAGAGCAAGGGCCTTCTGTACCGCGTGTCCTTCGTCCCTGCGTCAGGTGCCGCCACCACAGTGCCCGAGCACGCCTTAACTCTCTAACCACCACATCCCCACAAATCCCTTAATGACCCTGCTCAATGGTAAAGGAGAGACAGCTGGGATTCCAACTGGGGCCTGACTGACTGCAAAGCCCACACTCAGCCTGTGTTGAGGCGGAAAAGCAAGGCTGCAAAGGGCTTCCTCACAGACCGAGGGGTTTACAGATTCTAAGCTCTTTCTGCTTACTTTTTCCTTTTTCCCTTTACACATAAAAAATAGTAATCAGGGGCACCTGGGTGGCTCAGGTGGTTAAACATTTGCCTTCAGCTCAAGTCATGATCCCAGGATCCTGGGATAGAGTCCCACATCGGGCTCCCTGCTGAGCGGGGAGTCTGCTTCTCCCTCTCCCTCTGCTGCTTCTTTTGCTTGTGCTCTCGCTCTCTCTCTCTCTCTCTCTGACAAATAAAATCTTAAAAATAGTAATCAAATTCTTCATAGGCAAAAGCTTGTTCTAGCTGGTTGGCTAAACTTTTAACTGCTAACTACCATAAAATACCATAAAATGTTAAATTAGGGTCAGTTAATCAAGTCGTTTCAATTTTAATCCCCTTAAGTACCAACTTGGAGATAGTCCACAAAAGACAGAATTATTCTGTGTTTTATTTGACAACGCCCTTCCAGAGACTCCTATTTCTGACAGTGTATAGATGGCCCATCTCACCAGCGCTGCAGGGAGTGTTCCAGAAATGACCGAAAAGGGCATCTGCTAAGGTCCCTCCAGTTCAAAGATCTTCTATTTCTGAATATAGCAAGATGTCGAGACTACAACTGATTTCAATTGAAAATCCATTTCTGTATGAAACATATAAAACTAGACAACTAAGAAAATATAGTAAGTTTGACCCCTAATCTTATCTTAAAAATCTTGCAATACCTTAAAACCAACCAGGCCAAAAGTTTATAGCATGAAAATAATCAATATATAAAGAGAAAATCTAGTTGGGAGAATGTTCTGGATCATTTCACAAGGGTATCTGCTAAATACAAGATAACAGAAAATCCACGGAAGTTCCTACAAGTGTATTAAAAAAGCTGATCCACACTGATCACTGGAACCTGTTAAAACTTATTTTAAGGATATATCTTCCCACCTCTACTCTAGTTGCTCACTAATTGCTTTCGAAGCAAAATAGGCACCTAAGAATCCTACTGACAATCTTCTAAGGTGGTGGAGAATCTTTAGTAATGGTCAGGATGTGCATTATTGCTCGTCAAAGAACTCCGCTTATTTTTTGATTGCATATTATGCTTAAAAATGAACTTGCATGATATGGTAGAAACAGCTCTAGGTGGGGAGTGTAATGATGTGGATTCCAGGACAAGCTCCAGGATGGATAAGCCATGAGGGTCTAGCCAGAAACAACCTTTTTCCCCAGGGAGCACACTGCCAAGGTGGTTAGGACCAGGCCATTCCTAACGCCCTTACAGACTTAGAATCCCAGGAATAACTATGTTCACAAGAACTCGGTGTGATTCTTATAAGGCCAAGCCACTGCCACAGGGCCCGTAGACGAACAGTTATGCAGTTTCTGGAAATGTCAGCTGACCTCTCTTTAAAAGGCGCAGCGGAGCAGTCAGGTTGTAATCCTCTCTCAATTGGTGATTTCATGAACTGCAACTTCCCTAACCACGAAAAGGCCTGACAATTTCATTCCTCTACGAAGAAACGTGTTAAAAGGCAAAATAATAATACAATGAAGGACTACAAGCAATAATCATTAAAATTCACTGCATTATGTTAACATTCCTCATCAGTAAAATTTAAGTCTAGAGAACAGAATAAACAAAAATAAACATGTTATTTTATAATTTCTTAATTGCATGATTTCCAAGAAGAATTGGTATGTGATGTAAGACGGGCTTAATGTTTGTTTTTGTTGTTGTTTTGGATTTTTTTGTCCTGGAGACAGTCAAGAAACCATGTACCACCCCTTTCTTCCAGCCTTCACATCCCTAAACATTCCCAAACTGCCTTCCCCCTCCTCTTTTACTAGCAATGGTTTCACCTAAATCAGAGCTATTTTTGCTGATGCCTTTTACCACTTCCCTCCCTCCATACCCCCTTCCTCTTTTTCCCACTTGACCAAGTTCCCTGAAGGCAGGAAATGTGGTCTTCATCTTCATTTTGGGGGAAGGTGGGGAGCTATCTTCTCCTATTTGGCACAGTACGGATTCCCCATACATTCTAAAAACTATATATAAAGAATTTAGAAATCTAGGTACTATTGCAATGGGTGGTATTCTCAGTACCTCCAACCTAAAAAAACAAAGTGCTCACTGCCTTCTGCTAGAGCTCCTTCAGGACGATGCAGAGATCAATGGGAACCTCTCACCTTGTCTTCCAGGATCTCTCCACCTGAAGACTAGGGAAGCTTACAAGGCAATCCCAGTGCCTGGGCCCACACTGCCATCTCTGTGCACACTCCCTCACCCCAACCCCACCGGCTGTGGATCCTGGTTCGTAATTTTAAAAAGGTCCCCAGGTGATGCTAACAGGCAGGCAGCTGAGCATCACCAAAATCTCTAAACCATCTCTCCAGTTACTTCAATACTAGTCAACCGTATGTTTGGTCCTTCTTGAAGCACAGTCCTTGGATGCACCAGGGTCACCATTTACTTACAGAAACACACGGGACAACAATGGTTATTCTGTTTTCGGAAACCAAGTGAGGTCACCGCAGTTAGGAATATATTCAGTTCTCCTTGCTGTCAGTGAGCTGTATCTTTCAGAAAAGTCCACTCTCCTTTATTCTTAATATTGCCTTTCCTGTCTTTCCACTCAATTGGAAGATTCCATCTACAGTTAGCTGAGTGTTACCTGTGGGTTAGAGAACATTTTGGGATCCCATATCCCCTGGACTCTCACACATATCCACCGCAGGCCCCAACAAGACTCAGCCGTGAAATCTGCCACATACATTCCCAAGCAAAGCTGCAAGTGGGCCTAGAAGACATACATTGACCTCTCCTGGGAAAACTTAATCTGAAACTTCTTGATGAATATTTTACAGAACTCTGATTCACTATAATTTCTATAATTTCATTCTGATAGGAATGAGTATGAACACAAAAAAAAGAATTCACTAAGATAGTAAAGTACTAATAGCATTTCGTAGAGTATTAGTACTGTTATTGTTAATTAAAATATGGTGGTGACAACCCTCCCAATACAGTATAACAGGGAAAATAACCATGACTGAGTCCAGAGACTTCGGAACCAAGACTGTGTGGGCTCACCCCGTGGCTCTACCGCTTACTAGCTGGGTGACCTCAGTCAGCCTCCCTTTGGTTTCGTCTTCTCTCAAATGGGTAAATAGTAAAACTCACTGCATTGCTGTTGGATTAACACATGTACACACACACACATGTATACACACACGCAGATCACTTACAATGGTGCCTGGTATGCTAGGACTCACTTAAATTCCATCTCTCCCCCTGCAACCCGATCCCCACACACAGCACGGGGACCTTCAAATCCATATTTGCTCTTACTGCTCCCCTACTTAAAACTCTTCCTGGCTTCCGCTGTCCCAGGGCCAGCTACAAAACCCTTAAACACCGTGTACAGGATCTTTCACAACCGGATTCCCACCTAGCTTGCCACTCGGGGCCGCACCTGAAAAATATCTTGCAGTCCCAGACTACTTCATTTTTCCAATGGGCCATCCTCTCATCTTGGGGTCTTCATCCATTTTCTCTGCTCCCTCTTTGTTTAAACCCTTCACGACTCATCACTTCCAGGGGAAAACCAAAATCCTTAGATGTGCCGTGGCCTGGAACCCACTCATTGAAATTTAGGGTCAATAACCCCGATCAGCCCAAACTTAGATATTACACATTCATTCATATGAGAAAGGATGCTCACTGCCTAAGTGTTCCCACCTGCCGAACCTCACGACACTGAAGGTGATGGCAGAGATTATGACGTCACTACTCAGGAATAAGATCCGAGAATTCTGAGTCTCAAGTAAATGGCATCCTCTCTGTACGCCTCTGTCTTCTGTTTGCTGAAGGCGCAATTTTTAAGTTATCTTCATGTTAAGGAGTTGTTTTTCTGTTTATGGAACTGCAAAGAGCAGAGCAAGAAATGCTTTTTAGAAAATACAAGTCTGGGTGTTTTTAAGGACAGCGCTCATTTGATCTCATTATTCTGCCAGTTAACTGACAGGAAAGAATGTCCTAATTGCTCATTAACTCTGGAGATGTCCCCTTTGTATGGTGTCAAGGTCTAAGAGATACAGGGTACACAGCATCCGTACAAACTACGGCTGCTTTGGGGGACAAAGCATTAGTTTCACGTGGCTAAAAAAACAGCAGATGTTTTTGATTTGGGCTTCAAACACTCTTATCTATAATAGAGTAGAATTTGGTGGGGAGTTATTTTCTCCTCGGGCTAATAAGATGAACCACATTGCTGGTTAAATACTATTTTTTCTGGGGCCACATGGCTTTTCACAACCATTCCTAAGGAAAACATTCTTGGTTCAACTGCAATCTGCCAAAATGGCAGATTTTTTTTAATTAATTTATTTTTGGTAGCATATTGGCATTTTATTGTCATCTTGACTTTTAGCTCCACTGTTGTGGGAGTGCTGACAACACTGACTCCATCGTTGGCCCTCGTGTTGTTCACGCCCACACAATGAGCTCCCTAAAACATTATGCGTTTCAGGCCCCTTGGCGTGGATTTTTAAAAGGTACTCCGGAGAAAGGCTCTCCCTGAAGTCCTTTCACATCCACCCACCCATCCCCGCATGCAGCACCATAAGGAGTAAAAGCATAGCAGAAACACGCCATCAGCATAGGCACAGCTCAGGTCCCCTTCCTCAAAGCATACAAAGAAATCCAGAATTCCACTAAACAGCGATGCCCACATACCAAGAAGAACGGTCTACATGTTTCTGCAATATAGAAAACATTAACATAATAATTAGCAAATCATTAGGGTTACCAAGGGCTAGGAAATGTCATAACTTGACAATTGTCATCATGTCAAAATTATGCTCAAAATGGGCCTTGCAGGGCCCGAGTTATCTAAGTCAGGGGCTTATTCCCCTCTGCACCCCTAAATGCCTCACCAAAAAGCATCCTCTACACAACAGCAAATTACTTGGGGTTAAAAATTTATCTTTGTCACAGCTGTGTGTGCCAAAAGAAGGGCCCTGCGAACCCCCAGAGACACAGCTTATTTAAAGTTATAATGAAGACAGCAGGTGTTCTATACAGATGTCACTTCTTCTAGAAGACACTTATTAAACACTTTATCTCCCTTAATGTCGAAGGACTAGTAACATTTTATTTTCTTTCAGCATCACTACAGCCAAAAGTAAACTGTTTCCTTTTAGTCTCACTGAGCTGAAAATTAAAAACTACTGGGCTTTGGGTGGTTTAGGTTGATTTGTAAAGAATTCTAAATGCAGTGATTCAAGAGTCAACCCATACTGTTTTCTAGTAATGCAGAACTGTATTTTGCAATACATAAATGCTCTTCCACAGAAAGCACGCCAGAGTTCTCCTTTTCCTGGTGACCCAAATCTCTGGGTTCCAACTACCACACAACCTTTCGTTCAGATGAAGCAGAACAGATAGGAAAGGACCACTCTCTGTAAAACGTACAGAGCTTTACATTTCAGATACTGTCAGGTAAAATGGAACTGCCTGGTGCCACGGTTCCTAGCCTTCCGCCAAAGCAGCCTCGAACTAAGGCAGGATCCAGTGCATTCTAGAACCTTAAGAAGGAAATCACTACAGTAGGTGGGGAGAGCTAGCTACTGATGACAGGAGCCGTTGGCCTTCTTGTCTGCAGGGTGTGGATAACTTTAGCACAAAAGGTTTAGAGTGAGGGGAGAAGGGAAAGGAGGGGATAAGCAAAAGAGGAAAAGGGGAGACAGGATCTGGAGAGATTCTAGTTCAGACACTGGGCTCTGCTCAGTCTCCCCCATCACTCTGTGCCCATCAGTAGCCTGCAGAGGCCGGAGGCATGAATACATGATGTCTCTGCATTTCTCCACAGCAACCTGATGCCTTCAACGGAATGGGGCTGGGGAGAACATCAGAGAAGAGCATGGCTAATACCGAATATTTTCAGCAATGCATAGATTCATTTTAATAATATGTTTTTCCTTCTAAAGGTTCCACATGATTTTGCAGAAATTTTAGAAAATGGAGTTAAGCCGAAACAAGAAAATAAAAGTCACCATAATCTCATGCTTGAGAAATAAGGATAATTGGCATTTTGTTAAATATTATCCCAATCTTTTTTATACACATTTACTAGGTCTTCCAAAAATAAATGGTTTTGTTTTTTTTTTTACTAAGAATACTGCCTGTATCGTTGCTTCTCATTCGATACACTGTGAACCTGCTTCTGTCTTTTTAATGGCTGAGTATTATTCTACATCATGATTTATGTAATCTGCCCCTTATCGTGGCATGATTAGGCCATTTGCAATTTTTCCAAAGCAGATGATTACAATGTAATTTTAATCAGCTTAATATTTATAGTAATCTTCATAACATTGCACAATTTCAGTCTTGTGTTACAACAAAAATAGATTTAAATAACACAGATGTGACACAGGAAGATTTCTGGCCCCTAATTGAGATTCATGAAGATATATAAATACATATTATGCATGACTCTCACATCTGGCTCTCCATAACTAAGTGCAACAGAATTATAAATAGTTCTGGACCCTTGGAGAACCGCCATGTGATGAAACTAGACCACTGTGAAAGCTATTTGTGATTCTATAATAAACGGAAACCAACATATGACTCTTGATTTTTCTTACTAGCAACACAACACAACAAAATGGATGGAAGACGGTGCACAACTCTTAGGAGAAGACTTTGAGAGGCAGAGCGGATAGCAGTAGAAATTCTCACGGGAATAATTCCCTCTCACAAGGAGCGGGAGAAATGTGTAACAGCCTGACCTAAAATTCTGATGTCTAAAGCCACACTTAATGTGAGCACATTCATTCTTTTTTTGTTCTGAATCATTTCTCTTCTAAAACGAAAGCTACTGAACAAAAATAGAGCCCTATTTAAATGAACGACACAAATATTCTTAATTAAAATGTTGCTAATGTGTCCGTATTAAAAATATTTTCATGCTCATATGCTATAAACTTTGGTAGAAATGAATGAGAGCCAAGCAGATGATGTATGATTGTGCACAGTAAACTTTGTGTGTGTGTGTGTGTGTGTGTGTGTGTCCTATAAGGTACCTGAGATGCAGGTTTCTTATGTAAAAGGGTGTTCTTTCCCTACACAAATGATTTATTTTGCTATTTTTAATTCTATCAAGATCTGTTGCTTAAACAAAACCAAAAACCAAACAAAAGAATTTAGCCAATCATTCATGGGCAGGTGAGGACCACAGTAAAAGAAATGTCCTTGTTATTCTAGAAGTAATACGGTCTTTCTAAATGTAGCCTAGACTGTTCCAAAGCGGCCACACCCATCTCAGTTCTCAGGATTCTGAACTCGGGAATATCACAACTGCCAATCCACCTCCCAGAACACAAACAAATCTCCAACTCAGTGACGTCCTGACTGTATGGAGAACATACATCTCTCCTGTACGTGGCAATTCAGTAGCAGCCTAGAAATGCTTCTTCTAAAAGGCTCTGTTGTATGATAAAAAAAAGTGTCCCAACTAGGAACAGAGAAGTCTGGCCTCCTTGCCTGCTGTTTCCCACTTAGAATGTGACTCTGGGCAAATCATTTAACTTCTCTGTGCCACCGCTTCACCGTCTGAAAGAATGAAGATAATTACAAATGCTTATTTCAAAGCGCAGTATGGGGTACGTGAACCTTCCTAGCACCATGGACAGGCACTTAATTCTTGTTGACTTGGAAAGAATTTCACCAAAACATTTGCGGTGCTTTCTTTTGGGCGCCTATATTATGGGTAGCTGCAAGGATACACCTCAAAAGTTATGTGGTTTTTCTCTGGGTGGTGGGGTTATAGGTTATTGTCTTCTTTTCCTATTTGTATTCTCCACAGTGAATATATATTGCTTTTTTTTTATAACTAGAACTACCCAAATAGTAGAAGACTGTGATAGATGGGCTCAGGTACCCATCATCGCCTGTCTTAGTTCCTCAGCACCATCTACCTCAGGACATCTGGAATTCAGGTAGAACTTCCAGAAAAGGAGTTGAGAGCTGCTCACTCCTATGGCAAAACAAAAGCAGACCCACACAGCAATCACAACACACATCTTAACAGATGTTAGCGCACATATGTGAGAGCCACCTGTCACACTTCCTCACCCACTTCCCCCCTCCCTTGAAGGCCAGGTGGACTCTGCCCCTGGCGGCAGGGGAAAGCTGAAAGTCTGTCTGCAGTCGAGACCAAAAGGCTCACGCAGGGGTTCAGCTCTAGGGTGGCCTCGTGGACGCCCTAGAAATATGGGTCCAATCTAGCACCTTCTAGGGAGGTCCTGTCTCCCAGGCCCCTCACACCTGCCTACTTCACACCTGCATCCCCAGGGCAGGACACTGTCAACAGTAACCGAGGCCAAGTTCACAGACATGGATATAGATGTGATGGGCTTCTCCGAGTCTGTTTCCTTGTTGGGTGAAAGCAGGTGTCAGATATGATGACCTCTAAGGTCACGCTCAGTGCCAGCATATCACAGTTTCATTTGAAAATGGTGCGGCTTTGTCTCATTTTTCATCACTGACTTTAAAAATAATTTAAATAAATTAAGCAAAGGATTACAGTAACACATCCTTCCCCAAGATTTAAACTGAAGTCACGTGCTTAATATGCTCAACAATGTGACTCTTTACAGACACCAAACTCAATACTGGTATCATCACCCAACTCACAGATGGAGAAGGAATATTAAGGCACAGTCATGCAAAACATTACATATACTTTTGATATGTAATTATAATGCTTAGAGAGGAATCAAAAAGGCTCAAATAAAAAGAAAATAAAATCTGATTCACTAAAAATATCAACTACTGAATCTATGTAACAAAGTCTGGGTCTTCAGTTCAAAAAATAAAAACAACACGTTTTGTTTTATATTTTAGTATAAATACGTAGGATTAGAAACTTCCTCATACCCTCAATTGTTTGATTAATAAGAATGGAAGATCCACTGTACTTTCAAAGCACTATTTGAGATCTCTTTTCCAAATTAATACATTTTTGTAGAAACAACAAGAGTTTCTTAATCAGGCCTAAATTAATCATTTTCTGCAATTATTGGATTTTATGAAATACTAAATATACACATCAATTACTCCTGAGATTACTGTGTAGACAGCTTGAGTATACAAATCATTGTATTAGTAACCTTGATAGTCTATAAAATTCTTATATAACTTAGGGAATCGTGATTGCTGAAATATTTCACAGATAGGTAAGTAAAGTGATCACCTCATTTCAAAAGTTAGTAGGGGCATGTGGGTGACTCAGTTGGTTAAGCGTTCAACTCTTGATTTTGGCTCAGGCATGATCTCAGGGTGCTGAGATTGAGCCCTGGGCAGGCTCCGCGCTGGGCATGGAGCCTGCTTAAGATTCTCTCTCTGCCCCTCCCCACCCCCTCTCCCCACTGGTGCTCTCTCTCTCTGTCGCTCTCTCTTAAAAATATTTCAAAAGTTACTATATCTCTTTCGTGAATCTAATATATTGGTTAGCTGAAGTGAAGTAAGTCCCTTAAATCTCCCATTGTTCAGAAAAAAGAATACTATTTTTGGTTTGATAGTAAAGAACAGGATGCCTTCCTTTCTGTAGCCTACAATGCTTAACAATATCTGACACATACGAGAGGCTCAAGAGGCTCAAATGAGGATTTGCTGAGTAACAGAATGAATGATGATCTGAGCAACATGAATGTGCAAGGTAATATTTCTGAAACCGTTAAGATTTGGTAGCCTCTAAGTGTGGGGAGGATGGGGGGGGGGGAGACATGGGTGGGTGGAATTAATTCATTAGCGTTTTGTTTTTACTTTTATTGTTAAATCTACTCATTAACATCTGAATAATGCTTTCAATAAATGGGGATTGTAGGGGGTGGCAGAGGAAAAATTATAAATATACACAAACCATTACTGTCAAGTTCCCAAATATGTTTAAATTTCATGTATCTTTATTTCTATTTTGTTATTCCAGTAACAGTAGGCTATTGGTTAATATTTTAAAATTTGGGACCTCAAGAGAAGCTGGCTCCTTTACAATAGGGACCTACACAGAACTCTGGTCCACTCATTATTTTTTCCCTGGCTGGGATATTCACATGTTTCACAGATTTTAAAACTCATTATACTTACGTTTCTTTATGTGCACAATTTGACATCTAGACACAGTCTCGAATATCCAACTTCACTCACCGAAATGAGAATCTCCAACACAGACTAGCAAGTAAGAATCATAATCCAAAGTAAGTGTTCTGCAATGAAACCGCTTTTAGACAATCTGGCAGATGGTACTTTTTCATTACATAGAAACTTTTCCTAGGGGAAAACACACCAATTTACTTTAAAAAAAAAAAAAAAAAGTGAAGTGGTCACACAGAATTAGTTGTACATCTCTGTCTTGGCCTCCAATGCCTCTGCGAAGCCAAGCAGGCCAGCCGCAAACATTTGCATATGTTAAAAACGGCCCAACTGTATTATGCCTGCACTGCGCCAAGGAAGGATCGTATAATCACTCAACTGAATGAGATACCACCTCGCAATCCACGTGTGGATCGGCTGAGGTCTGCTGCTGATAGCTGTGTGAATTTACATTCCTGAAACGGTCTTTCATCCGTGAGCCCTGAGATCTACATGTCACACACCAATATTCCTGACGGTTCCCAGTGCCGCCACCCCTTTCTAGCTACACCCCTCCTTCTCAGTCCATTACCACAGAATAACGGAAAAGGAAGAGAGGACCCAATTCAACTCTTTACTATAAAAAAAAAACACAACAAAACAAAGGTCTGATTAGATTCAGTCATTCACACCTCAAGTAAAGCTGGTTCATTAATAAGCCAGGACTGAATGCAGGACACTGACATTCCCATCATTTTCCCTTTGTACTAGACCGGGAAAGAGAAAAAGAATGAACATAATGCATTTCATTTTTCTCAAAAATGTTCACACAATAAAGAAACAAGACAAATGCTGCTCTTATATACATTGGTGTAGCTTCAGTAAAAGGAAAAACGTATGGGAGTTCTCTCTTTTTTTTTTTTTTACCGAAAATGTGTCTCAGTTGGTCCCTACAAACACATAATGCTTATAAACAAGATTCAAAGATATTGTCAAATCATCTGTTAACAACAAAAGCATTAGATATTCATTTGGAACCTAAATTTTCTTTTTTCTAAAATGGCTTCCCTGGTAATTTCACATCCAAAGATGGAAAGACAAAGCAGCAACCAGTCTCGTTCTGAAGCCAAGACCTTTGTAGTATATTCTACCATAGTTTCACATATGGCTAACCAGCAACCCCAACTGTACAGTGTGGGGGTGGAGGAGGCGGGTAACAGATCAGCTTGATTTTCACGAGGGAGCCAAAGTGTGACTGTGGCCATTTGCCTTGCAGAAGAGTCTACGAAAAGCAGCACAAGTTACGCCACTTGCCAGTAAGGATTTCCAGCTTTAACCAGTACACATGCTCCAGGCTGGCAGTTGGGGGTTGAAAAGGACACAGCTTTGTACCCACCCGCCAGCTGAACTTGGTGGCAGGCTATTAAAAAAAAAAAAAAAAAAAGGCACAAATTATACATGGAAGGATGTGGGGGAGAGGAGAGAGGAAAATGCAATGAGCTAATGTTCCTACTTGGCATCTGCCTTTTGACTCAAAGAAAGAGATGGCTCTTTTCCAGAATTTTTCTATTATTGTGGTATCAGCTGCCTCTTGGACTCGCTTATAAAAGCTGAGACTGCCAACAGAACAAGATTTCTGTTGATAGTAGTAAACGTGCACGCTCCTTGAAATAATAGGGATTTCAAGATTTCTCCTACAAGGGCTACTTTGGTATTACTATCACCAACATGAGCTTCTGGGCCTGTATGGCCAAGTACTGGTAAGGACCACGACCACAGCACATTCTGAACTTAAAAAGGTGCTACCTTGATTCTTTAATTTACTCCTCCAATATATTTAACTAAAGAACAGTTTGAAACTAATTGGTGCTGGATGTTTCTTGCAGGACTGGCATTCTACCAAATGAATTTCTATTAGTTGGCCTTTCAAATCTCAGTGTTACTCTAGCACACTAACTTTTACCCTGAAGACTGGAAATCCAAGAGAAAAAAAATTACGCATTTACCCAGGCTTTTTAAAAAGGACTATAGATTCTACCTACTTCATGAGGGAAAGATCTTCTTCACTTAAACAAAAAAAAAAGGTAGTAAATAAATATACTAAGAATGATAGATTCGAACCCTGACGAACAACAAGGAATGTCTCCAGCTTCCCTTTGGGGTGTAGAAAGCTAGGAGGAGCATCACTCCTATCTTATAATAAACATAAATGCAAGACAATCTGCAAATTAGTGACTTTTTCGCAACCCATCACAGAGCTGAAGCAGTCAGACAACTAACTAAACAGAGACCTAAAAATGTATCGGAGCACTTGCTCACCTATGTCAGACTCCACCGGACACTAATAAAAAGAATTTAGCCAAAACCATGAACAAATTGCTAAAGGCTGAGTGTGAGCTAGCAAGAGAACACACGACGTATTCAGAGAACACATAACACAAAGTGTACTGGGGGCTACAATATAAAAGAACTCACACCCACTTTTAGGCTCTTCTCAGAACCTCTGGTGGACAGGCCTCCCAAAAGGGACAGGTGAGAGTGCCCGGAAAGCATCCTTTGTCATTCCTGGTTCAGTCCTGGGAGAAAGAACAGCAGCCCTTGCAGGAAAGGTTTGTAAAATAGGCTGCCCAGATCCTTCTTCTCCATCTATCCTCACGGCACAAAAAACGTCCAGTGCCCGGAAGAAAGGCAAAAACCACTGTTTCCCTAACGGAAATGGTGAAAACTATGCAGCTTAGGAAAGGAGAGGGGAAATAAACAGGGACCTCTAAACCTGGAGGAGGGCCAGGAACACCCAGAAGGCCACACCTCCAAGAGAGGCACACAGTCACTGAGATCAAGGCCCAATCAGGGTGTACCCCACTGCCTCCCACCCCTAGACTGCGAAGTGCAGAGTGAGAAGCAGCAGCAGCAGCAGCAGTCCCCCGGGAGAGAGGCATGAGAGCGGATGGGGAGTCTACCCAAGCCACAGCGCAGAGGAAGGGCTGAAAGCCAAGGTCAAGCAGACACTGAGTACACCTCATCAGCAAATCAGCCCCCACCCTAAAGAACAAGGTAACACTGCAGGACGCTGAAAGTGTTTGGTGTACAGAGGGTGAGCACAGCAACAATAGGCTTCGGTATCACTGATAGCAATTTGTTTCATTCGAAATGCACTAGGCAATAGAACAAGTAGATAATCAGAAGGGATTGGAAGACCTGGGTGAGCTAGACTAAGTTAGCCTAATCAATGTTTATGGAACATTCCACCCAACCAGAGCAGAATACACGTCTGTTTCCGGGGCACAGGGCATTTTCACCATGGTGGGCCATAAAATGGCACAACCAGGTAGGACTTACCCTGGGAATGCAAACCTTCTTCAACTTTGAAAATCAAAATAATTTAGTACGTCAACAGACTAAAGAAAAAAAATAATCTCAACATACAGAATTTTCTTTTAAAAATTACTCTTTACAATAGCATACCTCCCCCTCCAAAAAACATACTTAGGTATAAATCTAAGATAATACATGGAGGATCTGAATGTTCACAACATTTAGTGGTATGAAAATCTGATTACAACATAACATTGAATGAAAGCAAGTAAGGTACAAAACAGTATGTATATATGGTCAGAATTTTACAAAATAAAACTTGAACCAAGTATTTTTTTCATAGGGAAAAAAAGGCTAAGAAATATTAAGGCCTTTAAAACAATGTCTCTGGTTTCTTGTTCTTAATAAGGCAATCACAAAGTGTTTTAAAGAAAATAGAACTGAAATGAACACAAACAACTTGTAAAGCTAATTCCTTTGCTGCTACCTGTTACTGTATGATGCACTTCACTAAGTCTCTTTAGGTCAGTTTTCTTGGAACTAGTTCCACATGCTCTTAGAAAACATTAATTTAATAAATTGGTTTCCTCATTGCAGAACTAATTAGAATCCTCAGTATACCAGTGCCATTCTGGATCTTTAACGGGGTATAGTTTGCTATGTTTATGGTTTTGCGGTCTTTTCCAAATGTATTTGAATGTAGTACTTGTGGAGGGGGCTGGTGAGAGAGACAGGACAGGGCTGTTTGGCTGACCTTCCAACGTAGGTTGCAGACATCACATTATTTGGCTTCTAAATACTTCAGTGTGTATCTCCCAAGAATAAGAGACATTCTGCTACTTATCCATGATACCATTATCACATCCAAGAAAGTCCAATTACTTCCCTAATAACTTCTAATATCTAGTCCAAATACAAAATTCCCATTTTATTTAAAAAAAAAAGTTTTTATAGGGACTCCCTCTGCCCACTGTTCCCCCTGCTCGTGCTCTCTCTGACAAATAAGTAAAATCTTAAAAAAAATGTTTTTATGGTAAGTTTTTCAAGTTTTTTATGTTATGTATGGTTGTTACTTCCTTATAATATAAAACCATACCCTGTTTTTTTCTTTTTGACATGGATTTTTTTCCCTCCAGGAGACCAGTCTCCTTGAACTGCAGAAATCCCATTTTTGTCTGACTCTTTGTCCGTGGTGTTACTCAGCTTGTTCCTCTATCCCATGTATTTCCTGCATATTGACGCTTACACTGGAAGACTCAGAGTCAGGTTAAACACTTGTAGCAAGAGTCTGTCGTAGCAAGAACACGATGCTGTGTTGCTCATACTGCATCATATCAGGAGACTCACAACAGGCCGCCTCACTGATAACACTGCTGAGCACGAGCACGGCATTCAGGAGGCGACTGCCAAATCTCTCCGTCGCGAAGGTACATCTTTCCCTTTGTTATTAGCGTCTCCACCATGAGACGATACGTTATCACTGTCCTGTCTCTCAATAACCTTCTAAGTGATGGTTTTTTGTTTAATCCTTGATGGTCTTTGCAGGACTACCAGTTATTTCGTTGGGTTCCTTATTAATTTTTATTTATCTCTTCAAAATTTCTTCATAGGAAAACTGAGTCTTTCTGATGTACAGGCAGGTGAGTTCGGACAAATACAGAGTTTTGTAGCCGCCACAATAATCAAGACACAGAATAGTTACATCGCCTCAAAAAATTCCCTCCCACACTCCCTTTGGGGTCCTAAATGAAGTCTGGTACAAAGTCCAAGCTCAGTAGCTTTACTCCAACCTTACTTGTCCCATAATATTTCCTGTCTCGCCTACTAGTGATTCAACTCCTGTGTGCATAGGAATAAAACCATGAACATTTATTTAGTACAGGCCCTGGGGCCCTACCCCCCAAAATTAGAAAGGCTAAGGCATGCTGCTTGCGATCGTGAAACTAGTAAACCATTGAGTATATGCGATATGATGATTATGAGCATG
The DNA here is from genome assembly GCF_017311325.1 of Ursus maritimus. Classification (NCBI taxonomy): domain Eukaryota; kingdom Metazoa; phylum Chordata; class Mammalia; order Carnivora; family Ursidae; genus Ursus; species Ursus maritimus. Next base: position 11,863,414 of record NW_024423343.1, read on the forward strand.
GCCCTAATTCTCTACTTTTCCTTCCATCCACACCCTCTGCAATGTGACTGTGCAGCTCCTGCCATGAAGAGGTGGACTCTATTTCTGAATCCCATCAGTCTGGGCAGTGACTTGTTTCAGCAACAAAATACAGTGGCTTTGGCGGGGCACCAGCACAAGTCTTACTTACTTCTACTCTCCTGGAACCCTTGGGCTGAGGCCCCGCAGATGAGCCTGGGCCACCCTGCTGGACGAGGTGGGGTGTGCGGCCTCACCTCCACCATCGCCTCAGATGACGGGCAAGTCCATGGGGTGATTCCAGAGCAGCCAGCTCCACGCGACCCACTGTGGACAGGCCACGATCCCGTAAGTTTGGCCAGCTGACTCACAAGCCCAAGAGCAAGAAGGCATGTTTATTGGTTTTAGCCATGTCAGGGTGATTTGTTACACAGCAATAGATGACTTACACACCCCAATTCCTCTTCGCCCAGGGAGTACTGACTTACTCTCCCTCTCTGTTCCCCACACCTGCCCCCGCCCCCTTCCTCATTTTGGGCTTTTATTTCTTGTTCAGACTGCTGCTGTCGTTCTACCTCCATGCACACTGCTGCTGTTTGTGCTCTTTAAAGTCAGAAGTCAGGTTGTCATATGTATGGATTCCTGTCATCTAGCATGATGCCCGGTGCCCCCCACAGGTGCGCAGTCCTTTTTTGTGGAATGACTGTTGCCAGATTCATAAAGCACAGCTCTGATCACATCACTCCTACATGCAGGACTCTGCTGGCACTTACAGCACATACCAGGTCCGTTTTCCACCTGGCCTACTCGATTGTAGCTGTAGCCCCGCTCCCCACTCTTCTTCCCCTTCTTCTCTTTAGGCTCCGTTCCGAAGTGAGGGCTGGCTGACCACGCTCTTACTTGCCTGTCTGTGTGATACTGACTTGGCCGCATCTCTATAAATTCGACGCGTTCTTCAAGGTCTAAGTCCTCTTTGAGAGTCTGGTGGGTCTAGTGAAGGAAGAGCTCGTCCCTTCTCCCTGCCTCCAGCACTCAGCCTAAGCCTCTCGTAGCTGAGCACTCTCACCCGAGCACCTGATACTACGGTTACCTGTCTGGTGTGGCATCTAGCAGGCATCTCCTCTATCTGAGACTGTGAGCTTTTTGAGGGAGAGTACATCTTTTACCTCTCTGTATTCCCTATGGTACCTAACGCAGACCAAGAAACATAGTAAGACCTTCAGAAATGCTTACTGAATGAATGAATGGATGGTTTCTCGTCACTACTAAAACAATAACAACAGTAGTAAGCCAAACCCACACCAAAGATGGCAAGATAAATACAGTGGTTTTCATGTATCAGTCTGTAAAAGAATCTTCTGGAAGGCCTGTTGAAAATACAAATTCCTAGGCTCTGCTCCCAGAGAGATTGGTTTCGTAGGTCTGGAGTAGAAGCCTAAGTTTGAATTCTCACCAAGCTGTCCATGTGATTTTGGGGAAGGTTTGTGGGCAACACTTCGATATATACAGTGACATACGGCCTGCTTTGTAGATATGAATTCCAAAGTAGACTCCTTTTTTCATGTACCTAAGATTTTTTTTTTTTAAGTTTCTTGACTTTAATGCCAAGGCACCGAGGAGCACAGCGGGCCTATAAAAAGAACAACTTTAACAATACATACATAGTCTGGCACCTTATTAGCTTAGGGTGCTGGGAATACGGCATCACACCCCATTCTTTGAAATCACAATCTGCACACATTTTTTCATCTACATATCCTTTTTATAAACTATTTAAAGTTTAATTTGCTACAAATAGTCCTTTTTCAGACCATCTCACCATGTGAGGTATGCTTTAAAATAAGTGAAGGGCGCAAAATTCCTACCTCGGTCCCAGAGGCTGGCTCTTAATGCTCTCTCCAGCTGTTCCTCCTCACTCAGTCCTGCTGTGTATGCATCATAGTTCCTGGGTACATCTTCAGAGTAACCTGGCCTGCCATATGGGTAATCATCCTGATATCTGGAGTAGCCTACAGGCACAAGGAAAAGGTTACAGAACACAGCCACATACTGTTCTTTCCATTCCCCCTATTTGTAAGCAAAGACAATAAAATAATCTATGTCATCATTTTGAGTACAGTAATAATCCTCAAAATAAGAAAAGATGACAAATGGAGAAGTCCTCCATGAACGTGGGCAGTGACAGTCTTATCACTGTTGTACCCACAGTGCCCGACGTGGGACTGCACATGCGTGAGTCCTTATGAGCTGAACAGGAAGAAGATACTAATTCAGAAGGTCTGAGAGGGTACTGGAGAGGGGCTGGTATGAGCTATTTTCATCTGGAGTGGATTCTTGCATTTTAGAGCTATACAATACTTGGAGAATTTTCTATGAAGTCAAGGGAATGGTTGAAATGATAGCAGATAAAGTCTTTCTGTCTGCTCCATACCATGAGAGGCAGACTAACAATTATTGCAGATACTGCAGGATTTCTGTGCTGGGTATGATACTTTGGACCGTAATAACTACACTGAGATATACAAGGCGATGTCACTATAATTATAATTTTATGTCAAAGAACACAGTTTCTATTAATAGCACTTTTTGGTTGCTAGATAAAATGAGAGAAGAAACAACCTGCTCATTAAATAATGCTTTAAGTATCAAACTTACATATCCCATTAATGAAGGTCAATTACAGAGCAGAGTTCACTTTTGCAAGGTGTTGCCATCAATCTTTTTAAGTTGGTTGGAGTTTACTGCTTACATCTTTAATTGCCACTTTTATGTAATTTGTTTCGAAGAGAATTTTTTCCCCCAAAAGATTACCAATCTAATTCTGGTGTAATGAGAGAGAAGTAAGAGTCTGTTTAACTTTATTCCTTCTTTCCTTCCATTATCATACCCTTTGGGGATGAGTTTTCAAATGTTTAATTAATGTGCTTTTTGTTGTTGATCAACATTCCTACCCTTTACTTTGGTCCTGTGTCATAGGTCTCCATATCATCAACAGAGTTTAAATTTCTTATTGCTTTAAGACTAAAGAAAAAAAATACAATCAAGCCAAAAAGAGGAACACTGTAGGGCAGAACCTGGTTAATTAATATTTCATATTCAGAATATTTGATAATTGGTCCTGAGGCTATTTTAAAGTTTACTTTTGTGCTGGTTATAAATAAAATGCAAGATTAATAGGGAAACAGTTTAACTATTTCCTATAAGAATTTTCAGGCACGCCAAACAAAAGTCTTTATTTTCATATAAACAATGAAATGATAATAAAACACACTGATCTAGTTTCAGCTGATAATCTAATGTAACCATACAAATTTACATGAATATTTATCATGTTCTATGTGTCTTCTGGTTATGTTTTTATAGCAGCTTCTTAATGAGATATAATTGACATACTATATAATCTACCAATTTAAATTGTACAACTCAATGGCTTTTAGCATATATTCACAGAGTTCTGCCATCGCCACAACCAATGTTAGAACATTTTCACCACCCCCAAAAAGATACCTGTACCCTTTAGCTATCATCCCCCATCCCTCCCAGCCCTAAGTAACCACTAATCTACTTTCTGTCTCTATAGCTATACCTATTCTGGACAATTACATAAATGAAATCATAGAACATGTGATGTTTTGTGTCTGGCTTATTTCATTTAGCATAACATTTTCAAGGTTCGTCCATGTTGTACCATGAATCAGTACTTCATTCCTTTTTGTGGACAAATAATATTTCATTGCACGATTATATCACATCAATCAATTGATAGACATTTGGGTTATTTCTACCTTTTGACTCTGTGAATAATGCTGCTATAAACCTTCATCGATAAGTTTTTATATGGACCTATGTTTTCATTTCTCTTGGGTCCATACCCAAGAGTGTGATTCCTGGGTCATACGGAACTTCTTTGTTTAGCCAGTTGGAACTGCCAGAATGTTTTCCGAGTTGTGCCATTTTACATTTCTTTCATAAAGGTACGTCAATAGGTTCAGATTTCTCCATTTACTACCTATCTTTGTAATTATAACTATCCTAGTAGGTGTAAGTGGTATCTCATTATGGTTTGGATGACTAATGATATTGAGCATCTTTTCGTGTGTTTATTGGTCATTTGTACATCTTCTTTGGACAGTGGTCTATCCAGAGCCCTTCCCCATTCTTACTGATTATTACAACACTCTTCTTTCTTGGTAATATTTTACAATTTCTTTGAAAATCACAAAGTGAATGATTAAACATTAAATAAAATTGTTCAGGATTTGGGGCACTGATTCTGACAAGCCTTGCTCCTAAAGTAGTAAAAAGTTAGTGGGAATTTACTAAATACCTCCAATAACCCAACTTCCACATTCTCTCTCCTGCTTCCCATATCAGAATATTAACATCATGGTATTTAAAACAGGGGAAGGATAGAAGCAAATTTCCCAAATCCTCACAATAGTGTAGGGCTGATGTTGGATCTGGATTCAAATTTAAAAATCGACAACCTTCCTCAAATTGGTCTCTACTCAACCGACCCATGAAAAAAAAATTAGCTCCCACTGCTATGCTGGGGAACACCCACGAGCAAGTTTCATATCCTGACAGTACAGAAGACTGTGGCACTGCTACGAATATTGCTTTCTAGATTTCCCAACAAAACAACAACAACAAAAAACCCCTTCATATAAGGGCAAATGGTTAAAATACAATCAATATGTCTACTTCACAAAGAACAAAAGAAAGGGGCAACCATTCCAAAACATAATAGAATACTTATGGATAAGTCGCTGAATACCATGGTATGCTTCAGCAATCCCTGAACAGAGAGACTGCCCAATTCCCTAAGAGTGCCAATTATCTTATTGCTACACAAAAAAGCATATTGGGCACTTTCCCTTATGACTCATTACCACTTTCAAACCCCTGTGGAAAGTCATTCTGTTATAGAAGGTCTAAGCAGCACTTCTACCTGTCTATCCTCGGAAATTCAAAACCCAAAACAACCCCAAAGCTCTGAATGCCTATCCATGCAGATATCAGAAATACTGCATATATCTATAGAGTTTCAATTGCCAGGTAAATTTGCTACAATTTGAGGAAATATTTTCTTGACATAGAAAAACATTTTTTTTCACGTTATTTCTTATTTTAAAAATAACCCACCATGGCCTTAATGAAATAATGTCTACAACTTTAAACATCTGAATATTATAAAATCTAATTTGGTACTTGTCAGACAAAACATGGGGGAAAAAAGGGAAAGCTTCAGTGTGTTAAGTCAAAAAGACTAGTGTGGTTAAAGGTTCTATATCATCAGTCATAAATCATCAAGAAGACTAAAACTCCTATCAATATCTATTATAATGAGAGCAGGTCTCCTAGGACAAAAAACTTTCCTCAGCTGTTCCACTGGCCCAATCAGATATTTTAAATCTTCATAATAAACATGGCTGGAAAAACCCAACAATCAAACACTTAAGACAAATAAGTTTAAATTATATCCTGCGATGAATCGCAGTTTAATATTCTTTTGTAGCTCTATACTTTGGCTCTGTAGTAAAAGAAATTCTGGTTATCATTATTCTATTAACTACTCCATCTGTTCTTTATACACATACCAGGATTTCATGGCAAAAGAGATCAAGAAACACCACCAAGATTAGAAAAATTGGTAACAGCTTTTTAAACATTCATGAGGTTCTTTGACCTATAAAGACTCTACTAGCTAAGGACGGCCATACTAAGAATAAATCATTACTTGTAAGATACACATGCTCTCATACAAGTTCCCTAGATGACCATTAGCATGGCCACCTGGCCTTATGCAGCTCTGCTTTTGAAGAAATCCAGTCACTTCAGAGGAAGGAATATAAATATGGTAATCTTACAGGGGATAAGAGAGAAAGGTAAAAGGGACTTCTATTTTTGCCTTTAATTCTGTGGTCTGTGTCTGCTAGACTTATGCCCACATGTGAAGGAGGAAAGGATGTTTTTCCCTTTTTACTTTTTTTTTTTAAATAAATGCAAAAAAAAAAAAAAAGGAAAGAAAAGACAATATGGGGAACTGCCCTATTTCGTAAGGATAAATCAAGAGAATGGCCATCTCCTATCTCTGTAATACAGACAAAACAGAGGCTAGGAATCAGTGAGTTGCATTTTCGGTCCTGGTTTTATCACTATTTGTATGACGTTAGCCAAATGACTTAACATTTCTAGATTGAGCTTCCCAGCTGTCACACAGGACATTAGCACTAGGGAATCTGTGACAGTTTACGGCATGCCTGTGCACAGGTATGTTCTTATTCTCTTTGTCCAGAGGAACATCCCTGTTACTTTCGGGGATTTAATAAATCAACCAGACGAAAAGCCCTTTATCCTCAACCAACTTCCAGGTGTCAGGGGCCATGTTCCCTGTGAAGTAGAGAGAATCAAGTCAATAAGAAGTGAGAAATCACAATGGGAGAGAGAACCGATTTGGTCTTCCTGTCCAACCCACCTCTTCCTAGTCCCGTGGGCCAAAATAGCTGTTATACTTAAGTCAGTGTAAACTGGTCTCCAGGACCGACAACCAATAGGAATAGACGCTCTTCCAAATGAGTGTATTTATCAGCTTAGTCAATAACTAATCATCACCCTTTAGGTGAGCTGGCATTGTCCAACAACTGTTCCTCTCCTGCACCAAGACCACAATTCTAGTGTTTTAATCATTCAAATCAGCAGAGGCAAAAGCCTCAGAAGTGAAGCTTTTCTTGGGGCATCAACAGTATTCCCTTCTGGGGCCCCCAAGCCTAGGTAAACCCCATCATCTAGGCCTATGATTTTTTTTCTTGATCTCATTAAAATCACCTGGGAACCTTAAAAAAAAAAAAGTCTAAGTCCCTGTCTCCATCTTCATTCTGATTTAACTGGTCTAGGATGAATTCAAGACATGGATATATTTAAAAAACAAACACACACAAAAAACCTCCTTAGGTGATTCATATATACGGCCAGGATTGATAATCACAATCCAAGCCTTTATAACCACATCACAAACAGCTTGAATGTAACCCCATTAGGATCACTCCACTGACTAAATCCTTCAGTGGCACTCCAGCACATTCTGGATAATCTCAAACAGGCCCTTGAATAAAAGACTGAAAAGCACTTTCCTCCCCATCACTTTCCTTAACTTCCACTTACTCATTCAAGACCCTGCGCCCCACTTCCTCTGAATAACTTCCACTAACTGCAGCCCCACTCCTCCCTCTCAGGCTGAGCACTGGAAGCATCACACTCCTGCACAACTGGACCTCTACCTCTGCCAGCAAGGAGTGACCAGGACTGAACTAGCCCTTTCACCACAATCAGGTAGAAAACTGGAGAACATGTATGAAACGAATGTTTTCAGACATTGTGTAACAGGCAATACAAGATTTTGAACCTTGAGAGAAGGGAAAAGGTGCCTGGAGGTACTTTCTAGACTGTGGTATAGGGACAGGGGACATGAGCAGGTGCAACAGACTCCTTGAGCGGAGCTGATATTTGCAGGGCAGAGAATAGCAAAGGAGAAAACTAACTGCGTGGGTTGCCTGGAGTTTTTGTTGAATTATTAAGCCACGCATGTGTGCGTGAAATGCCACGGGACCAGGCAAAGAATGACGAAGAGCTGAATAATTCCGGGAGCTCGGGTGGGGCTGGGAGACCTTCGCTTTCCAACCAACCAGAACAGAGTCCTTGCTGACCAGACCATTCAAGAGAAATCCCAGAAAAGTGACACCTCATAGCAGCACAGAATTAACCTTAGAATAAAAGTTACTTTAGACCCACCTTAAAGGCCTTAAAAACAAATGCCAGAGGGATCAAGGCGTTCTCCAATTAACAACTATAAAAGACACTCAGACTTCCATAGCCTATGGCTTCTCTAACTGGCCCTGGGAGCTGTAGGGCAGCCTCCCCACCATGGAATCTAAGGGCCTTTGTCTAAAACAGGGCAGATGCTTGGACAGGAAGTCCCTTCTGCGTATTTGCAAAGACATCTAGAAAAAATATATACTTTTAAGTCACATGGTATTAACTACTAGAGGAATGCCCATCTTAGCCTCTGAGGTTAGACACAATTCTTCCTGAATGTGTAGGTGGGGTGGAATGCAGAAAATCGTAGATCAAAAACTGACTTCTAACACTCAGCAGGCAGTCTGGACTTGCAGAATGAGAACCAAGGGACCCAGGTCTGATCTGAATCTTACCCTGAGAGACCCCATATCAACCACACAGTATTTTCAAGCCAGAGTTACCTCCTTCCCTGGCCTGCTCTACCAGGTCACCAAATATGCTCCCTGGGCTCTGGCTCCATCTAGCTTTCAGGCACGTTAGCGGCACAAGTACATACGTGCAGACGACTCTCCGACAGCGTGAGCTGGTATTACCCAGAAGCGGATTGATGGTGGCAAACACCATGATTTTTGAAGATAAAATGTATTAAATGAAATAAAGTGCTTACCTGAACTGTTAAAGGGGTACTGCTGTCCAGGATAATGCATATTGGAGGAAGAAATGCCTAAATGAAGGAAACGTATTTTAATTGCAGCCTTAAGGACTCCCCCACCCCAGCTTTATTGAGGTCTGACTGACAAAAAGTCGCATGTATTCTGGTTGTGTAACATGAATTCTTAAAAGGTAGATCACACAATGATTTGATATACACAAACATATGAAATGATTATGACAATCAAGTTAATTAATACACCTATTGCCTCACATAGTTACCATATTGTGCATGTGTAAATATAAGATCTACTCTCAGTAAATTTCAAGTATACAAGACCGTATTATTAACTGTGGTCACCATACTATACATTAGACCCCCGTAATTTATTCATCTTATAACTAGAAGTTTGTACCCTTTGCCAACATCTCCCCATTTCTGCCATGTCCCCGGCCCCTGGCAACCACTGTTGGACTCTCTCTGATTCTGAGTTCACCTTTTTTAGATTCCGCATATAAGTGAGATCATATAGTATTGGTTTTTCTCTGTCTGATTTATTTCACTTAGCATGATGTCTTCCCGGTTCATCCATTTTGTCACAAACAGAATTTCTTTCATTTTATAGCTGAATAAATCCATTACACACACACACTCTCTCTGTCTCTCTCCACATCTTCTTTATCCATTTATCTGATGGACGTTCACCCTCTCTTGGCTACTGTGAATAATGCTGTAATGAACACAGGAGTGTGAATATTTCTTTGAGACACTGATTTCACTTCCCTTTGGATATATACTCAGAAGTGGGATTGCTGTATCATAAGGTAGCTCTAATTCTTTGAGGAACCTCCATACTGTGTCCCACAATGGCTGTACCAATTCACATTCTCGCCAAAAGTACACAAGGGTTTCCTTTTCTCCAAATCCTCACCAATGCTTGTTATCTCCTGTCTTTCTGATAGCAGCCATCCCAATGCTTCCCTACTTCAATCTGTATTACAAAGCCACAGTAATCAAAACAGCATGGTACTGGCATAAAAACAGACACATCAACCAATGGAACAAAAGAGCCATAAGTAACTGATGATCCTTCCAAACAATTAGGAGGTTCCTTATAACAAAGCCAAGGTCATTTCACATGATTTCTAAACAACTGTTAAAATAAACTCCCTTTTGTTTGGGGCTAGCCCTTTAGGGAACAGAATGTGGGGAACCTTGAAACTGTTCAATTCTTTCTGCAGTTCCTGAGAGATTCCTGTTGACCTAAAAGGGTCTTTGCCTTGCAAGGTACTGAGCTTGGGCTTTGGGGACCCTGTCCCAGTAGAGATGCTCTGGCTATTCAGAGGACTTGCCCCCAGAAAGACTGTTAGGGGAGCCATGGCTCTTACTCTTCTCCCTCCGTCCCTAGAAGGGCAGTAGGACAGTCAGTTCAGCCCTGCTGAAGGAAGGGAGCAAGGGTGCGAGCAAGAGGCAAACCCTCAGTCGAGGCTGCTTTTCTCCAGGAGCTGTCGAACAGCAGCTTCACACCCCTGGCTCTTTTCCACAGGGTTCCTGTGTCGCCTCAATTCTCAGGTCACTCTAGAACCTTCTCCAGCTTCCCCGGGGAGGGGGGGAGGCAGAGAGATTGCAGGCTATGTGTAAATAGCACTGAGTGTTTGTTTCAACTTTTCATGTCTAATTTTCTATTGGATTACTTTGAAAACAACACGATGTAAAAAGTCAGTCTCCACAGAAGATAGGCAAGGTTTTAAGAAGGAAAGCTAAGAGTGTAAACGGTATAATTGTGGGGAAAATCCTCTTTAAAATCAAAATATTTCCCTAAATTCCGTAAAACGTCTGCAGAAAGCTTTACAAACCACTTCAACTTCAGACACACATAGAAAATGAAAGAAAACATTAAACTCCCAAGAATCATTTCTTTCCCTTTATTCGTACTGAGAGCATTTGGGCAACAAATCTCATTACTAGATTTCCATAATTAAGTTGTATCAAAAATATAATGGAACTGGACATTTTCAATAAATGCAGTTCCCGCTGCCTCCTCCAAGCACACTCGTTGAAAACACAGTAATAAGCAAATGTAGGAAAATGGGAATGTATTTAGATGCAACACAGCCTGTAAAAATCATCTGAAAGTGAACACAGCCTGCTAATAAAGATGGCAGCACAGTGCCTGGAAAGCTTTCTAATATCATGAATATTATATGGTTCTCAAGAATACCAGTCATCGGCACAAACTGTGAAAACAAATTATTTATGGTTCAAGGAAAGGTAAAATAGTCTCAGAAGATTTCCCATGAATAAAAGATGAAATATTGGAACTCACAGGGTCTATAAAACAAGTGTTTGCAAAATAGTTTTCCTATAAGTCAAAGCCAGTATAGCATTTTAAATTAAGAGGGCTAAAAAATTCATATATTTCTAAATAAAATAAAGTATTTTCATTGAGCATCAATTTGACAGGGAAAAAAGCCAAACAGAACAAAACAACCAACAACAAAACTTTTACAGGCAGGAGCCATGCTTCAAGCAATAGCAGACTCGGTCTGGTCAATGCACAGTATGATCTTGCCCGCCCAGAACCTAAGTCATTCTGACTTCTTTCACATACAGGCCTAGCACTTCAGTACAGATTTGCTTTTCTTTTCTAACTCTGCCTTGCACATATATTAATTCGTGGACTACTGCAGAAGAACGCATTATTTTAAACCGACTTTAGTTCTCTGCATTTTCAAGAAAATCGCAGTTTTCTGTGAGCACCGTTAATGCTCACAGAAGGCAAACATCCTGCTATTTGTCTCCTAAGAACGCTTCAGGTTTACAATTTGAGTTTGCCGCCTTTTCTTTGGAGCAGCATAAGGAACTGCACCAGCCGCTTTGCCTCTTGGTTTAAAAAGTGCCTATTAGGGAATTCCTAAGCTGAACCACAGGGAAACCTGGGGTTCCCTTTGTTTCTGTCAAAATTAAAATGAACTTTTAACTTGTTGTCAGGCCAAAGGTGTTTTGTTCTGTACCTGCACATTTTTCCATGATTTTCTTCAGAGGCCCGTGAGTGTACATCAGTCCAACAAGAATCCCGGCCAGATGCCCGGCGAAGGAAGTCCTAGGAGAGAAGGAGACCCTTTGTGAGTATTCGTTCTGCTGAGCAGATACATTCCGTCTTCTCATTAGTCCGGGGCATGTCAATTTGTCACAGTCTGCAGGCTTTGTTCCCATCATGTTCTTTACGCTGGGCAGCATTTAACTCTGTCCAAAGAACATTTCCTACCTTAAAAAAAAAAAGGTACAATGAATAACCACCACGTGTTTAAGATGCAGTTTCCCTCCTTGACCAGGAGAAGCAGGCTGGCCCCTTCAGAGCAGTGGAAGTGTTTTGTCAAGACAACCCATTCTGTTTCTTCCAGCTTTTCTCTGTGGCTCTTATCCCAAAACGTAAATGAAACCAGTTTTCTCTGAATTACATCTTGAACGATCCAGCCACCATGAGGCCCACTGGCTGTCCGTGTAGCAGAGCAGACTGCTGCACTTCTGTTCACCACTGGCGAGTGAGGCAAAGAGCAGGAGAACCCAGCAGAGGAGAGAGACTGGGATGTCCACACCTGTTCCCCTAAAGTTGTCTTCATATGTACCTTTCGGTCACTCAGCAAAAAGAGAACTGTAAACTTCTAGCCTGAAAGATGAGTTAGGGCATTAAACTGGCTGTATTCCTCTTAAAGTAGCACCTAAGCTTGGCAATTCAAGCTTATAAATTCAAGGCAAGCCCCAGCTAAGCCTTTGTTGAATGAGTAAAAGAATAAATGAAAGAAAATCACCTCGCCGTCTCCCTGCCCCCGGCTCCTGCTCTTAGTGCATCCCGCACTCTGCCGTCAGCTGTTCCAGAACAGTGGGGATGTCATGTCACCGCCAGCTGGGGACACTCAGTGACCCATCTGCTTACGGTGCAGGCCTCTGGGCACCTGGCCTTGCTCATACCTTCCCTCCACCCTCATGGCCCACTAAGCCCATCTCCTCGCCCCACTGCCAGAGCCCCACGTGCTCACAGGGGACCACAACGCTGAGCTGAATGGCAGGCACCCCTGTCACAAAGATCATGTCCTTCTTTCCTTCCACCTTCCCCCAGTCATTGGTTCTGCATTTCCTATAGCCTGTATTCAGCCTGCTGGGTCATGATGCGTTTATACGCTGGCATGTCTGTCTCTCTCTAACAAATTCCCTGAGGGCAGCAATGATGTCTTCTACTCATCTGTTATGCTACATTAGATGCTAAAAGCAAAAACAAAGAAAGGTCAAGTGCGTGAATATTTCCACAGCTTGGGGAAATGACCCTCACTCCGGAAGTGGGGGCAACTGAAAGTTATTACGGAGCTGATGTAAACTCCAAGAATACAGTGAATTCTGCGGTTTTCACATATGTGTTATACACTCCTCAGGCTGTGCCTGGCACGGGTCAGACACTCGAGTGTGGGTTAAATGAATGATCCAAGTTTCCCAGGACCAGAAGGTAAGTTAAACCCATTACATCTTCAACTTAGAGCACCACGGAGCCACGGCAGTGACAGAGCTTGGGGGCTGATGCTCAGTCCCCGCACCCCCCCAGAAGACATAGAATCAGAGCCAACACACTTCCCTTCCCCCTGCAGCAAAGGCCCTGGAGAAGCACAAGCAAGACAGCCACGAGTCATTCCCCCTGTCTTAGAGCTAGCAAAAAGACCTGTTGGATCCCAGGAAAAGAACAGACAATGGAACACTTCGGAGAAAAGACTAGAGGCAACCTTCTAGAGACGGGAAGGCACTGCTGTTCGTTCCATCAGCCAATTCAATCCCACCGTTGCCCAAACAAGCTCCTGCAAACGTCCACACACACGGCAAGTGACGGCGCGTGGGCTTACACGCATATGCACATACATGCTTCACACACACGGTCATTCCTTCAAGAGAGCCATCACTTTCATCACATATATTTACCTCAAAGTATGTGTAACCTGATAATAAAAACATGGGATCAGATGCCCGGGTTCCCATTTTTCAGGGAAGAATAGCATGAACTGTGCTTTTCTTTAGCCTTTCCAAAAAAAATAAAATTGTGCTTATTTTATTCTATTTTTAGGCTACGTAAAACTTTTCAAATAGTTCTAGGAATGGCAAAGAAAGTGGTAGTTTGAGGAATACAAAGAAAAAGCCAGAATCAAATTTTTTAAAATATTAACCTCGATTAAACTGAAACGAATAAAACAGCATCAACATTTTTAAACTTTTTAAACCAGTCTTTTCTGGTGAATCATATAGATGTAAAATAACATGGGAGAAAATTTCAATTTAAAACCCCAACCTATTAAACAATCAATCCTGAGCCTCATTTACAATTTAGAGCACAATACAGTGAAATGAATTTCTTATCTCTCTAAATGAGCCTGCAGAAGTTTGAGTTAGAATCTAATTGTCCTAATATAATTGCAAATAACTATGGATGGAAAGCTGGCCGACCAGAGACCAGACTACATTATCACAAAAGTCCCATCTCAAAACCCTAGCCATCCTTATCCCTACATTTAAGCTTTATATGGGTGTTTTTCTTTTAAAAGAAGAAGAAATTATGATCTGATCAATCCAAACTGGGAATTTCTCAACATTACACACAAAAAAAGGGAGATGCGACCAACGAAGAAGGAAATCTGGGCCCATTTGAAGAGGCATATTAACTTTCTCTGTGCCTTTGGTAAGCATTTGACAGACTACCTCCTGGGCCCTCTAAGAGACACCTGTGCCCTCAGAGAGGAAATGGAACTGAAGACTGTCTCCTTCCCAACAGGACAGGGAGCCCCCATCCCAGCATTAGGGCCCTTCATCCTTGCCCCTGGGGGTGCTGCGAGCGACAAGGAGGCCCCCCTGCCTGGGCATTGGAGGAAGACCGTTAACAGCTTCAGAAGCAGATGATGTTATTATGATCATCACTATACACATAAAAAAGGGGTTCTGATGTTTGTGCTGTCCGAGGAGGCCCGTGGTTGAGTTATAACCTAATTGTTTGTGCCGTCCGGGATGGCCCGCTGCTGTCCTCCAAGTGTGCGCTGCTCTGAGTTACACCTGCAGGCTGATCCCCTGCGGCCGGCTCTCAGGAACACAGCTTCCCCTGGACCTGACTAGGCTGGGACTGAGGATTTGGTGATGGCCTGCCACCCTCCATCCTACTTCATATTCAACCCTATACCATGGCCTTACCCGTGCGGTGAACGGCCGGACACTAGCACTCAACAAGTAACTACTGAAGGAGTGAGAAGTGGAATTAAAATTACATATAAAATGCACATTTCTAGCATACATTACAATTGTATTATAAAAACACAAGTTATACATGGTCACCAATTAATAGTTGTTTTAGTATCAAATCTCACTGGGAGAGAGAGTGATTAAACACAACACCCTCCCCATCCCGCATACTTGGACAATGTGTTACAGAAAACATGCTCTCCATTAACAAAACAACAGCACTAAACCTATTATTATATCCCAAAATTGGTCACTTAGAAGCTTTATTTCTTCTGATAGCTCAATAGAGACTCCCTTCAGAAATGCTAAGAGCTATAATCAAACTCTGACTGTGACTGGTAAGATACAGTCACAGGGGCCAGACACATCGTGGCCGTGTACAGTCACACAGGTTGTGCACTGCATGGATGGACTACAAGGACAAGAAATATAATTTGTCTGGGGTCTCAAGAGTGCCACAAAGATCTGATATTCAAATTCAGATCATTGTTTCTCAACTTCAGGGCAAGTAACAATGTAATTTCACTTCGATAGGGGACAATATCTTGATCCAGGAGTTCTTTTTTTTTTTTAAAGATTTTATTTATTTATTTGACAGAGAGACAGCCAGTGAGAGAGGGAACACAAGCAGGGGGAGTGGGAGCAGAAGAAGCAGGCTCCCAGCAGAGGAGCCTGATGTGGGGCTCGATCCCAGAACGCCAGGATCACGCCCTGAGCTGAAGGCAGACACTTAACGACTGTGCCACCCAGGCGCCCCTGATCCAGGAGTTCTTAAACTTGCTCAGGTTCTAAGCCCCTTTAAATGTCTGATGAAAGCCACGAATCCTGTCTGCAGAAAAATTACACATACACAAAATATGTCACCTATCATTTTAAGACGTTCATGGATGGCTTGAATTCCAGACCCTTGCCTGAAGTGAAAATCATTCATCACCAACAGGGGAATTCCAAACCTCAGTGCCAAGTCTAAGTAGTTATACACTCAGTTGGAAAAACATCTTGTTTGTCCTCAAATCCTAAGACAGAGGCAGCCATTTTGTTTGGATGGTTATTAATGAGCCCAATCTCTCTGAGGCGCCACGGCTCTGTGATGGTGTAACCTACTCCTGGAATCAATTTCCTTCCTGCTCAAGTCTGACTGTTAGTCATTCTTTCAGTTCAAGTCTGAGGGTAAAACATTCTGCCACTCTCTGTATGTCCGACAGGGTCTTTATTTCAGCCTCCTATTCGAATGATAGGTATACGGTGAGCTGTTGCTAAGAAATATCAGCTGGACGGTCATTCATCTGTCTTTTCTCTGTATTTTGGGTACACTGTCATTACGCCAGTCACTCCAGTCATAGATTTATTTTATTTACCCTCCTTGAGATTCACTGTGCTTTTTCCATCTGAGGTCTCATGTTTTTCTACAATTCTGAAAAACCCTCAGCCATTATTTTTTGTTCTCTGGACCTCCAGAGATGTAGCAAGGACACAGAATGGGGGCTCGATTCGTGTTTGTAGAAAAAAAAAAAAAAAACCTAAAAGAAAAAAAAATGGAAAGTTCAAATCACATCAATGTTGGTACACGTTACTTATAAGGGACAGTGATGGTAGAAAAGTAATTTTGGAGCAAAACTAAGATGAAGATATTATAGATATTATTGCGTGTTACATGTCAAATACATTTCAATAAAGCTGGAAAGAAGATGATTGTGGATTTCAGTTATGCAAACTATATGCAGATATTATTAACACCGGTACGGAGTGTTCTTTCCTATCATGCCAGCATAAACCGTTCCTCACTCCTTTCAGAGGCGACTTGGAAGGATGAGCTAAGTGGTTATGCAAAATGTTCCTGCTCCCAAGTGCCACTGTTAAAGAATCAAAAGCTGAAGCTATGATTGAAAGCTGTGACAAGCTATAAAGGGTCTCCTCTGCTAAATGGCAAATTCTTTCCACAGCTGAAGAAGCTGCCATCTCAGGCATAGCTCAGAAAGCAGAAAATGGATTACTCTAAGACATAATCTCATGGTGTATGCAGAGCAAACGACCTCATTAAGGACAGAACTTGATGGAGACACAGTGTTAGACAAGGCAAGAGAACAAGGTAAGGGAAGAGGCCGTCAGCTAGAAGTGGCCTATTATATCGTATGTCCCATAATTTCCTCCTGTAAAAGCAGTTAATACCAGGCAGGGACTGCACTGATCAGAAGTTCTTCATTGTTTGGGGATCTCAATAAATGGTCTTAATAAACTGGCATTACAACAACAAGATGTGGCAAGAAGTTTTCAGGTTTTGAACATTCATGCCACTAGGAAAGACCTTGACAGGATTGCTTCTTCCCAACATAAACTGTTCTTAAACTGTCTGGTTTCTGTCCTGGATGCTTTCTTCAACCACGATGCCACTATGTGTCTTTGGCAATGGCAATTTGGGAGAGACTTGGTCTATATGTTCTTTCTCTTTACCACATTCCCTGGCACACACCCCTCCTGCCACCTTTGGCTACAGAAGTAAAAACTATTCCCCTTCCAATATCCTATTCCCTCTCGAGGGAGGCATTGCAATATTGGCCATGCAACCTCTAGTATCCATGTTGATTTATTAAACATGGCACCAACCTCCAGCCTAGGGCTGGGAGCTGACCACTGACATTTACTTGAGTCCCAGACAAACACTATCTGGAGAAAAACAACGGTGTTGCAAAGGGAGAAAAAGCCTAGTTTACAAAAGAGCCTCCAAGATAATAGATGATGCCTAGCTATTCCTTAGCTCTCAATTCCATGCCCCTCAGCCTGGCAGCAAGAGAATTTCATGAGCAGGTTCAAGAAGGTAGCATTCATTCATTCGTTCATTCATCAAATATTTACTGACTGGTTACCACATAAATAAGACAAACATAGTCACTGCCCCGTGGAGCTTCCAATCTGTTGGGAGCACACAAGCACACTCTCTCTAACTGCAAATTGTGCTAAGAATAAGGAAGTGAGTCTACTTTTCCTAGAGTGGTCTGGGATGCCTCCGTAAGTGCCACTGAAAGTGACATCCCTATGGGGCACTTGGGCGGCTCAGTCAGTTAAGCGTCTGCCTTCAGCTCAGGTCATGATCTCAGGGTCGTGGGAAGTTCTTCCGGTGTCTTTTAGGTGACTGGAGTACAGTGAGGTGGCATAAGGACATCCTACGGCCTGAGATGAATTTGGAAAGATGGGCAAGAGCCAGATCCTATAGGCCTTATGTGCCAGGGAGAAGAATTTGGGTTGTTTTCTAGTACAGCAGGAGACCGCAGAAGAATTTTAAATGGGAGAATTTTTTAAAGTGATCTATTCCATCCGCTGGGAGAGCAGACGCTAGAGGGGCGAGAATGGCCAGTGGAGCAGACCAGTAAGGAGGCTAATGTAGCTCAGATGGAGAATGATGGCAACTGGGAAGAGGCTGGTCGCAGCAGGGGTGGAGAGAAGCGAGCAGGGCAGAGTCCATTCTGGCAGCAGAGATAAAACAACTTGCAGAAGGACTCTGAGTAGGGGGTGCAGGCAGGGGAGAAATCTAGGATGGACTCCATGTAGGGGGTGGGGGCAGAGGAGAAATCTAGGCCGCCGGCTTGTGCAACAAGATGGACAGTGGAACCTGTTACTGGGATGGGGGAGACTGGGAAGAGGAGAGGGCCGGGTGGGGAGAATTCAAGGCTCGGTATTGCTGTGTTTATGGAGATATACCTGCAAGACAACTAAGTAAAGTCATCTGGTATCGTATTCAGTAGGTAGCTGGGTATTTAGTTAGAAATTGAGGGGAAGAATGGTTCAAAATACTGCTCTCATGTCTCACTTTATTGGACTTTTGGAATATCTGTATATACTGACTATAATATATCTTTATGTATACAACATAAAACACATTATACACATACAAATATACGTATCTAAAAAATAAAATTTATTTAAGATTTTTAAAAAATTTATTCATTTGACAGAGAGAGAGAATACAAGCAGGGTGAGCGGCAGGCAGAGGGAGGGGGAGAAGCAGGCTTCCTTCTGAGCAAGACCAATGTGGGACTTGATCCCAGGATCCTGGGATCATGACCTGAGAAGACGGCAGATGCTTAACTGACTGAGCAACCCAGGCACCCCTAAAAATAAGATTTAAAGGAAATACATTAAAACAGCACAGATAAAGTGTGTGTGTGTGTGTGTGTGTGTGTGTGTGTGTATGTGTGTGTGGAGGGGGGAAGAAACATCCCCCTATTTTCCAAACTTCTTATAATAGTGTTTTAGTAACTGCATTATTATGTTTCAAATATAAAGGGCACAGAAATTGGGCAAGGCCCTCATTGAAAAAACAGTATTACTCTCATCAGTGTGGTGGACAAATCTAAATATTTTTGTTGTTGTTAGGGTAAATCGTGAAGAATGCTTTCCCCCATTTGGCACCAGCAAGTGTTTTTAAATAGCACTCCAGATGAAAATCGGTAGGTCTGCAGTATTACTAGGTTTCTTCAGAGTCTGTTGTGGTTACTCAAATTTTCAAAACTAAATGAAAGGTGTGCCAAATAAACCGAAAGCAACAGATAAGTGTTATTTTACACACGAAATAAATGAGTAACCACCCCCTCCGCACCCCCCACACACTTAACTGGGGCATGGACATGAGTAAACGTAATTCCAGAAGTGAGGCCTGCGTTCCTTCCCTGCCAGGCACTGCGCATGACCAGACACATCCTAGACCTCCCTGTCCCTGACTTCCCATAGTCACTGTTCAGCAGATATCACGTGCCAAAACTCTCTCCATCTGCTCTGCACCATCCCACGTGCACCCCAGCCCCTCGGGTAATCCCGGCAAGTGTTTGAGAACACAGAACCGGAGTCGGACCACCTGGGACTGCATCCTGGGTCTGACACAGTGTCAGGACCAACGTGCACCTTCACCCGCTCTCCCAGCTGCCACCGCCTTAGCTCAGGCCTCTCCCTGGCTCAGTCCCCCTCCGCCTGCTCTAGCCGGGTTCAGGTTCACCGCTGTGACAAGCATTCTCTCTAACCAGCAGGCCTCCTCCCAATCCATAAGCTTCTAGGTAGCTCCCCAGTGTTTCTAGAATAAAATACAAGCAAGGCTTGTTGCATCCTCCACGTGCCTCTGTCTGCCTCTTAGGCTTCACTCTCTACAGCCAGCCCCCAGCCCGACTGCCCCCCAAGGTTGAGCCATTGGCAAAAGCTACGCTTTCGTCCTTCTTGACTTTTTTGTGTAATATTCCCTTTGCCCTCCACTTCACCCAGCTAAGCCCTAGCAAAATGGCCTCCCTAAACACACAATCACACTCTTGGCCAGGGCATTCCCACAGGACAGGGTAGGGGCTGCTCCTCTGGCTCCTGCAAAGTTTCCCCTGCATTCGCCTAGCAGCCAGGCCTTTCCTTGTCTGCTGATTTATGTGCATTGCCCCGCTGCACAATCTAATGGCTCTCAACCCCATCACACCCAATGCCCCTGTAAGCCCCAACAGTTTGTAATGCTCCCTCTGTTTTCTTAAAATGGAATTTACAAACACATATTTTTTAAAACACAGACACATACACAAACACAATCTCAACTCAACATAATGCCCTAACTGTAATGCAAGGAAAAATTTTCACAAGCGAAAGGATGAAATAATAGGAATGATTTTACATATACCACCACCGGAAGACACAGAAAACGGTCCTTTGCCCCAATGTAGGGATCTGCATAAAGGTGAGAATAATAAATGCAGGCAGATACAGATGGGCTTTCTGTGATTCAAAGACCACATGCAGGGTTCCATCAGTGACATGATTTTATGTGAGGGAAAATAACTTTTGATTCCAAAAAGAGCCAAGTACAATTTTCCCTTAAGTTACATTTACAATTCAATTTACAATTTTCCTGGAAAAAGTCATTGTATATTAAATCCATGCCAAAAAAGAAAACAAACAAAAAAAACAAAACAAAAACAAAACACAAATCTTTGTGTTTATATGAAAAGCACAGTTCGGTTTTAGGCTCCGATAATCATAAACAGCTTATTCACCTACATAAATGTTCTCTCGACTGATGTGGGGCCGGGGGAGTTACGTAGGATCATTCTTGTAGGGAACTGTCCTGCGTGGGGGAGGGCAGTTAGGACTTCTGGCCCCTCCATACCAAATGCTAGTAGCACCCCCGCTAATCATTATGATAACAAAGCACAACCCAGCAAATTTCCAAACTCCTTCCTGGGGACTAAGCCACCTATCCCAGTGGAAAACCACTAGCTTAGCACCCAGCAAATGCTTATTAAATGTTTGTTGAATTGATGACCTTTACTCATTAGGCCTCAAAAATATTTCTTTTCAAAGTACTTCCCACGTGACTACACTATGCACAAATTCCAAGGATTCCAAGTAAATCTACAACATATTGAACTGATATGCAAGAAAACTTCCCACCACGACTGAAAGGCACATGGGGAGTTAGAATATTTGAAAGAGGCCATGATCACTTCCACATTGCACTGTGGTAGAGTGAATGCAACTTGGCACGTGAAAAATGCTCTGCCATCTGCTATTACTATAGACAAAAATATTTCTGGATACCACATGAATGATTATTTGCACATCACCTCCAGAAAGTAAATATAAAATGAAAGAGAAGTTGGATTGTTTATAGCCTGATTTTAACATGTGCTACTGTTATGAAGCAAATAGATGTTCCTGTGAGCTCAGCCTTATGGAGGGGTTTGCAAAAGCAGTATGGATACCTGGAAATCCCATGGCCCTTTGCTAGCAGGGCTCTCTGAGATTGCAGGAAGAGACTGGCATAAGTGACCTCGATTTACAGGGGTTATCACAGGGACACACAAGGAAGAAAGGGCGGCAGGGAACGATCTCAACTGTGAACTGTGGAAATGACTTCTACATGTTCCTCCCAGCCACCACCATGAGCAGATGGGCTGCCCTTGCCTGCGGGGAGTCTACATCCACTGTTTCTCATCCCTGGCTGGACATGACAATCTCGCAAAGAGATTTTAAAAGTTATAGCTCCTTGGACGCCACCCCCAGAAATTCTTCAAAACTGCTCTGGAAGTAGGACCCTGATGTTATTTTGTTTGGTTATTTTCTGGTTTTGTTAATTCCCTAGGAGATTTTAATGTGTTGAGGTCTGCTGATCTTAAGCCAAAGTTCAAATTCTAATGGTGAGAGTACAGCTGCCATAGCGGGCCAAAAAGAAAAACATTTTGAGTATAGGCAAAACTCTACCCTACAGATTACCCCATAGAAGTGACATCTGTTTCCCTTCTTGGTAAGTTGGTCATAATATATTCTACTGTAATGCTGCAAGAGAGTAAGTATAACTTTTAAAATTCATGCAAGGAAACATGTGAGCTTACTTCAAAGGATTTACAAGTTCTTTGGACTTATAAAAACCTGATAATTCAGGGGCGCCTGGGTGGCACAGCGGTTAAGCATCTGCCTTCGGCTCAGGGCGTGATCCCGGCGTTATGGGATCGAGCCCCACATCGGGCTCCTCTGCTGTGAGCCTGCTTCTTCCTCTCCCACTCCCCCTGCTTGTGTTCCCTCTCTCGCTGTTGTCTCTATCCTGTCGAATAAATAAATTAAAAAAAAAATCTTTAAAAAAAAAAAACTGATAATTCAGCTAGTGTACCCACATATCCAAGAAAGTCATATACACATGGCCAAAAATGACAACAGTAAAGAGTTAAGGTAATTCCCGAATCTGCAGATCCAACACAAAGACTAGGAAACAAAACTGGATCATAAAGTTAGCTTGTAATTTCAGAAAAATTAAATTCTACTTGTGGCTAAATCTGGTCTGAATCAAAATTCTGACTATGAATGCCCCACCTACTGTCTGACTCAGAGACCTGGGCGTGCCCTTGATATCACAGATCGCTGGGCAGCAGCTCTGTGCAGACGCCTAGAAGGCAAGGAGCACAGCCCCACCAGCAACACAGTTCTGAGAACAGCCCAGCAGAGGAGAATCCGTGTATGCAATGCAACCTGCGAGGCTGAACACCTGGGGAAGCCATGAGACCCATATGAGCTCATCTCAGAGCACTGCCATAGTCAAAGAAACAGTCCCACCTCCAACGGAGGTCTATGGCAGGCAGATATTCCCCCATCTCCCATCCTCACAGCTTGTACACAGACAGAGGGCCTCTCCTTGGACAATGAGATACACTTTGCATTGAATCTGAAGAATCTAGTGATGAGAGTCCAGTGAAGCAGCATCCAGGGTCCATCCAGTTCTCTTAGGCGTTTCTGGCCCAGTTCTTCAGTATTCTCAACAATTCTAGAAGGTGATAACCTTCCAATTAGTCCTTTTGTGGTTAAGTTTGCCAGAGCTGATTTCTAATGTGTTCAGCCAAGAATCCCGACTGGTAGGTTCCAGGTACATATATGGAAGCTGAGGAGATATGCTGCTCTGTCTTCTCTAGAATTGCCGCTCGCCCTAAGACGATGTAAGACAGGAGCTGTGGTCCCCTCTGCCACCACGTGGGAGAGCTTCTGCATATGAAGAATGCAGTTGTGGTGGACACATTCTAAGATGGGCCCTGATGATCCCTGATCCCTGGTATTCATACCTTTTACAATCCTTTCTTCCTGCACACGGGTGGGACCTGCGACTTGCTTCAGAACAGCATACAGCATGCCACTTCTCCTACTGTGTTATGTAAGATTATAGCTCCTACCTTACTAGCAGACTTTAATGAGGAAACTGCCATACTCTGAGCTAACCTATGGAGAGATTCCAGTGGCAAGGGACTGGGGATGCCCCTGGCTGACAGGTGACAGCAAAGCTCTTAATCCAACAACCCACAAGGAACTGTGTTCTTTGATGAACCACATACCCTGGAAGCAGATCCTTCCCAGGTCAAGCCTTCAGATGAGAACTTAGTGCTTGCTGACACCTTTGTTACAGTCTTGTGAGAAATCCTGCAGCGAGACCCAGATAAACCATGCCCTGCCTCCTGCCCCACAAACACCATGAGATAAAAAGTATTTGTTCTCTTAAGCCACTACACTTAGCATTTATTACAGAGCAATAAATAACTAACACAGAAGCCAACACAGGAAGAGACAAAATCCTGATGCCCTTGCTTGCATACCCAAATTCCACCATATCTCGTGTCTCTAAAACACTGACCCGAACCACTGGAAATTTTAGTTATGCATGCCAACAGAGGTCCTTTCCTTTGACCCAGTTAGTTTGAGCTGGGCTTCTTTAAACTATAACTAGAAGAATTGCAATGGAAGTGTCCAAAGATGACAGACAAAGTAGAACCAACAGATCTCAAAGTCTGAAGGGGAATTCTGCGGTACGCTATCTCAGTTCCAGTGTAAGCTAAGACGCCAGGTGGAATGGGGGACTTGATGATCCTAATAATACAGTCAAAAGAATGTCACCACATTGAAGAATTATTAACCCAGACGTTCAAGTCACTGAACTAATTCTCAGAACCTACATCCTTATGTTAGATACAGCTCCATTCCTCATGTGCAGGAGATAATAATAATGACATCGCAAGGATTAAGAGAGAAAATACATATAAAAGAATTCCATATAATGCCTGACATACTGTAGGTATCAAGCAAAATGTGAGAAAAAATTCAAACATCTCACTTTTTTAACTGAGAAACACTATTTGCTATCTCTATTAAGGAGCTCTTTGAAATTCATAGATATTTTATCCAGTAAATTGTTGGCACATACTTCCAATGGGGTTGCGGGACTCACATAGCTCCAGAAGACTTTGATATGCTCTGACTAGCTTCAGTTATGCTTTCTACACCCACAGAAGACAACTCAGGGGCACTGAAGTGGGGGCAGCTCTTTCAAGGAGCCAGACACTGAGCTCAGGGCTTCCCCCAGGGTATCTTTTCAATTCTCCCAGAAAGTCTGTAAGACAGGGACCATTATTGATCCCATTTCACAGATGAGGAACTGAGATTTAGAGAATTAAAAGCAAGGGCCAAGGTTATGAAATAGAGAGCCAGGAGAAAGTGAGAGCGGCAGTTAATGAATGTGTGCAGAAAGGAGGTCTCAAGAATGGACCCATCCCCAGGATGCCCTTGCTGACAGATACACCTTCTGCCTGTCATTGCCTTAGATGCCGCACATCTGAGAAAGTTTAACTAGGATGTATAATCTGCAATGACGAACAGGGAACAAGACTCTAAAAGTATGACTGGGAACTAGATAACTGTTCATGTGATGTAAGTCTAGTGATACTATGGGTCATGTTTTGACCCTCAAGGTACTTCCAAAAAAAAAAATCAAACAATCTAACTCTGATTTCTAAGTTCCATTCCTCAATGAACTTCTTCAAAAGAGTCTACGCTTCTTTAAATCTACTGAAAGTTCTATTTTACCAGGTGACTTTAATCTCCTTTACTATCTTTTGCTGCCTGTTCCCTGTCTAGTCTTCTTTTTACCACCGATCCTTAGCTGGACCTTAAGAAAACTCAACTGAAATTAACATGCAAAAATCTATGAAACCCAAACTTGAGCCATCATTAAAGACGAAGCCCTCTGAGGAAGATCTTGGAATAACATGGAGCACATGCAGAACACCTCTCTCATTAGTTAGGCAGTCTACCTCCACCCGTATCGGGAACAACAGCACTGATGAATCCTTCCAGACGGAATACGTGGGACAAGTCAGTCTGCAGCACTTGAAATACATTACAAACAATGTGTGTCAAACAGTGTATAATCAGCGTGCTTGAGATGCCTGATAGCAATCACAGGCAGTGTATGCAGAGAGATGCTGGAGTGGAATTTATGAATTTTAAATGAACTTTTACTGTTTCTTCCATCAAATCTTTAAAATGACTGCTACAGTGCAAAAAGCGTTCAACTTAACTTTCCAGGACAGGTGTTCTCACCATCCCCATGTCTACTGTCTAACCATAACCCTCCATTCTCTGTGGCTATGACTCAGCTGGCTCCCAATCCCTACAAATACACCTTAAATCTTTTGCCATGAAAGTGATCTAATTCCTAACTCTGAGAATCTCAGATTAGAGACTCGATAACTCCCGAACATGAATACCACTATGACTAGTATAAAATACCCAACTGAAGAATATGAAACAAAGTAACACTCATAATGATGACGATGAAGAAAATTGTTCTGCCTTCAGAAAAGCCACAATTCTTTATCAGCAAGTACTGTGCATTCCATCCAGCCTTTTCACATCAACAAGGCTGGCTTTGTCACTCCTTAGAAAAAGAAACTGGGGACAGGAAGATTGGGAGAAAAATAAGTTTTGAGTAATGAGTCTATGAGTAATGTGGCTAAGAGTCATAATAATCTATGACCCCTACTTTTTCTCACAGTTAGATTCTTAAAGGAGGGGGCTCTTCTGAGCAAACCATCCTCCCTGTCTACTCTATCCTTCCTCATTCAGCAGCTCACAGGAGGGAAGCAGAGGGAGAAAGGCCGCCGTGAGTCACCATCAAGTTAGATAAATCAGACAAGGCTTGCTTTCAGAAACCAATTTCTCCATAAGTACACAAGTAGTGTCTGTGTCGAAATGATTTTAAGGTGATTCTCTAATGGGGAGAAAAAAACCTAAAACATTAGAAACAGCAAATTTCCATCAATACTACGCTGGTTATTAGTAAAAAGATGGATCGGATAGTGTTCATTTTTAATTTATAGACTCTACTTGTATATTCAATACAAAAGAGCATTGCAAGTTTATAAAGTCATTTTTCTGCCGCCCGCGTAAGTACTGAATTATTTAAAACTCATTTGAAAAACACACACACACCTGACAGTTTTTAAAATACTGTTTGACAACAGCATTTTCAACATCTATAAAAATATGTGCTAGAGAAGCAGATTCTGTACACACTGTCTTTCGTTAGCAAGTCCTAAGATATTTTTACCCACCGGTGTATCACACTTCACAAAATCACTTGAGAGAAATGGGGGGGGGGGGAGTTCAAATCACTTGGTATGTATCATCCAGTGACCCTATACTACCCTCAAAGTAAAATTAACTGGTTCATCAAAATCTGCACAGTGTCAGTTACCCTGGGAAATCCTTCCTCCAAAGTTACGGGGTCTGGAGTCCTGGATAAACTGATTCTACAAATGGGCGTTCTCTCGGTTAGAGCTTATCAACTCTATAACTTTGGATCCAAGAGTGATGCAGCAGTTGGAATACATCAGAGAAACCCAAAGACTTAAAAAATTATATATTAAATATTCCTTGGGTCACAAAATCTCCATGTTCTCTCTTAGAAAGAAAATTTGGTTTTAATAATACCAGTCCGAGACTTTAATAAAAACACAGACACAGTAACCCTGTAATCTCTTACTTAAACCAGGAAAAGATATTCCCCCTCAAACATACGTCCTTCCAGAAGTTGAGCTTCCGTTCCCTTTTTCATATCTGCCGTTTCAGGTAATTCTAATTCTCTTAGTTAAGCCTGCCACAGGCTTGCCTACTTGATTTGTCTTTTCAAAGACAAGACTCCTCAATAATCAACTCTATCATATTTTCCCTTTTTGGTTTATTAAATTCTGCTTTCATCTTTACCCTCCTCTAACATTTTATTTGTTCTATTCGTACCTTCTTAAATTGAGGGCTTAAGTTATTTACTTTGTAAACTTTCTTACCATATTATAAAAAAACACTTCAGAATTTGCCATAGCCCCCAGGTTTGATATGGAGTGTTCTTACTGTTCATGCTTTTAGTTCTTTTTTTAATTTCCTCTTAAATCAGGGAGTTATTTAAATTTCCAAGTGATTAGGATTATTGGGATTGTACATTCCTTTGGCTCATATTTAGTTTTTTAAGTCTTTATTATTACTTTGTGATCAGAGAATATGGTCTATAACATCTCCCTGTTTCCAGAGTGGACTGAAGGTGCCCTGGCAGGCTCATGGACAACCCCCATCTATCTCACGCAGGCACATGTGGTCTCCGTGTGGGATGAGGCAAGGTGCTTCATCCATTCTCACCTGGGTGTTGACCTGCCCTTTCAGTCTTCTGAAGCCCATTTTGCTTTTCTCATTTGAATCCTAGACTTTGCCTTTCAGCTCTATACTCAGATTTTCGATCTGACTTTTCCTTACCACCCACCCTATACTTCTGGACATGGGCAATAACGGCTATTTATATTTTGCCTTTCGTCTTTAATGGGGCCAGCCACCCCACACTCCGGCTTTAGTCTACAAACGCCCATTTACTGAGTAACTATGATGTGCTAGGCACCGTCTCAGACACTGAGGATAGCTGTGAATGGGGCAGACAGATGACACGCCTGCCCTCCTGGAACTTACAGGAGACCAGCAAATTAAGATAGATGGCAGTATGAAGATACTCATGAAAACATGCTACTATATGCTTATATCTTAATAACTCCTTTTCTCTACTGTAAGTAATGCATGCTCACTATGGAGAAGTTAGAAAAGAAAAAGGAAAAATGATAAATAATTCCATAACCTTGAGTTAAACATTAATACTGTTCTTATGTGTTTTTTCCTAGCCCTTTTTGTGACTATTCTTTGGGGAAAAAACTGAAATCATATTATACATAATGCAGTGCATTTTACTTTCTACCCTTGAGGATTTTCAAATTTAATTCTAATATTTCCAATATTTAATTCCATTAAAATAACCTCTGAACATACCATTTTAATGGCTGTATAATATTATATTGCATCGATTTATTAAATTATTTACCTGCTATTGGACATGTGAGTGTGGTTTCCAATTTTCCAATACTTCATGACAGTAAGTATACTATGTTGATCTTTTTCTGTATTTCTGGTTATTTATAATTTGGGCAGGTTCCTAGATGGACAGTTACAGAATTAAAAGGTATGAACTTTTTACAGCTCTTGCTACAGATCATCAGATTACTTTTCAGAAAGTTTGTACCAATATAGAATCCCATTAGTTTATATATACTCCCATTTCACCAAATCTTCAACAACAGTGATACGTTTTTAAACTCATTAATGAATAAAATAGCTTATTATTTTAATTTGCCTTTATTTGGTTAACAATGTTCATGGTATACAATTATTAGCCATTGATTTTTTTTTTTTTTTTTGGTCAACTGTCTGATGAACTTTTTCAGTTTGCCTATATTCTTCTTGTAGTATTACTCATCACAAAAAAGTGATCCTCTTTTTTCCTAATCGATACCTTTTTTGCTTTTTATTTTGCCACATAACCTGTTAGGATCTGGGAAAAAATGTGTTGCTTTGCCTTCATTTGAGGTTATGTTCATTACTTCCATGCTTAGAAATTTCCTCCCAACTCAAAAAATAAAAAACTTCCTTCCCATATTCTTAGACATTTTTTACATGTTTTTAAAATATTCTAAACATAATCTATAAGAAATATGTTTTGAAATAGAGTGAGGTAAAACTCTAACTTTAGTTTCTTCTAAGTAGTTAATTCTTCAAGTACCATTTGCTAAATAACTCTATTTTCCCTACTGATTTTTGATGGTATCTTTATTATGTTTATGGCCTATTTGGTTCTAAAAAGATGTAGGAAAAAAAAAGTGTGTCTTAGAATCAAGGAACTATGCTGATATAAATAACAGAGGAGACATATATTGCTAGAAATAAAACTTGTTTATTTGACCTGTGTGTTATAAATGACTACAAAATTAAAATGCTCTCCTCTTGTATTCAGAGGGGAACAATGTCCATTTAAAGAGAGATAAATTAGAATCAAATTATTTTATCTCTCACGTAAGCTAATGAGAAGCCAACTTTAAAATGGAAGGAGACTGCAGTCTGTTCTCAGCTGGTTATCACAGAATAATTGATGCACTAATGATTTCAATTCATAGCACCGACTGTCTTCATTTTGCATAATTTGAACCAAACCTGAATGTAAATGGAAAACAGTCCTCTTGTCTATTTAACTCCCATGACTTTTAACTAAAAATCACTTAAGACTGCAGAAGAGGAAGGAGGAAATTAGCAAATGTAAAGAACTTTCTATTTAAAAACATTCCTTCCTTACACGGAAATGGGAAGAATTCAGTAAATACATCAGAAATCTCTAGAGATGTGATTTATCAGCTTATTAGTTGAGAGCGAATACTTAATTGTATAACATTTATCTCCAATAGTGACTCCTGGAAAAAATTCCAAACAGGCCAAAGTGCATTCTAAATGCTCCAAAGGGAAATAGATGTGCTTCACAGAGTTCATTATTTTTTTAATGAAAA
This sequence comes from Ursus maritimus, assembly GCF_017311325.1. NCBI lineage: Eukaryota > Metazoa > Chordata > Mammalia > Carnivora > Ursidae > Ursus > Ursus maritimus. The sequence continues at coordinate 11,893,324 of NW_024423343.1, forward strand.
AATACTAGTAAAATGAAAATCAAGTCAAAATAATTGCTACGCTTGGTAATTGTGAGATTAAAAAACCCCCCTTTTCGATAAGACACATTGCACAGAGCTCCTCAATTTAATAAGATGAACCTATTGGTATCACCTTTGAGCACAGAATATATAACTTCTCCATTTTTAAAAATAATACCTTTTTAAAATAATCCCCAGTCATCATTACCTGGGACATCCAACACCGTGAACCCATGTCTTGCACCTGTCACCAAGTCCCCAGAATTGATCATTAACAAGCCTAGTTAGTTAAGTACAGATTAGGTAGGTGCCACCATCCGCACACCCACAATTACATCACAGCATGATGGCCAATTAGTTTCAACCTGGGTAGGGAGGCTTATTCCAGACACCTCTATGTTCAACTGGAAAACCAGCTGCTTCCTTATTTCTACCTACTGCTCTTCTCTGTTATTCTGAGCTAGCCAACTGGGTAAAGCGGGCCCCAAACAAGGTCTGACTAATTTACAGACAGCAGGCAACTTCTCTGCTGGTGAGCTCTGGTTGGGGTGGAAATTTCTCATACTCCGCTCTGTGATGACGTATACATTTTAAAATGGAACCAGAGCACGACTGTCCAATTACAGAAAACAATATGGGTTCATACACCTAAATTAAAACTTGCTTAGAAATCAGCCACTGCTAGCTGAACACTGCTTCTGAATCACATGAGGGCAAATGAGAGGAAGTTAATGTTTATACACACACATCTAGGAATAATATTTTATAACTCTCCATTAGAAATTAAAAAAAAAAAAACCTCATCACCAAGAGATCTATTATGGACTGAATTTTGTCCTCACCCAAATTCATATGTGGAAGCACTATCTCTCCACATGATAGTATTTGGACATGCAGCCTTTCAGAAGTAGTTAGTTTGGATGAGGTCCTGAGGGTAGGGCCCTTATGCTGGCATTAGTGCCCTTAGAAGACAAGACACCAAAGATTACACTTACGTCCCTCACTTGTTCTCTCTCCCTACCATGTGAGGACACAGTGAGAAGGTAGCCATCCACAGGCCAGGAAGAGATTCTTCCCCAGAAACTGGCCATGCTAGCATCTTGATCTTGGGGGTCTAGCCTCTAGAACTGTAAGAATATAAATTTCTGTTGTTTAAGCCATTGTCTACAGTATTTTGTCATGAGAGCTCACATGACACAGGGATCTAAGCAGATATGAAGAGTAAATGTTATATGGCATCCCAGATGAGATGTGGAATGCAAAAAGGACCTCAGGAAAGTATGAATAAAGTATGAACTTTAGTTAATAATGTATCAATACTAGCTCGTTAATTATAAGAAATGTACTATACTAACGTTAAGATGTCAAACTTAGGTGAAAATGGGATTATATGGGAACTTTCTGTAGAGCTTCACAATTTTTCTACAAATCTAAAGACATTCTAAAAAATAAATTTAAAATACATAAGTAAATAAAACCTGTCTTCAGTCTTCCCCCAAAATAGTCCATCATATCATTTAGTTTTGTTGTAAAAAACTTCCTGTTCTTAGCTACAGTTTAGAAAATATCTTCATCCATTAATATCAGCAAGAAAGAAATTCCCCATAAACACTGTCTACGGGGGCGCCTGGGTGGCTCAGTCGAGTAAGCGTCCAATTCTTGGTTTCGGCTCAGGTCATGGTCTCGGGGTCCTGCAATTGAGCCCTGAGTCAGGCTCTGAGCTCAGCATGGAGTCTGCTTGAGATTCTCTCTCCCCCCAACTCATGCTCTCAAAACGAATAAATAATCTTTAAAAAAAAACCAACTACTGTCTCTGTTATTATTTATAGAACATAAGATTGTAGTGGGTACTTAAGGTCTCTTAGTATATAATCTAATAAGAACTGAATGGTATTTAATATCACATAGCTTCTTGAAAACAATAAGGGACGCAGACAAATCACATGCAATGAAACATAACTTACTGAAAAGGAAATGACAAGTTGTCCTAGTTCACTAATAAAAAAAAAAAAAACCTGTTGTAAATAACAGCAATGGAATAATTTTTGTTATATAACAAATTTTAAAAAAATTGAAGACAATATTCAGGCTGGCCAGGAAGTCGGCCCCTTCAGATGCTGTCAGTGGTCTATCAACCAGAGCAAACTTAACAGAAAGCAAGTTGGTAATATGTATAAAAAGCCATGAAAATAATTCAAAGCCTGAGCTCATTGATTCTATTTCTAGGAGTAGATTCCAAGGACATATTTAGGCCTGGGAGCTAAGACTTGCAAATAATGCGTTGACAGACATCCTCACTTGTAATTTGAATGATTAGGTAGTAAAATTAGTATGTAAAATTAGTGAATGAGAAAATAAATTCAAGGAACCACAACAGGAATCCTGACACAGCCATTAAAACTGAGGCTTCTGAAGAAACTGTGCTTACAAGTTACAGGAAGAAGTGGGAAATATAATTGTGTATGAGGACAGGGGTGTGTGATAGAATGAATGCTAAGAGTAGTTTTCTTGGGGTGGGGGACCGTGGGCAATCTGTTTTCTTCATATGTTGACGTATTTTCAACTTTTCTACAATGAATATGCAGATAATTGGAAGATTAGCAACTGAGAAATTAGGTTACACTTCCATTTAGCTGCTTTTTTTTTTTTTTCAGTTCAATTATTTATGTAATTTAACCAATTTTTAAAAGAAATTGTTAAACAGATCTCTTAGAAAAGAATAACTAAAGAAAACTCAGTATTTAGATGAAACTGTCTTTTCTGTTTTCCCACGCCTCCTATGCGGCTCAAAGTTCACTCTGTCCAGCTGGTCCAGGGCAGGGCTGGGTCTTCCCACTGTCCACACAGGCTTAGACTCCAGAGCTGGAGAGATGATTTATGCACCTCCTTTCCCTCAAGGAGTTCCAATTCTAGTGGCAGGGAAAGTTCCCTGCCTCAAAATTTCTCATTCTCTTCTTGTAAAATCTAACTCCGGGGAATCGTTGCTTTGGTTAAGCATTGCTCTCACCTTGAGTTCTGCTCAAATATAAGCCCTCCTGGGAGACAGACAAATTAACTAACTCTTTTATATGATTCATATAACTTTCCGTTATGGGAGTCTGTAAGGAGGGGAGGGAGGAAGTGTATAAATGGACATCCAAAGAATGCAGAAGAAAAATTCCCCCTACTTCACAAAATCTGCTCGAGACAGCGCTGGAATGTTGATTCAAACTTCTCTCCTTAATAGGCTTGTGAAAACATGTTTCCATGAAATAAAACAGAAGGTGAGTATCAATGCTATAAACATCTGTCATCCAAGCTTATTAGAAAAATGCAACAGCCCAGCAGATAAAAACAAAAGATGTGAGTATGTATTATAAACAGAACACAGTGCTTCAGAAAATGCTCATCCTGGACAATGAATAAACAGATGTGTATATGCACACACATACACGTGCCTACATAAATGCAATACACACGAAACAACTTGGCAACATTATAGTACACCTACTAAAAAAGTTTTACGTTTTAAATAATGATACGAAATACAGGTCAATTGCAGACAAAAATGATATAAGAAATTGGCATAAGTTCTTGAAAAACAACCTAACCCACCCTTGAAAAACATGAATCCCTCTCTCTTCTCAATGAACTGCCAAAACACCGCTCCAGCCCTGAAGGGACCACAGTTCCTTCTTGGGCTCATCAGGCCATTTTTGAGGGTGCTTTCTCTCCCCAGCACGATTAATTTAGGTATCACTGGAATTACTTATTTCTCACTTGCTTGTTTACACAGACCCCCAATGTATATTTTGACCCTATAGCCATTTGGGTTTTGTTTTATTTTCTACTAAGCTCTTGGAAATACTTCCACATTTAAACAGTGTAGAAAGGAATGTTACGCTTTCATTTGGGAAGAAGTGTTAACTCTTATACCTCATTTTCTGCTTTGCTCTAAATAACCCCTTCTTTGATTTTCAAAGGATTTTATTAATAACGTTGTTTATGACTCAACAACTGTTACTAACATGTTTGGTTGAGGTGAACTCTAAATCTGTTAGCACATATTTCCACATACAGAGAGCTATCCTGAGAGCTGGCACAGCCTTTACCAAGCCTCGTGAACAAATAATACTCGTTCTAATGAAAGACAATAAATTAGTAGAAATCTGTGATCACAGCATGTTCTTCTCCTTGCCACCAACGTCCTGGCAGTTTATTACCACTGAGGACACCGCTTCCTAAACATGTATATTTCGCTCTAGTTTAAGCAACTAGTAGCTGCTTTAAAGCAGTACCTCTCGAAATCTGTATAGTGTCCACAATAAAAATACACTTTAGATTTGACCCAGCTCACAAACACATAGAGCTAAAGTTCCTTGAGATAATACTTAGCCTTACTGTATTCAACACTAATGTCTCCATTCCTCCCCTCATCCCCCACTTCCTTCTTTTCTTTCTGAATACCAGCTGTGACCAACTAAACTGATTTCAGGTTCTCTTAAAGGGTTAGAACCCACAGTTGAAAACCACTGCTTTAAAACCCTGGTACTGCTGGATGAGGCTGCTATGACTCAGGGCAGCATGGCATCGGGTGTGAATTTGCCCCACGCCTCTGTCCTTTGCTTCCCCCCAATCTCTGCCACTCCCCAAAACCCATCCTTTGTACTCACTGCTCTTCATTCTACTTTCCCCCTTTTCATTCAACTCATTGTTGCCATGACAGCTTCTGCAGAGCACATCTGCCCAAATGCAGTGGCATCAAACAAGCATTTGCTCTGACTCACATTCAGGAATTCAGAAAAAGCATGGAGGGGTGGATAGTCTCTGCTCCATAACATCGAGGCGAGGTTGACTCACGGCTGCCTCTAAAGGCCATCTGCTCCCATGGCACACACCACTTCCTCATGATGGAATCGGGGAGCTGGACTTCCTACATGGACCCCAGGGCCAAGCACTTCAGCTCACCAGGCAAGAAACACATTGCCTCAGAAGTAATGAGGCCCTTTTGCAGCCATGTACTGATTACAGTGGGTCACAAATCCATCCAATACAGGGGGAGGTGAACTGGACCCCACTTCATGACAGTGGAGTGGCCAAGTTCTAGAAGAACATGGTACAGGAGATGGTGTCATAGTGTTCTAAACATCTTCCCCAACCTCACTCCTAATTCCCAGCCAGCGAGCCAACAGTCTACTACGTAGACAGATCCACATGGGCATCAACTGGCACTTTGAATGCAATGCAGCCAAGCTGACCAGCGTCCTCTTCCTTCGTGTTCCCTATCTCAGTACTACCAGGGGAAAAAAAAACCCATGTGTTGTGTTTGAGACAAATATGTCAGAAGCAACTTACCAAAAATGGAAGCAGGTGGAAGAAGAGAACTCAACGTAGCATGGGAGTTCCATGCAGTCTAAGGGATTCTGTCCTGTGTGGAACACAGGCAGATGTTATAGCCAGCCTTGGGAATAAGAGGGACAAGTAGCCATTCTCCTTCGAACAAACAGTTAACAGCTCACGTTGACAGCTGATACTGAGCAGTTTCAGTGGTTATGTATATTTGCACACACCCCTTCGTGTGTTTGCACTCTCCCATCCCTGACTATAGGAAGCACCCCTGGAAAAGATTCTACTTGTCCAGGTTCTACGTCACCATTTTTCCTTTCCTACAAGTTACAAAACCTTCACATGACTACAGAGGTAGCATGAGACCTTACAGCAGTTGTCAAAGTGTGTTCCATGGACCTTTAAGAAAGTACCACTTGCCAAGTTCTGGTACAGTACAAAGAAGGCTGTCCACAATTATCTGAAAAAGCTATGCAGGGGCACCTGGGTGGCTCAGTCAGTTTAAATGTCTGCCTTTGGCTCAGGTCATGATCTTGGGGTCCTGGGATCCAGGCCCACCTTGGGCTCCTTGCTCAGTAGGGAGTCTGCTTCTCCCTCTCACTCTCCCCCTGTGTTCTCCCTCTCTCTATCTCTCAAAGAAATAAAATCATTAAAAAAAAAAGGCTATTCAAATGCTCCCTCTTAATCTTTCCAAGCATACATCTGTGTGAGGCCAAACTGTCTCTCACCAAAATGAAACAGCTCAACAGATTAACTGGGGAAGCAAAGAGAGGAGTCAGATTTTTTTTTCTATTAAGCTAATCATCAGTAAGTTTTGCAAAAATTTTTACTGTCATTCATCTCCCCTTTTCTAGTGTAGAAAATACACTTATTTTCCATAAAAAATACTATTTATGTGGATACATATTGGGTTAGGCTTACTATTATTATTTTAAATGAATTATTATTAGTAAATGAGGCTATGATTTTAAAGATTATGAATATTAATTTTTTAAAAAGATTCTCCATTTTAGTTTCCAGTATGAACAAGATTGATAGATATAATCCACATAAACAAAAACCCTTTGGGGTTATCAATAATTTTTAAGACTCTAAGTTGGTCTAGTGACCAAAAAGTTTAAGAACCACTGGTTTAGAGGCTGAATTCCCAGACCTGATTGCTGAAGCTTAACTTCATTGACTATCCCATGTACTAGCTGGTATTTGACTAACTTTAATAAGGTATTTAAAAATGTTCATGCCTCAGTTTTCTCATCTCCTAAGAGAAGTAATGACTCCTCCCTCGCAAAGTAGGTGTAAGGAAGACAAGAGATAATCGATACGGAGCTTACGATGGCACCTGGCAGGTAGGAAGTCCCCCATACAGGAAAGTCATTATTATTATGCCCCAGGGACCACTGAATTGGCCTCGGCAACCTCTCCCGCAGTGTTCCCTCCTGTTCTTTTCTCTTAGCCCCTGCACTAGCTCCGGTCTCCAGTTTCTTCTCTGGTCTAGGGCAACATTTAAGTAGACTCCTACCACCGAATCTAAAGACAATTCCAGACCTTCTTTCCCAAGGTCAGTTCATGGCTGTACCTCCTCAGAAACCAAAGCCATCTCCCTGCAAGCAAGGTTGGAATCCATTAACGTGCCATCCAATTCGGCAACCAAGGCCCTCTATGAAGTGGCCTCATCCTGACTCCGGGGCCAGGTGTTCATCAAGCGTACCTTGAAGAACACTTGTTCTGTGTTCTTCAGAACTTGTAGAGACTGCTACATGCGAGCGCTAAACGAAAGGGTGCCATCATCAAATAAACTGGGGAAGCTAATCGGTTTCCCTGATTTCTTTCTTTCTGAAGTAATTTCCTGAGCCTTTCAGGTGTTCATGTGTTGCATAGCCACTGGATTGGAACACAGAATTACACACGTGCTGTGTTTACTGACCAGAGAACCTTGTAGCGGGGACATCTCAGAACTAGGGTTTGAAAGGATGCATGTGGGGGAACACTGCTAGCCTTATCCCCCAGTGTTTGGGGGCAGATTCTTTGCTGTCTCCATGCTTCCTGGTTTCTGTTCTTTCTATTCCCACTGCAAAGAGTAGTCTACCTATTATCTCCCAAGACTCAATGCACATACCGTCCCCTCTGCAAAGCCTCCTAATTTCTCAAATCGGAGTTAATTATCCTCCTTTTTTGGTCCTCTACTTTTATTGAACTAAAATTTCTGCCTTCTGCTTTGTTTCAGTTAGTTGTTGGTATGTGTTTCTTTCACCAAATTGCGAAACTGTGGGTGGGGAGGAGGTAGTGACGGAGAGAATATTGATTCAGGTCAATATTTAACAAGAACCCCAACAGCAAAGGCACAAGAGAAGCAAACATTCTGTTTTCACGCAAGATTTAATTCAAAATTGCTCAAGATTACTCCCTCCAATGAGCCACCATTCCTCCAGTTCCACACCTACACAGACATACTCACCAGTAAAAACTCCAACATCCTGTCTTCTGACTACCAATTCCTATTCTCAAAGTTCTCTCCATTTCCAAACTTGACAAAACCTCCTATGTCTTAATCCCTCCATTTGCCCACCATGTATAGGCCTCTCCAGTTCCCTTCCCTTCCCCATAGGAATCACTGGGACAACCCTTTCAATGGAACCCGCAAGAGAATTTGCCAAGCAGCTCTCAGAGCAACAGGCCTCTCACTTGCCAGGGATCCTTCAGAGCATGAGAGAGGTCCTAGCGATGTGTTCATAGGGTCATATGTTTTTGTAAAATTTGTAAAAGTGGGATATCTTAACCACATTGGTTAAAATTGCTATCCCTGTGTATTCCAACTTCCGCTCTATCACACTTCTTCCCACGTCAGCTGGCACTGGTGTAGCCACAGACGTTTTGTGGATTCAGCTAAAGGGAAGCTTAGTTTGGATTCAGTGGGCTTTATTTACAGGTTCACGGTCATTTTGGTGCAGAGTAATGGCTTCAGGAAATCCTCTTAATGCGCACTCTGCATCTTTAACCTGAGTTGTAACAGGAGGCAGCGGGGCAGAAGTCCTATGGCACTCTCAAGTGTCCTGGGGCAGTGAGCACTGGCAACATAGTCATCGTGCCAGGGTCAGATCCCCGTGTCTGGAAAATTCTCCCCATCAACAAACATATAGAACTTTAAATGGGGGAATTCAGTTTCCACTAATACACAGTAAAAACAGCCATGAAACAGAAGCTCTCTTCTGCCAGGAATCTACTTGGTAACACAGTGAATACAATCATAAACGTGCCACCCATTTTCTGTTTCTTTTTTTGAGAATCATGCAAAAATCAACTTTATCCGGGGGCGCCTGGGTGGCGCAGTCGTTAAGCGTCTGCCTTCAGCTCAGGGCGTGATCCCAGCGTTGTGGGATCGAGCCCCACATCAGGCTCCTCTGCTATGAGCCTGCTTCTTCCTCTCCCACTCCCCCTGCTTGTGTTCCCTCTCTCGCTGGCTGTCTCTCACTCTGCTAAATAAATAAATAAAATCTTTAAAAAAAAAATCAACTTTATCGGAATTCCTGTGTTTGTAGCTCTCAAAAATATTTTCAAGTCATATCAAAAGCTGTAAACAGAAGGAATAAATAGGCTCTTAGAGTTCTGGTAATCCAATTAACGAAGAGCATTAATATTTAAATTTCTTGTTGATTTGGCTCAAAGTATTAGTATCAGTGAAGAAAATGTGAATCTCCTACCGTGCCACTAAAGACCAGTGACAACACTCAAATCATTCGAAATATACTAGATACTGGTCACTGCACAAGTAATCTTGAAAAGCCCTGAAATTTTACAGCTTGTATGTAAAAACACTTTGATGGAGATTTTTTTCCAAATCAGAAAACAATGCTAAAAATTTACATAAGCCATAAAAGCAGCTCTCCTAAACTTTCAATAAGAAATTAATTTTGATACAGCATGCTACTCTCTCTACAGAAATGCTATTGCCAAATTCCTGTCAGATGAAGAAGAGATCAAAAGCAGTCAGCCAAAGCTGGGGGGAAAATATTATAAAGGCATGCCAGGGAATTTATAGAATATTATAGTACTTTTATGGATTTTGTAATGTTTATAGTATTTGTTAGCTCTTTAAAAGTTGCAGATTGTTATGCTTTGTATTATCATTTAAAATTGTTACTTTTGTTTCCAATTTTGTATTTTTTTTTTTCTTAAAAAGAACCTACAAAACTGGATGGCTTCAAGCCTACCAAACTCAGATCTTCCCTTGACAGAACAGTTGTCTTCCTTGTTGTCCCTTGCCTATGGGTCTTAACCTCTAACCCTGGATTAACCCCACCTAATAAATGTAGAAAGAATGACAGGATCAGAAAATCATTCTTCACAGCCCCCCAGAAATAACCAATGCAGACGAGGGCTATCACTAGTATATACGGAACCGTAGGTAGAAGGTTATTAACAAGCTATCTGCATGATGTCCAATTACCACCCCACAGATTACTTTCCGAGTGCAAAGGGATAGATGTATCCTTACAATGGAGACTATCCTAATTGATTAAACTTAGAATTCCTAATAGAGGGACAATCAGGCATTATGTCCTTCCTGTCATGATGCACTACAGTACTGTATAGCCTGATGGCATCACCCCTATGAAGTATTCTTGCCAACAACCCAGTTTAATCTGAATGTAAGAAAACCCTGTACCTAACTTCCAGTTTACAGAAATGCAGAGGCTAAAGGAAGGAGTTAAGTAATCCTACAAGTAAATAAGAAATCCAGAAGTTGGAACATTCTACAAAACAAAAAAAGTTCACAACTTTTCCATGAGTTATTTCACAATGTCATAGGAAAATAAAAAGGTAGAAGGACTGCCTTAGAGTAAAAGGGAACAAAGAAATACAATCAAATCCCCCCAAAAAGCACAACAGTTACAAAGCACATTTGAAAAATGGGGAATTTTGAATATAAACTAATTACTAGACAACACTGGGGAACTCCTGTTAATTTTCTTCAATATGACAACAATACTGCGTTTATATAAAGCAACAGATTTTTAGGAGATACACACTGGAAGTTTTTAGGGGTGAAGTTACCCTGATGTTTGCAACTTAATTTCAAATGGTTCAGCAACTTGTCTTTACGTTTGAAAATTTTTACAATTAAAAAACTGGAATGAGTAAAAAATGTATTAAATCTATTTTTCTCTCACTTGGTCAATCTAACCAAGAAGTTTTTCACAGAGTCAGAGTAATTCCTCTCATCAAACATTAGCAGTGAAGCAGTACCAAAGCCTAGGGGCTCATGTTTTCAGAACTGCCGTATTATACGAAAGAATCTCCTAGGGTCCAAATGCAGTCCTGGTCTGCTTAATTTGTGTTTATGAGTAGCCCGTGGGAATTTTTAGACTGCTAACTGCCATTCTGGGTGGAAAAGTCAAGCAGGAACAAGGGGCCGGGAAGAGACAGAATTGAAGCAAACAAAATTTTGTTTGACTTATTTTATTGATTTTAGGAAGAAAAAGAAGTAGGATTCATTTCAGGGACACAACACACTTCCAGTGATTGATCTCATAATAAAAACGATGAGTGAAGTACTTTACAATTTATAAACACCCTCATATAAACTACCTCTTGGACTCCTTAAAACTCACTTAGGAAACAGAGAAAGCAAGTAATATTCCCAATGGACAGAGGAGGAACGTGAGGCTCAGAGAGGCTGCAGGAGTTCCCTAAGGTTGGCATGTCGGCCCAGATCTTTCACACATGACCACTGTCCTCTAGCGTGGTCACCGAGGGGCTGTCTCACAGTGGGCAATGTTCATTTTTCTGAGCTTCAGTTTGGGACTAAATAGCCTTGGGTTCATAGGAGAAACTGCAGATGTTAGAAGTAACACTTGGCATCAGAGCCCCTTTCTTCCATCAACAGAAGGGGCAGGGGGTGGGAAGAGCGAGAGCCCAGTCTCCAAGGAGGCAGCCTCCTGAAGGGGCCTGCACCCTTCCCCGCTCTGCCGCCTCAGGAGCAGGGGCCCTTCACACACAGTCACCGAGCAGGGTCCCAAGACATGCCAGGGAATGAAAGGACCACGTGAGGCACAGCCATCACTGAAAACAAGGTACAAACAAGTACTGTGAAAAGCAAAAGCACCAGCAAATGAGTGTGATTACTTCACTCTGCCGGTCAAGTCCAACCCCTCGCAGAGCCTGATGGCTGGCTGTTTGGAGTGGCTTCCCTCCATAAGACGCTGTAACTGGGGGAAATTACTAATTCTGTGGTTTTCATAAAACACAGAGGTCCACCAAATGTTTGCTTGGCAGGTTTTTTTTTCTCCCCAGAGGGCAGCTCATTAAGTCTGACAATAAAGCGGGCTTTGTTCTAAAGATTTACAGTGTTTTCCCAGTGCAAATTCTAATTGACAACCACCAGGAAAATAACAATGCAGAGCAAAGAGAGCTCTGGTTTCTTCCATTCTTCCAAGATCCATCTCAAAGAAGCACTCGCTTCTTAGTTTCTTGGACCAGTGGTTAGTTTGGTCTTTATTTAGACACAGGCAGAAGCAGATGCTTGGGTATCAGGAGTTTATCATTCCAAGTAGTCAAATCATAAAACACCAAAAAGATTTATTCTTTCAAACTTCAAAGATAGGAAATTTCATGTAATTCCCAGGCTCAGGATATTGGGTCCCTCCACACAGAATAAGCATATTACATAAAAATGCAACCATGCCTTTTCCACGGAAAGGGCGGGGGGGAGAAACCCTAAAAAAATAAATAAATAAAGTGCATGATGATTGAGAGTCTTCAGAAATGGCTGCATGAGAATATTAAAGGCATGGCTATTCACACGGACTCCTCGTGGAATAAAAGTTCAAGTAGCAGAGGGAGTGATTTCAATATGAATGTTGGGTGTTGCGGTGACAAACAAGAGTCTCTCTTCTACACAGAGAACCAAGTCACATCAAGCAAGTCAGGGAGCCGTGAGTGACAAGGTATAGAGAGGCCCGTTCAGACAAGAGACAGACATTACTGGACGCTTTTTCAAAGAAAACTTTGAAGATTTTGTTAGGCTTTTTCGTGGAACTGTCACAAGGTAACAATACAGTTGCAAATGAGTGGTGCTCAGTGGTCACATCACTGTCTTTTGCAGACCAGCTGCCAATGGCTGCCCATGATGGGAAATTAGCATTAGAGAAGGGACTCTCTCCGGAGGTTACTGGGCTGAGGCACAGCACAGAGAAAATTCTGAAATAAAGTACAACACCCAACACAGCCACAGGAACCAAAAGCAAAATAAAACTGCTGTCTGAAAAGTGGCCAACCCCCCCCCCCCCAAAAAAAACAAACAAACAAAAAACCCATCCTTACTCCTTCCTGATTCTTCTTGAACTTCCCCCTTCTCCAAAGAGTATCTAGGTCCCTACAGTAAAAATCAACAAAAAACCATGTGTTTCTAGTAGCCTATACAGACTAAGAGAAGTGAAACTGGTGGGAAGTAGGAGAATAGCACAACTTACCCACCTTTTTCTAAACAAAAGCAGAGAAAGGAATCGAAGTGGGAAAGCATAGCTCCCCAGCCGGGAGCACCAGACCAGGAGTCAGGAGGTCCTCCTCCTTACTATGCTAGTGTCTACCAGAAGCTGTTTTGAAAAATACCTTACCCTCCTCACTTTTCTCGTCCTCATCTGAAAAGGAAAAGATTCATCTAGATCAGTGGTTCTCCCACTGTATTCCTTGCAGGCCTGGGGCTACCTCGAAGGCAACCACAGCAACATGGGGGTAAGGCAAAGGGAATGGGGCCCCATGCTTGCTCTCAACCCTAAACAGTTCACCGTTGATCCACTAACACACTGAGGTTGTGAGTCAAGTCCTTTGTTTAAAGCGTTCTATCACCAAGACACTTCACAACTGAGATGGCTTAAAAGCACTGGACCAACGTGTCTTGTGATTTTTTATCTTTATGATTATGTGGTTTCTATGTGCCTCTCTGCATTACTATTATAATTCCCGAATAGATAGTCTCATTAATACAGATCCTCCGATCTGTATCAGAGGTTCTCTTACTCCTACTTAAAGGATGAGGGAACTGAAGCTCAGATAAGACAAGGTGACCAAAATCACAGGGCTCAGTAGTTGACAGGATTCAAACTCAGGAATGTCTGACATTAAAACGAGTAAGCTCAGTGCCGTCCTTAAAGAACAAACTTCACTGTAAAAAACAACAACTGGTTACCTCATTATTATTGCAATTCTTTCTCCGTGGAACATCAGGTTCTTTATTTGTATTCTCTAGGAGTAAACACTTACCCTGGCGAGATGAAATGAATAGCCACAAGTTCTGCCCAACAAGCAAATCTGTTGGGTACAGGAAAGCCCAAAATGTTGGCAAGGCCTCCAGGGCAATAATGGTTGTTAAGAACTTTCAAAGCAAACAAAACTCCTAGAAGAGAATAAAGAGCATACAAATATCAACAATCCAAATGTGGAGATAATCCACACTTACAAAGAAAACTCACTGAAAGTGAAAATGATTATTTGACTATATCCCACTTCTTGCTTTGAAACACTCTATTCTTTACAAGCCAACCCAGCTTTTGGTAGAAAGACAATGTTCAAGGTAATTGTTCTTTTGATATTTCTTAATGCAGAGGTTCATACTGACTCTCAGTATGCTAGAAAATATACAACATGTAAAATGGGAATAAAATACCTGAAATGGTACTAAATGCCACTGAACTGTTCACATCAGAATTGTTCATTTTATGCTATGTGATTTTTAACTCCATAAAAAATAGCAATAATGTGTATTTTTCGAACCTCTATGGAAAGACATGCTGAGGGCAGGGCATGTTTCCTTTCTTCTCCCACAACTGGCTGCATGAGGATGTATCTTAAAGGAAAGGGGGACGGATGGCAAGGAAAGTAGAGGGAAGAGTTAGCTTTCCTTCTGTTGCAGCACAATTTCCCTCCTCCCCTTCACATTCTAACTCTTAGAACACCTCATTTTTGGCCCAGATGGCCATTTCCGTCCTCTGCGTTACAGGTAGAGTGACTATCATGGCTCCCGAAACACAGTGAGCGTGCCATGGTAAGGTGTGGTACACGTATTTTAATGAGGTTATTGAGAGGCATACTCATCGTTTGAGAATTCCTTATCACAGATACGCCTGTGGGTCTTTCCACCATGAAAGAGCCAGTGTGTATTTCTAGAACTACATCTCCTACAAAACTACCTTGGAGCAGACCCTGGTCCAAACTGTCCAAGAGTGAATGATACACAATAGCAAGATCTATGTCCCCCCTCTGCTCCAATTATCCTTCTCTCCAAAATTCAAGCCCAGCGATCCTTAGCCACTCAGAATTCAGTTCCCTCACCAAATTGGGACCCTCGCTTCATAAAATGACAGCAGCCACACCTCCCTTACTGTCTTCCCGCATGCTCCCTTCGAAATGCATCTGCCTTACCTGAGAAACCTACAGCACAGTTCCTTCTGAAGCCAGGTTCACCCATAAATTCTGCAAGAGTAAATTCCAAGAACAGGTACACCACTCCAGTGAGTACGGAGAATGTGACGATGATGTAGGCAAACCATCTACTTCCTAGTCTTCTTTCCAGATTTATTCCTTTCCATAGCATGGATACCATATTGAAATACAAATGCCAGTCGTCTGCATGGTGAAGAGGAGAAAGCAGTAAGCGCTGCCAGTCTTTTTGCTGGTAACACTTCTCCACGCTAAGGCAGGACTCAAACAGCGGTTTCAGAGGATTCAAGAAGAGCCAGATGTTGAGAGCCAAAGTTGCTAGGGTGACAGGTGGAATATTGCTGATCCCAACATGGAAGATTTGAGAGAGGAGCAGAATAAGTCCGGCGTGAATTCCCCTTGATCTCCGCTGCATGGTTAGATATCAACCCAGTGCTGGGAAAATGTGGTCAGGTTTTAGGAATCAGGAAAGATACATAGGCAGCTGAACCTAAAATTTAAAATGCACATAAAAATTCATCAAATTAGACTTAATACACCAATAACGCACACCCATTTTAAGATGAGCTCACATTATATATATCCCACCTCCCATCTGACAGAAGCATTTTTTTCAGTGTCTTCCAGAGTAACACCAGGACGCTGGCTGCCGTCCTTCCACATTTTACCTTCGAAAACAGAAATTTTCTCCCAAGTCCCAATGGACCAGTTAATGGATGGGTATGCTTTCTCTGATAAATACACCATGAAAAAAAGACTTGTCTGCCTTACAAGTAAACTTGTAACCTCATGAAAAAAAAAACCTACAAAGATAGCGTGTAAATATTTAATAATGATTTCTACTCAGAATGCTGAACAGGATTCTTTACCCCCTTAATTTTTTTTAAAAGAAATATTCAATTTTGATATATTCAATAGAGTCTGCCCCAAAGTTTTTAAACTTCCACAGGTAGGTTTTCAAATGCAAGCATTTACTACGTTCTACTCCATACTGCCAGTTATCAACTGCTAGGATGCTCTGTCTCCACAAAAACTTCTACTTTCAAAAGTCACTTGATATGTGCCAAATCCTAGATTGAAACACAGTCACTGTGTTTAAGGAGTTCATTTCCCACTCCCAAGAAGTAAGCTAACAATTGCCACGCTATGCTCTGAATGTAGTGACAGCAGAATCAGCCTGAGGTGGTGCTAGTTGGCACTGCAGTCCTACAGAGTAAAATGGAGTTCACAACAAGAAAGGATGCCAAGTTCAGCAGTACTTCTCCATCTCCCGAACCTGGGCTGTCCTTGTGACTTGCTTTGGCTGACAGAATGCAGACGAAAGGACACTAGTTCTGAATGTGGGTCTTGAGATGATCAGCGGGCTTCTGCTCTCTCTTGAAACCCTCTCAGGCAGCCAGGTGGACACACCTGGGCTATCCTGATGGATGAGGAAAGACACAAGCTCCTGTCACCCTGATGGCCTGGCCACTAGCCAACTCATGCCCCAGAAGCAAAGCTGAGTAGCTGAACAGCAGCTGACCACAGTCACAAAAGTGAGTCTGGCAGAGCCCAGCCTAATCTGCTGACCCACAGAACAGTGAGCTAAATAAATCAGACTGTAGCTTTGCCAAGGCTTAGAGTGTTATGTTACGCAGCAATTACTAACCAATACAGAAGGTATCTGCTTTGGTGAGGGCCTCGGTTATGCTTATGGGAAGAAGCTAGCAAAGAAAGAGACACAGACTAAAAATGCAAAAGAGACACAAAAGGAATCAAGTCCTTAGAGGGAACAGCCTTGTCCATTGTAACAGGAAGGAAGAAGAAAAATGTCAGTTGCAGATAATGGGTCAAGAGGCAGAATAAGGCCAGAATGCTGGAAAAAGTTCTCATCTAGTGGTCTTTATCTGTGGAGCTTCTTGGGCTCCAAACCAAATACATGGCTTACTCTGATCCCCTAAAGATTCTCATTCAGACAGGACACTAGAACGTATGTGGGCTTTGGGGCAAAAATGGGTGCAGTTCTACCTAGAAGCTCTGAGACCCAGGGCAAATTATTTAAATTCTCTGAACTTCACTTTCTTCCCTTTAAACTAGAAATGGTAATGCCTCACTCCCAGGACTACTGTAACATTTCTGGAATGAAGTAGAAGCTAAATCTACAGTGGCTACATTTTTCAATATTCTAAGATAGTCTCACCTATGTGAGAAAGCTTTGCAAATGGCAGCATCCTAATAAGGCTCAAATGTATGCCCCCATCCTCTTCCCATAAGCATTCTAAGAAATGACCAAGAAAAAATTACACATTAATGTGTGTATGTGTGTTTGTGTACATCCCTGTTATCAGCACAATCCAAGTTTTTTTTATTCTTATGGGCTTATTATTATAGCTCTGTAGCATTCTCAGGAACTAGAGAACTTAATAAAATTTCAACTGAAGACCCCCTGGTTATTTTAGAGAAACAGTCTATATTTTTCACATTGACATTCAAGTTGATTTTCAAATCTCCGATTGCTGTGACTTTTTTGCAACATTCCCTAAATAATTTTAATATCAAACCTCAATACCTATAATAGGAGCAATGGAAAAATCCAGCCTTGATCATTGAACAATCAGCTTACAAGAAATCATAAAATGAACCCTTCAATCTCAGTAAATCATGTCCTATGACGCCAGGCTATGCACAGCACAAAATCAAAACTAATTAGGTCTTTGCTTAAAAAAAATCCCCTCTCCCCTCCCCCCTGCCAGGAATCATTAGTGATGAGCAGTATAAACAAAAAGACAGTGGAACCTCCCCAATACTATTTCACACTGCACCCAGGCTCGTCTGGCACTTACTTGACTTCTGCCCAAATCCAATGGTTCCCCTCCACGTGCATTCCTCTTACCACTACCTCCAGCTGGTGAAGGCCCTGCCTCCCTGGGACTCTGCATCACCACCTCCCCTTCCTTGCAATTCCCCTTCCTCTGCTTTTCCTTTTGCCTCTATTCTTGCTCTCTTCAGCACACACTCATGGAATTTCACTCTTGTGGTTTCTAGAATGCATTTTGTCATTCGGATCCCCAAATTTCTATTTCGTATCCTTGATTTCTCGGTAGGTTTCAGGGGCATAATCTTGCAGGAAGAATACAGCCTGTCTGATCTCTTCGTTTCCAAAAACCGAATTACCCCCCTCCTTCTCACAAAATGTCTACTTAGCCATTCCTTAGATCACTCATCTATTTAATAAATATCAAGTGCCATGCACATGCCAGTCCCCATGCCAGACGGTAGAGGTATCGTAAAGAACGAAACCCTTACAATCTCAGCCCCTAAATAACCCACTTCTATTTGCTGAAAAAGATAAAAATATTGGCTGTAGAAAATCAAAGGATGAACAAAATGACATGGTTCACATTTGCAACAAATGTGTACTTAATAGGAAGGTAGACAGAACCACAGCCAATGTGAGAAGTGCAGAATATACTCTGGGCTCCACGTTTACAAATAAAGGCCACTAAAGTACCAGTGTGGGTAGAACAAAGTCTGGGGTTTTCAGTAGCAAAGATAAATGGGCATATTTCATACCAACTCTATGGCCCACTCTCCTTCCAAATAAGCTATCAAGTCAGCCTTCAAAAGTGAGGAATGCAGCCTCTAACAAGGTAACAGAAAATCCATGTGGTCCATGTGAAGATCAAATCTGTAACTTGACCTTATGGGCCCGGCAGGCACAGTTCTAAGAATACCAAAGAGCAGAAATCACAATAAGCGAGCACTGACTGTAAATGAACGTTGTTTCATCCTGCTCATCAAATATATAAAAATTTTCCAACTGCTGAGCTGCAAGAGAGACCACAGAGGCCCGATCGGTTACAGAAACTCATATGTAAGCTGGAAACCAGTTCAGTGTGTTTGGTTTGGGAAGTGATTTATTTACCCTAACTTGTACCCAGAACATAGAGCAGTTACCACAGCCCAAGAAACAGCAGGTTAGTTAGTCTCTGCACTCTCCCAGCTCATAAACACATCCTTCCCCTCATGTTCAATCTGCCCTAAGCTGAACGCTGGACCCATTCCTTCCAATTCTGTTCCTCCTCCATGTTCAGCATCTCAGGACACAGAATCTCCCAGTCCCTGCTGTTCAAGTAAGAGATGCAGGAAACCTCCTTGACCCGCCCTTTCTTTACCCTCATCGCCCTCCAATCCCCACATCCCATCCACTACACTCCCTTAATTCGTCCACAGTTTGTGTCAATCTACTTCTTTCTAGCTCTTGAGCCCTACTCCAATCTAAGCCACGATCATACCTTGCCTGGATTATAACAAACTCCCTAACTGGATTCTCTGCTAATCCTCCTACACCCACCAATCACTTTCCACCACCACCAGAGTAATCCCTGTAAAACTGAAGTTGGATTCCCCTGCAGTAAGCCTGCGATGGCTTATTATTACAGTTAGAATAAAGTCCAACTCTTTCCTATAACCAGTACCCTGTGCACCTCTCTAGTCTCTTCCCCAGTCATCACGTTCCCTCCAAAGATGTTCCCAACCCAGGAGTTCCAGGATTGCAGCAGAAATGGCCAAGGGCAGAATGACCTTGTCTGTTTTGATTACCACTAATTACCCAGAGCCTAGTACAATGACTAGCATATAGTCAGTGCTTATAAGTTCTTTGCCCAAAGACTCAAGATGAGTATTTTTTTAATATATCCACATTATACAATAAATAAGGCTGACTGAAAAGACTACCATCGGTTCATCATCTAAGTATTTTTCCTGCAATTGTAGCGACCTTCCCCATAGCACTAAGCATACTATTCCATTTACATTTTAGTTCCAGAAGAGCGTTTATAACATTTATCTCAACTTTACAGAAATAAACCTCTGATCCATGTAAAATGTATTAATAGATTGTTTTGCCAGAACTATTTGATTAAAAAATGGCATTTTAATTATGTAGTAATACACACTAGATAGTACTATATCAAAGTTGTGACAGAGAGAAATGGAAGACTTCTTGAAATAGTGAAAGGAAAATTAGCCATATTTACTTTTAATGAGAAATTAAAAATTAAACAGGTATGTAATAAGAAAAACTAAGTGGCTAGAACAAACAAAAGAAACTGAATTCATAACTTGGGAAACCAATGTGTCTCAAGGGGGAGAGAAAGGAGTTTTATAAAAAGGGGAAAAATCTAATTACAGTGATTTTCGATTCTACCTACAAAGCAGAAAATATTTCATCATTATCATTGACTCTGATGGTAAATGTCTCAATTTTCAGTTAAAATGTTCTATATCCCCAGTTTGGCATCTGATAGTAACAGTGTTCATCCGTTCACCAGTGGATGGACATTTGGGTTGTTTCTGCTTCTTGACTCGAACGAATAATGCTGCTAGGACTATTCATGTATAATTCTTTTGGTAGGCACACATTTTCAGTTCTCTTAGATATATACTTAGGACTAAAACTGCTGGGTCATATGGTAACTCTATGTTTAACTCTTCGAGAAAATGCTGAACTGTTTTCCAAATTTCTGCACCATTTTGTATTCCCTCCAGTGGTGTAAGAGGATTCCACTGTCTCCACATCCTCAGCACTACTTGTCTTTATCCACCTTTTTCGTTTTAGCCACCTGAGTGGGTGTGAAGTGGCAGTGACTTAGACTCCCTTAATGACTAATGACATTGAGCAAACACCTCAATTTTCATTGCTTAAAATGTAATATAAACATGCCTGTTGATAGGTACGCATAACCATATAGACAAGCTCATGGCCTCTCTCTCTCTTTCTCCCTCTCTTTCTCTCTCTCTCCAAGGAGCAGTTTAACAAGCTCAGGTCAAAAGAAAGCTTCAGAAAGAAAGATGGAACCACGAAGAAATTGTTCTGGTTAACCTGCCAGGATTTTAGCACTGACGTTCCCCTGGATGAGACGTGTTAAGAGTCAATGTGAGTGTCCCTCACTAGCACGGGCATAGCTCGGCCCACTCATTTGACAATAAATACTGTAAAATCGTTTTGGAGGAAACAGAGGGTTACTAAGTTTTATTGCTTCAAACAAAGCAAAAATGCTATGGAAATCGCAGATTATGTTAAACATAAAAACATCCTCTGCTTTTTAATTTACGAGAGCAGGACAACAAATTAGCACATAGTAAATACCTCATTAACTTGGTCAAAATATACACAAAACACAATGCATTCTTTTTTTTTTTTTTTTTTGTCTCTAGGAATGAACTCTCTCTAGGAATGAACTGGACTAAACCATTTCTTCTCACTTCCTAACTCCTCAGGAATCCTATCATTCATGGCTTTTCTAATCCAAACACAAGAAATTGTTTTCTCGACTTCTTACTTCTTACTATAGGGCCAATAGGTAGGAGCATTTTAGTCTAGCACAAAATAATAAAATTCTTTGTTCTTCCAATAAAACTTCCTGGCATACTTTTTTTTCCTAAAAGGTATTAGCTTCCTTAGGTTCTGAGAGAACCCAATTACAAAATGTACATTTCCAAAAAATTTTTGAAATAAGAAAATGGTACAGTGTAATATGTATTTGCATTTAGCTAAAAAACAAGAATTAACTAAATGCTTGCAAAGTAATTTGTTTCCTCTTTCCAAATATATGAATGCATTTCAAAAAGCTTACATAGCTTATAGGCAATATATGGTTGTTAAATGCAATACATAGTCATATGAGTAACATGTAAATTATGCTTTTAAAACTTAGTATTTAAATATTAAGTGTAACAGCAAATGGTATGGCTTTGCATCACAACCCCATGTTCAATTTACCAGAATGCAACATCCATCCGAGCTGATTTGTAAATGGAGAGTCCTGGGGGCTCTGGGTGGAATCTTTGTCAGAGTACCGTAATTATTTAATGGCAAGTTGCACATAAACGACAAATTCTCCAGGCCATCTAGATCTGTTAAGTGGCTTCATGAACCTCAATAACATTAAGGTCAAAGAATCAGAGTAGGACTCTGTTTTCTTATTTCATATTAATGGCAGAGCTATCCAAAGAAATGAAAACACTCAAGTGAATGAAAATTGACTTCATGAATAAAAAATGAAAACAGGAATCAAATTATATTAAGAAAGTAACGGGGATCTAGTCATGAACATTGTGATGCTCTCGGTAATTACATCCTATTCACAGAAATATCTACAACTTGGTCTCTTTCAGAAGAAGCTGGGAACTGAAAGCACTTTTCCCTTTTGAGGGCTTCTGAGACTTCCGCTTATTCAATTGTTCTCCAACCTTATATGCTTCATCATTACAACCACAAGAGAAATTGTCTTACCTGGCTCAAAATAACCATTAGACCATCTCCCAAATGCCAACCGGTTAAATCATTTTGACTTTAAGCTACCAGACAGAGTTTTGACACAAGACACAAGGCCTCCTCCTTCCTCTTTTCCCTCATCTACCATCTCTCCCAATGAAAACAAATATAAGATTTGTCCTACCTTAATAAGACACTGCCCAACTGTTGCTTATAATAGCCTGTCTTGAGTATGAATATCATTCATGTGGAAGGCAGAATCCTTGACCTCTGAGGGGGATGGGATTTGAGACCACTAAAACAACATAAGAAGTAACAAAATGTTCCAGATAAGTAAGAAACCATTAATAAGGGCAGATACTATGTGGCGACAGACCTCACCAAAAGTCAGACACTTACTGGACACTCTTCCCCTGATCCACTTATTTAATGCCAGACTAGATTTGCTGAAAATCCAATCTCATCATGCTATACCCTGCCCCAAATCCATCTTGTTTCTCATGTATGATGGCATTCTCTACAACATCATAAGAGTGAGGAGTGTCATGGTTAACAGAATGGACTCCGAAGCCTAATGGCCTGCCTTCAAATTCTGACTCAACTGGTTGGAACTGTACGATCTTAGTCAAATTCTCAGTCAGCCTGTGCCTAAGTTCCCTTACTTACAAAATATATACTAAATAAGACTTGCCTCACAGAGTTGTTGATGAGTTAATATTCATCAACCACGCAGGACTATACCTGAAACATAATAAGCCACTCTACCAGTGTTGGCGGATATTAAATGTTTACCCTCATCATCTGACCAACTTCAAGCATTTCAGCCCAGGATTCTAAGTCTTACAATATTTACATACTTCCCCAATAATAGCTAATATCTAACACATTTATTTACAGTTTTCAAAGTAGTTATGTCTAATTTGTTTCATATAATTCTCACAAATGTCTGAACACAAACTTAGTTCCAGGTATCCACTACCTGGTCTACCCAGTACTTGCCAAGAAAATCACCTCCGTGTCCTGCTACCCATTCTAAAGCATACTCTTCAGAGCTACCTATATGAGCAGCTCAATGGAGCTTCTCCCTTGAGACTTTCTGGCCATTGTTCAAACTTCAGCCCTCTGCTTTCTCTGTCCAAGATGCTTAGTTAGTGGCCATCTCCATAGATGGATAGTCACGTGGGGTGCTCTCACCACCAGAGGTCACCAAAGCGAATTTCACACACATCCCAAAGCTTACATTTTAAGTCTGCCCATTCCAAACACAACCGTCTAATTTACTAGAAATCCTTAACAGCAGTTTTGGTGGAAAACCATGAAACAGAGAAAGAAATTCCACTTTTCTTACACAGATAAACCAAGATGGCAATGCTTATAAACTGAACTATCAGGACTCAGATCCAGCCCCTCCCACCAGACGGTACTGCTTATCTGGTGATCTCTCTCATTACTGTGACTCTTGCTGCCACCGCCTAGTCCTATGAGAAGCTGCCCTAAAAAGTCTGCACATCCACAGCATATAACAAATGCCTCAAATGTCTGCAAGTGGTTAAACAAAAATCTTTGAAAATTCTAGACTGTGATCTAGAAGGCAGGCCAGGAAATAGTTCAAAGTTCTGCTTCATAACCAATATTTTTTAACTTACTTCACTAGACTAGGAATCCTGAAAATGCCAACTACTTTTCTTTCACATAAATGCTTCTTGGAGGGTAAACTCAAGTTTGGGAGAACTTTTTAAAAGTATGAAAAGGGAATAAAACAATGTTTCATGTTTAGTTCAATCCCTACTTACATGGTGTAAAATTTTATTAGAACTAATTTAAATAATAATGAGGAAAAGGTGATTAAAAGTGTGAAGAATTCAATACTTAACCATTTAGCAAAGGGCTTCCTTTTATGAAAAGATCTCACCAAGGGAGATAAGGCAGGGCAATACATTTTTAAGTTAGATATTGCTTTCAACAATAATGAGGGCCACTGAACTACAATGTTTATTTTTTAAAAAATTATTATAAAGAGAGAATTATATTTTTAACACTCCAAAAGAAGTAAAAAGTATCTTAAGGTAAATTTCCTAGAAAACAAACCAATGTGAAGAAATTCTGGGACTTAAACTGTAAAGTTGCTGAGGGCAGAAGGGTATATTAGCAAGACTGGAAAAAAAATGGGTAAGACTTGCATTGTTCAGAAATATGCAGACAGTGTCCACTGGGGGAGAGGGTTAATCTTCATGATCAGCCCCCCAAATACCCCAAATTAACCGAAATCTAATTTAAAAGAACATGCTTGCTATGCAAACACAGCTTCAGGACATCCCCTAACTATTAGCCCCCACCCCTGCATCTACTTCTGAGACCCTTAAATATAGAAATTCTAGAGCCATCAG
The DNA here is from genome assembly GCF_017311325.1 of Ursus maritimus. NCBI lineage: Eukaryota > Metazoa > Chordata > Mammalia > Carnivora > Ursidae > Ursus > Ursus maritimus. The sequence continues at coordinate 11,917,729 of NW_024423343.1, forward strand.
AATTTCTGGAGCTGCTGCATGCAGATATTTTAATAAAATTTATTTTGGACACACAAAAATAACCCAGAACTATAGTGGTAGCTATGAAAAGAGTAGTTTCAATTAAATATGGGAAGGTAATTTCAAATAATACAATCATCTACTCTGAGCCACAAAAATACATGCCCACAGCAATAAATGGAATCACCAAAAGAAATTGTCAAGTCAGGACCTGCTAATCTACCCTGTGTATTCTTAACAATATTCAGGAAGTGATAAGATTCCGAGTGCTTAAGGCAAAGTTTCCATCAACTTCACCTAAGAAGGAATATGGTGCAGTAGAAAGTACACCAGGTTAAACAGAAGACATCAGCTTCCATCCCAGCCCCACCATTAAGGAAGAGGACAGAAAGGCTGAAGAAGTAAAAGATAAAACAAGAAAACAAAAAGCCACCAACACTACCACAACAAAAACCATGTTCTACTTCACTACGGACTGACTGAGGATGGGAAAGCTTCACCCAGGGTTGAAGGAGTTGGTAATCATGGATTATCTTGATGGGTTACTGGGTCTCTGTCCTGCCCTCACTGTCTGCCACAGCCCGACGCTCCTCCTCTGCCCCATCTGACTCTGATCTTGGTCACAGAGATACTCTTGAAGTAGTACTTGGGCTGACACTGCAGAACTGGGCCATGCCCTTTAGGAACCAGAGTATCAAGATCATTGTCTTCTTTGGCTCTATAACGGGGTCACATGTCATCAAACTCGTGGAAAAGTCTCTGAGCTGGCTTCAAATAAAGGCAAAAGACTCAGGAAAGGAACTACAGATTTAGGAAATGCTTTAGTTTCAAGAACAATAACAACAGAAGAGCTATGGGTGCCAGTTTATTTACACAGAGGAAATTAAGTTTCATGATACATTCCAAGAATCAGGGATTTTGTCAAAGTGAAAGGAAAAGACAAAGCCTTGGTGGTACTGAGCAACATGCTGGAGATTCCCCCCAGCAATTTGAAAACTTTAGGTAAAAAGCATAAAGAAGATGAAAATGAACCAAAGAAAGTATTCTCGGTGAGAGAGCACTTCCTCTCCTGCTTCTGCCAGCGGTCCTGTTCTACTCAGCCTGAGTCTGCTCCTCGCTTTGGGGTCTTTTATGTCCAAGAACACCAACCTCTGGAATGGGCCGTTTCTTCAGGCTGAGTTGGATCAGCAAGCTGCTTTGTGGCAAAGCTCAGAAAATTTGAGTCTAGTCATAATACTGAACTATTTTCCCCAAACACACACATCAAACACGGAAACTGATATACCGATGGAGAAAGAGACACAGAGATGAATACACAGAGAGGAAATCTATCCACTCGGCCTGGCAGAAGACAGTTTAACTTCTTCTCGCCTGGAAGAAGCTAAATTTTAACAAAGTCACCTATGCAATCAGTCAACAAACAACAGACTGACCATCTACCACAGGCCAGGCAGAGTTCTTAGGCTCCGAAAAAGAGAATTTGTACAAAGTGCATATAGCTGCTTGTTTCAAACGAGTTAAGAAGTTGCTCTGGGGCACCTGGGTGGCGCAGATGGTTCAGTGTCCAACTCTCCACTTCAGCTCAGGTCGAGATCTCAGGGTCGTGGGATCGAGCCCTGAGTCCCAGGCTCTGTGCTCAGCGCAGGCTGCTTGAGACTTTCTCTCCCTCTCTCTCTACCCCTCCCTGCCTCACTCTCAATCTCTCTCTAAAATTAATAAATAAATCTTAAAAAAAAAAAAAAGAAGTAGCTTTGATCATTCCTTGCAAATAACGAGACAGGCAACAGTGCTTCACCCCCATAGGGTGATTAAGGATGTAGATTTAGAGAAACACAAAATAGTTCTACAGAATTACCCTGCTTTCACTCTATCATGGTCTCAGAAGAGTCTGACTAGATGATTCTGTAGTAAGCAGGAGTCCTTCCATGCACACAGATACTTCTACTCCATGACCATTGCCCATATGCTGGATGGCCTTCAAACAATTTCACTGCAATTGGGGAGGGCCGTTCAGAAAATCATACACAGATACAGGGCCTCTTAAGCCACCTTGCCTTGGATTTCACAGGAATGAGGTCATCAGGAAAGGGGGACAATGTAATGGTCCCCTCTGCTATAACCTGCCCACAATTGCACACATCCATGTGCAAGACCAGGATGGTGGCCCCTCAGAAGGGCAGTAAGGCCTTGTTCCTCCCTGCACTTCCCTAACTCTGGGAAAAACACCAACGAGCAAAAGTATAGATAAGGTAGGGGCCTTCTGATTTCATAAATCCAACCCAAGCAACCACTAAAAGGAAGAACCCATTTGTGAGGCTTTCTAATGGCAGAACAAGAGACCCTTGCTAAGAGGCTCCACTTAAGCCCCTGTAATTATTAAACTAAAAACACTGAGTACCTGACCTTACTTCTTATTACAACTTCTGATGTTCCCGATCAGACCACGCTTGTCTCTAGGTCTTTGCTTAGCAAAAGCGGTGGTTATGATGGCTGCCTTGGATCAGATCACCCAGCTGTTCTGTTTATTAGCTGTGTTAGTTACCTTGAGCAAATTATCTAATCAATCCAAGCCTTGGTTTCCCCATCTATAAAACAGGTTGGTATGAGGATTTAATTAGCACACTCTTGATGATTACAGCAATTTGTTTTGGTATTATTATACATTTTTTGGGCTTCACCAAGAAGCAGACACTGAGACAAGGGTCTCTGGGCAAGTAATTTATTTTGGAGGTGACACACTTGGAATTTATGGTAGTTTATTTAGGAGGCAACTGACTCAGTAGGGGAGTTGGAAAGCCAAGAAAGGCAAAACTGTGCAGATTATCAAGCAAGCCACCATGATGGGTGCCTGGGGCTTAATCTCATGGGAAATCTGAGAGCTCGTATAGATATGCCCCAGTGCTATCGCTCACAGGGCTGAGGTTCTGCCTTAACTCCCTGTCACTTGTGGCCTGCCACAGCAGGCAAAGCAAGTGACAGGCGCCAGAGAAAACACTCAGAGAACTCCAAGTCTTGGAGGCTAGAAGTCTGTCAGAATGCATGAAGGGGATGTGGGCAGGGCCCTGCTAGCATCACTCCCTGACCCAGGACACATTCCCCCCACTCCTCCCAACCCATTCAATTCCTCCTCAGGTGCAGAGCCCAGCTCTGGTGCAGGCTCCTCACTGACAGGCTCCCTGACCACAGCACAATGTCCCACACTGCTCTCTGAATGGATGGCCCACGACTGGCAACAGGATGTCATCAGACCCTATTATCATAGCCTCCAAACTGTGTGTTTTCAGTGTGTCCTGGGGTTTGAGAGCACACGCTCCAGAGTCCAAACTGGTCCCACAGACTAGCTTTAGCATTAAGTGCTGTGCAAATTTATGCAAGTCACCTAAACGAAGCCTCAGCTTCTCGCTATGTAAAATGGAGTAGTAATTACAATAGCTAAACATGATCCTAGGATTCTTGTAAAGATTAAATGACTGAAAACATCAAAGTGTTTAAAATAATGCCAAGCACACAGTAAACACTCATTAAATCTTAGCTATTGTTTTAATGACTTCAGCAGAAATACTCATTTTCTACTGAATGACAGTTTTTCTAAAATACAAGTCTAAAAGAAAAGTCAAATCACTGGTTACAATTACAAACACACATTACTAGTTCATCTTTGCAAGTACTGCTCTCAAACCTTACATGTGTGCTATTATCTGATAAAGTTAATTCATAGATCTGGACCCACAGATGGAGGCCGTGCCATTGGCCTGGCCCACATCACAAACGTAAACCATAGCCAGTCTGTACTTACAAGAAATGCCTCACTGTCGAGGAAAACTAAACACCAATACCAATCCTCCTTTGCCTTTAGCTAGCTCATCTTCATCTAGAAAACAGGACCTGCCAGCCTCATGAGGAACTCCCCACCTCCTAGCCAACCATACCCTATTTCCACACTGCCTCTTCTAATATCCTATACCTTTCGCCCTTGCCCAAAATCCCCAAGGAAGAGTGTTCCACTGCTGGTTGTGTACTGTATCCCCCACCCCCAAATCCATGGATTGTTTTCTTTTGGATGAAGATACCAAACGTATTAATAAATTGTCTTAGTTTTGTTATTTCGCATATCCCATTCAATCCTCTAAACTTTATGAAACAGGTGGTATTATTATTATTATTATTTCCCCATTTTATAGACAAGCAGAAATTTTAACCATGATAAAATCTGGCTCCAGAGTCTCTGTTCTTCAAATGAAGTTATGAGTCAGGTTTGCCTCTGCAGAAAAGTTGAGAGTTTTCAACTCTCAAGGTAGTCTACACTTAGGCTCCAGCAAGTCACTGGAATCACCATTCAAATGGTCTTACTAGTTAGTAGTTTCAGTGGCCTCAGTTCCAGCTAAGCTAATTGCAGGGTAGCAGAATATGCTATCAATATATGTCACTTGGCATAAACGTTTTTTCTGAGCTGAAGGCAATTGAAAAAAAGCAGATGTAAATAAAGTTCTTTGCCCACCCCTGTTTACCTAAAAGCAGAACATGAATTTATAGGTGTTCCCCTCTCTATCTACCAGGAAGGACAAAAGTTAATCACTAGGGACAACCTTTGATCTGGTACCAGTGGAATCTACATAACAAACTTTACTAACTAGCCCATATCTTCCATTAGTTCCCCCACATATCTGCCTCCTATAGAAACTCAAAGGCCTTTTAGTCTTCTCACTTCTCCAAAAATGTACTATTCTTTTGTTAAGTTGGTATATAAGCCCAAGTTCTAACCACCCCTTTGAGTTATTCATCTCTGTATACTCCCCAACACTAATAAAGTGGTTATTCTCTTGTTGATCTGTCATTTGTCAGTCAGGTTGACAGGGCTCCAACTGGAGAACCCAGGAGCATAGAAGGGAACAAAAATTTTTCCTCTCCTACAGGAATTTGGCTGTGATTCTTGATATGAACATCTTCAGATTTGGGAGTGAGTTTGCCGTATGTCCTCAGTTCTCTGATGGATCTAAGAAGTCTCGATTTTCAGGTTGTTCAGCTTTTGTCCTGTTGTGAGGACAGAGGTGACAACTTCCAAACTATTCACATGTCAGAGCTGAAACAGGAAGTCACCTCACTGTCTTTTAATAAGAGATATGATACTTCAACCACCAAAAAAATTAGGAAGCACATAACCTCAGCCTGAAGAACAGTTTTTCCCAAGAAAGGGCAGTTGGTGACTTCCACTAAACATGTCAAAATGTATATGTATTTTGAAAATATTTCAAATACAGAAAATCTTACTACAGAAAACCTTTACTCTATCAAATCTAATTGTTTTCTTGACACAAGTCAATTTGTAGATCCACATTTAAGAGAGTAGTACAAAGGAACATTCAAATATCCCACCTCTTTTGGTTAATTATCACAGTCATAGCCAACAGAAACAACAAAAAATCAATTTAAGAATCAAGTTAAAAACAAAAGAGTAACAATAACCCAAATGTCATTTTTTCTCATTTTGGAATATATATATCATACAAACAGAAGCTGAGGAACAAAAGCCTCCATGCCTTCTCTGACTTTCTCCCACCAGGACCAGGCACCTTGCTGTGAAGGACTCTGGAAAGTGTGGGTCTGGGGTGGGGGGTGGGCAGTGAAGTGACGTGCACCCTGCTTGGCATTCTTTCACACCCCTCCCCGTCCTGTCCTACAAAGTAAGGTTTAATCAGAGAATGAAGTCACGTAGAGGCAAAAATATCTTTTCTACCTTTTAAGAATTGCTGGAATAAAGGATCACTATCCTAATTTTTAGCCCTGTGTTTTGCCAAATCTCCAAAAGCTGCCTGGTCACATCGTGTCACTTTGCCTTTGAAGAATGACTCCTGTAGAAATGCACCTTCATATTATTAGAAGCCTTGACATCGATTTCACCCAAGGGACTGCCACACAGGAATCATCTTCACATTATACAAACTTATTATTCCTTGTGCAAAAGCCTATCAGAGCAAGAAAAAAATTAATTTCTCCTAATAAATAGATATGCTTTCTTCTGCTAAGAACCACTTAATCATTCACTTGTTTATTCCCCCTTTATTTGTGCCTTGTATCATTTCTAAACCCAATACTCTTTGGAAATAGGCAAATAATGTGCAAATATGTGCCAATTATAGAAATGTTAAGTCAATCCAATTCAGAGAATACCTTAATGAAGCTTCCTCACTTGCACCAGGCTTTGAAAGACAGAAGAAGGAAAGATATTTCTAAGAAAGGAAACAGCATGCATGTGCTGTTAGCATAATGCTTGAACTGTATTACAGAAGTGTAAGTTAATTAGTCTGGTCAGTTCTGCTATAGTGCTTGTTTTGTAACAAGCAAATTTGTTCAAATGCAATTAATATATCAGGAAACAACTGGAGCATAATGCAAATCTCCCTTTTGATTATGTGCAATTTCATCTGCAAGAAGCATTAGGTGAAAGCAGAAAACTGCACCCAAGTTAAGCAAGCCACACAGAAATTCACCAAATGCACACACTTCCACACCTCAGACATCTACCAGCTACCTAAGTTCAGAGGGTATTTTAGGAGTTACACCCATTCAAATCTGCAGTTACAACTTGCCTCCCAATTCCAGATAATCCTTATTCTACCGCTTGACAATAATTTACAAGCTGCAATCCTCTGACAACCACTTTCACGAGCACAGTTCGGGATTTCTGGAAGGCAACATGCCATATTTATTGTAGTAGTTCTGTATTTCTTAACTACTTAACATGTGTAACTATGCTACCATTTTTTTAGGTTCCTTTTTTTAATGCACCGCTGACAAAGTTCTGTGAGTGCTCTGCTCCTGCCACCATCTGCACCATAAACTCTGCGGTTTTACTGTGTGATTTTGCACAGCATGGTGATTTCAGGAATGCTTATGTCCATCCCATCCTAGCAGAGCCGACTATAACACCTGTGTAAGGTGTATAGGAGACAGGACAGCTAACTTAAGAACTGCTGCTCGTCAGTCATTATTACCACACTTCACTCCATGTTTTACTCCTACATCCTATCCTTTAACCACACTCACCAAAGTTAGAGGCTCCTATCACTCAAAGATTTAGAACACCACGTGCCCTGACCTTTCTAGAACGAATTAGAGTAAGAGGGGACAAACTCTCTCTCAATCTATCGAATATGCCCTTACCTTCCCCCTTGATGTCTTCTCAGTCAAAAGTTGTTTTACCTTCCTTCACGTGGAATTTAAAATCAAGATTCCTTTAATTTTGGCAATTGTTTACTTGACCACATGTCCTTAATGTACCAATGTTTATCTCTGATTATAATTACTCGAGGATATAGACCACATTTGTGTCTGGCCAGATGCTCTTCGTAAGAGAAATCAGTATAATATACAGTTCCAGTGTACCAATTTCAGCAAAGACGGGAAGAGTAAAACTAAGAACCCAAGATCAGATGCTCTGCCAACACATGCAGCTCAATGAAAAAACTGCATTTACATGCATTGTGCATGTTTCACTTCTAGACAGCATACAAGGTCAAACCACTGACTGTCAGTTACAATAAGCTTCCAAACTTCTGGTCAATTACCTGGTTAATAACAAAAGACAAGGCTATGACATCATTACAGTTATAATTAATTTACACAGATCAGCTTCCAGTTAATCAAATACATCTTTTAAAACCATTTAATTATTTTTCACCTAAAAAGCAACACTCAGCTTTGTTAAATGAAAAGCCATCTTGCTGAATTCAACATGAAAGGCTGTCAGGCTACTCTAAGACACAAAGGACGAAAGGCTTTACAGGGCACACTGCTGCAAGGTAGCAGCATTCACAGCAAACATAAGCACAAGGTGATAGCTAACAGAACAGTTTCCAAACATAAAGAAGTTGTCAGGAAATGGGGTAAACAGGCTTTGGGAAAAGAAGTGTCCCAATGCTTTTTGTCAAGAAGATATACGGGGCCAGCAATATTAATGTATGTAGTATAGAACAGTAGTTAAGAACATGGTCTTTGCTAAGAATCCTACAATATGCCTTAGAAAATTTGTCTGACTGCCAGTTTCTCACCTGCAAAAGGACACAAGGCAGGCTCGTTTGGTTTTGCAAGGGTTAAATGAGATTACATATATAAAATCAGAAGTTGGGAAATAATAGTGTTTTTAATTCATGCAAACAAATAAGACCTCAGATTAAAGATTTTAAATAGCTTTAAAGTATTTTTATAACTTAGTAACCAATTATCATTTTTCTGGCTTTCTATGATCCATTATTTTTAAACTGCATCATACGATTCAAGTACACAAATTTTAAAAACAATATGACGGAGTATGTGGAAGGTACATGAAAGCAGAAATCATTTTTTAATTAAAATAAATTTTATAAAAATGTCTCAAACCAGAGTTTCTGTCAACATTATCTGATAATTCGAGAATTTAAGGAGCCTTCATTTTAGGATAAAAAAAATCTCAATATGTCAGATGACAAAATTTTTATTTTTTTCCACCTTTTTAAGTGTTACAGTCTTAACAGAAATGATTAGATTATCTTTATACATGAAAAATGAAACTACTGGATTTTGTATATAATCTTGACTTGTGCTCCGTGGTGAGGTGAATTAGTGCCAACTTCAATTCTGATCCATCAGCACTTATGATTTCCAATATCAATCATAAGCCGGTTCCTTCTCTCACAGACTACACGTCTTAGTGTAATGAGGGCTCATTAAAGTTCTCCGACTGACAGCCCTTCAGACATAGGTCCTTAACCAGGAGACACATGCGGAGCAGCAATGCCAGCATCCACCATCACCCCCTTCAAGAGGATTCAAGTAATTCCATGCTCACCTTTGCTCCACACCAGATTTCTTTGTTTATCTGCCTAGTCGATGAAAAAAATAATAGTCATCCCCCTACTTAATCTCTGTGTAAGAATTGTTAGTGAATTATTTATGTGACTGAAATCCTCCCAGCACAAGAACTAGTCAAGAGGGAGAAAAGCATGGCTGACTTCAGAGATGCTGTTTCTGTTCCCACAAAGCACATGGGACGTCCACTAACCACTAGGTGGTGGGGGCAGCTTGGAGTTTTGGCCTGTCCAACAGCAACAATATCTCATTCTTTCAGGAACAGGAAGCTGCCTCCCATCCTCACTGGATATGGTCCTGGGGGAGGGGGCAACAATCAAAGGTGCCCTTTCCTACACTGACTCAAGGGTGACAGTGACCAGAGTTGGCAGAATAACTCTCTCCCTGTAATCTAAAACTTGCGCAGAGAAACTAGGACCAACAACATCTGAAGCTGATAGAGCTTTAAACTTAAAGAACTGTCCAGGTCCACTAAGTCTGCCCAACCCTTTAGAGCTCACCTAGCTATTATCCTTTACCAAGGCTTGGTTGTTTGGTTTTCTGTCAATTCTCTGAGCTTATCCATAGACTTCCAATAAATCTCTTGTTCTTAAATAAGCTATCCAGATACCACAGTTAACTTACTTTCCCTTGTTTTCAAAACACTATCCTAAACACCACATTTGCCAAGGGCTGGCAAGCAGATCCTAGTCTATTTCAAGCATCACTCTCACTGTCTCCTGGTAGAGCACTCCAGCCCACGGGAGAACCAAAATATGATGTGTATATAAGTGGTATCAAAGGTTTGCTATGGCCCTGCTATCACTAGAGAAAGATCGCACTCAGCTAAGGATGTGAGTACAAGGGACAACTTCTGCATAAATAAGGCAAAGTCCTCTTAAAGCCATAAACTAAGTGTCTAAACTTGGACACTGGATGAAAAATGTAATCACAAAAGGAAAAATGAATGGTCTAAAATTTGTCTTCCATTTATATAAGGTTGAGGTTTAAAAGAATACATCTAATAATTGATTTTCAAAACATACTTCTTGACTTTGTTCTTCAATGAAAAATAAGATTACTCTCCACATTTAGTAAAATGTTATCACTTGGTGAACACTTCTGACTAGAACTTTGAGACAGTGAATCATTTAGATTCACCTACAAAAAAAAAAAAAAGGAAAGGAAAGAAGGAAGAAAGAAATTGAGTAAGAGGGTTCTTCAACCTGATGGCCTTTAGGAAGAATCATGGAATTATCCTGCATGCTTTTCTGTGGGTTTACCCCTTTGTTCTACCATCTTGTAATTCATTAACAGACATAAATCATCACATTTCTCTAATTATGAGCCCGGAGAAGAAACCCAATGAATGTGAAACTATAGCAGTAAAAGCATTAAGCAAATAATTTTATATCTCGTTGTCTGTATTCCTTCATTTAATAAATATTTGAGTGCCTATGAAGGGAGAGGTACTGTCCTTTCAGGCAACCACAGCCTAGAGAGCAGAAATACAAACAGTGACATTATGGTGTGATAATGAAGAAAGGAATGCATATAAAGGTGCATGGAATGTTTAGACAATAGCAAAAATAAGTTTTAAGGTTTTGTATGGGGTATGCGGTAAAGAAAGAAAATACTGGGAAGGCATTATCCTCTGGGCAATGCAGAGGGAGATGAAATGATCCGTGAAACTCATAATCAAAAGCAGGAGAGTCATCTCACAAAAATAAAAGGATTTAAGTCATCGTTTGGTGGACATAATAGCTATAAGCTACAAATCTGGAAAGCCGAAAGGTCCCTTATTAATACAAAATTAACATACCTTGAAAGAAATGAGTAAATCTTGAATACTTTGGTAGGAAGGAAGGGACTATGTGGGGAGTATGCATAATATTTATTCCTACACTGGTTCCAACGTAGAATCAAACTGATTCATTACGACCACATGATTGCAAACTGCTGGTATTTGTAACATTAAAAATGTAGCAAAGTTTCTTTCAGTGTTGCCCAAGAGAATCCCTCAAGGAAAAACAAAATCCAAAATTAAAAGTAGCTGCCAACACACACAGACCTATACACACACACACACACACACACCCCTATATATTATTTATATAAGGTTGAAGTCATTTTAATATGTATATAAATTTCATTCATAACTATCCTGATATTGTGACTTTGGATTAAAAATGCATAAGCAAGTTTACACCATGCAGAAACAGCTGTTGGTATAATGAGAACATTCCTGGAGCTGAAGCCAGATTTGGGGTCAAATATGGATGCCATCATTTACTAGTATGTGGCCTTGGGCAAATCATATAATCAATCCTGCTGAGCTTCTGCTTCTTTATCCATAGATGAGAAAAATTCCACTTACTTACTGGAGTCATTGCGAAGAATAAATGAAACAGCCTATTATGTGAAAGCACGTAGCACTCTCCCAAAGTTTGTTTTCCAATCTCCCTTCCTCTCCATAAAGTAATGAGTCTTTCCCCCATGGAACTAGACTTTATTGCTCTATAATTATGATGTGCATGTAACAGTGTCCAAGAAACTAGATGGTAAAATAACACCAACACGCAAACCTGAATGCACACATTGTTAGTTGACTATCATCTAGATCCCAAAGGGCTCTTATATGGCTCTTGTACACTATCTATTGCTTCCCAGAAATTTGACACATTTTCTTTTCTGAATACAGCCAAAATTATCCCACAGGCTTTGAAATATCGCCATCATGATGTTGTACAGAGCAGCTGGCTGGTTGAAAGTGACTCCCCCTCCCCCACACTCCAGCTGTCATCAGGAAACCCTCCTCAATGTGTGAAAAAGAGACAATGTGATATTACTACTACCCCTATTAATAACAATCTTACAAATACTTAGCATTTGGATTATTTTTATGAAAGCTCACTATTAACTAAAAATTAACTCTTTAAGAAAAACCCTTTACCATATAAATTGCAAACCAGCTGCTTTCATACAACAAAAAACAGAGGGACGGTAAACACAAGTAATATATTTCCACTGACTTCTTGTTTCTTTTTCCTTGAGTCATCTGTAATGCTAAACAACAGCCAGTTAAAATATTAAATAGCTTTAACAGTGATACAGCTGTCATGGCTTAGAGGGATCAAAAAAAAAAAAAAGACCTGAGATGATTTCTCAAAAAGCATGCATAGAACTCCTATTTTTTGTAAAATATGGGTCATACTGAAGATTGGATCATTTCCTTTTTTTTTTTAAATAACCACTCACTCCTCTGCATGAGAAGTTATACATATATTTGACATTGCTGAAAACACTGAGAATTGTCTTCAGAACAAGTTTGTGAATCCCACTCACAATAATTCTTAATGCCATGACTTTTTAGATATAAAGGTCTCTTAACGATTTCTATCCCACAGATGAAGAGTTTGACACCCAGTGCCCTGGACTCCAGGGTTTCAGGGACATAACTTGGAGTATCACTGCAAAATGTCAAGATGAGCACCAACAAGCAGAACTGTGCCCCTCAACCTCTCTTAAAGCCTCTCAGCTCCTGAGCTTTTTGGGTAAGATTCTGCTAAAGAGGGCTCCCTGCTAAAAAAAAAAAAAAAAAAAATCTAAGGACCACTGTTTACGTGACTAGAACTGCAGCATAAAAGGAAACATAAAAAACATAAAAAACAAACCTTTTTAAAGCATCGTTTTTATCTTTTAAATGGCTTTTATGTTTTTATCTTTTAAATGGTTTTTTAAAAGAATGTTTAGGTGGCCTGGTCAGTTAAGTATCTGACCCTTCAGTTCTGTTCAGGTCATAATTTCATGATCATGAAATCCAGCCCTGTGTCGGGCTCCCTCCTCAGCATGGAGTCTTTTGGAGTCCCTCTCCCTCTCCCTCTGCCCCTCTCCCCACCCCACTCACTCAGGCTTTCTCTCTCAAATAAATAAAATCTTAAAAATAAATAAAAAAGAATGTTTAGGGATGCCTGGGTGACACAGCTGGTTGAGCATCTGACTCTTGATTTCGGCTCAGGTCATCATCTCAGGGTTATGAGATGGAGCCTGGAATCAGGCTCCACACCCAGCATAGAGACTGCTTGAGATTCTCTCTTCCTTTCTTCTGATGCTCTCTTTCTCTCTAAAATAAATAAATCTCTTTTTTTAATGTTTTTATATACATGCACCCATGTAACTTTACATAAATGTACAGATTATTTATCCCAATCTCCATATTGTAATACATTGCCAAAGAAACAAAATTATGACCTGGTATGACTCCTTTCGAGTATTTTCCATGCTCATATATATAATATATATACACAAAACCACAAAAGATTTTTTTTTTTTTTTTTAAATGGAACATAATGCACACTGCATGTTTTCAGTGAAGTTCCACCTCCTGGAACATAGCATCCCCTCTATAGTGGACTGTCCTGGTTAACTAACTGAAGATACTTAAATATTAATCATCCCCTGACCTTGAACTTCCAACAAACACCAAAAACAATTTTATGGAATTTGCTCTGTTACAGTGATAAAACTGAAGATAGTGTTTGTCTACCAGGTTTTAGAGTTTTAATTTTTTTCCATGTGTTTGCTTTCTCTCACTCACAATAACGTGAAAGCTTTGACTCTTCCGGATTTTAGCATTTGAAAAGAAAAGAAGTGCAGTTAGGTAATAACAAAATTACCTCATTTATAAAAATAGCATGAGGAAATGAATGAGGTAAGGTTAGGTTTGGAGTGATAACTACCTTTTTTCCCCTCTGTTCAACTTCAGCATTTATTGGGTCTCTCTGCCTTCACATGATAGACATGCTTCGCACTTTATTTAATTCAATGTCCAGAGGTGGGCCCACACCATGACTCCTACTTTACAGAAGAATTAAGGCCGAGAGGATGTTAATTTGTCTAATGAACTGAGTAAGTAGTAGAGGGAGGGTTCAAAGCAAGGTCTGACCAAAACCATTGCCTCTCTGATACAGAACAAAAAAATTGTTTAGGGCCTTTGAAAAATGAATGTTTCATGACGGGACAGTGTTAATTCAGTGGTAGTATTAACAAAATTATTTATAGAAGCTGATATCCAAAGAGACTCATGTTTATCCAAAAACTCTCACCCACAGTATCCAAGAGCCATGGTGTGACTCAGGAGCAGTGTGTTCTAAAAAAAAGTGACACGTTTAGGCCATGGTGTGGCACTGACCCTTCTTAAAATTGAATGAATCTAGGTTTTATGGCAACTGCTTCAAATCCTAAATATTTCTCTCTTCCCTTCCCCACATGGCCCCCTGAAAAAGGGAAGGGAAAAGTTGTAAGTAAACACTGCAACTGACAATCTAAAAAAAAAAAATTAAAAAACAAACAAACAAACAAAAAAACAGCAGGTGAAGGGCACAGCTAACTTAACTCCTGTGATGCTTCCAGAAAACAGGGTACAGGGAGTAGTTATCATGAGGTCTCCTCCACTTCCTGGATCTATGTGACACATGGAAAAGAAAGATAAGGACAGAAACATCTTCAGTCTGGGCTTTTGCAAGTCATTAACACCCTTAGCTCTATGGCTAAGGCTTATCTCTGGTTATCCACCCAACTTCTTTACCAAGTTCTGGGTCAAAAGAAGGTATAATTAAGCTGAAAAGACCAAAAGGCCAAAGAATTAAAAACTATTCTTTAAAAGAATTACTTATGGCATTCTTAAAAACACTACAGTTCCAGGGGGCCCAGCTGGCTCAGTCCGGTCTCTTTGATCTTCCAGGTGGTGAGTTCAAGCCCCACATTGGGCACTGAGCCTACTTTAAAAACAAACAAAACAAACAAAAACACCTGTAAAAAAAAAAAATACTACAGCCCCAAAGGCATTGGTATTAGCACATACTGCTCTAACTTTCAACAGAATATCCTGCATCCAACAATCTTGACTAGACTATCACTAGAATCCAGAAATAAACAAGTAAAATGCCCTCTAAGCCATGGCCACAATATTCTGGGACTTCAACGCACATTGAACACCATGAAAATCCTTCCAGCACAATCTAAGTACTTTATGCAGTTCTAACAAGCTATTAAATAACATTTCATCTTTGAGTGTTTTCTTATGTGTGTTAGTGTTAAACTTATTTTCCATGCATTTTCACACTGAATATTTACAGCCCTATGAAGAAGCCTTTAAGTAACTTGTCCCAAGGTCTTACACCTACGAAAGGCTTCACCTGGTTTCACATTCCATTCTGTGACTTCCCCTCTTTATCACAACAGCAATGATTCACAACATTACCACCCATGTGCATTGTATTAACTGCAAGTCTTGTTAAAATAGATTTCTGATTGTTAAGTCTGGGATAAGACCCCAAAATTTGCATCTCCAACAAGTTCCCAGGTGATATC
This sequence comes from Ursus maritimus, assembly GCF_017311325.1. Lineage (NCBI taxonomy): Eukaryota > Metazoa > Chordata > Mammalia > Carnivora > Ursidae > Ursus > Ursus maritimus. The sequence goes on from NW_024423343.1 coordinate 11,932,924, forward strand.
GTTGTAAAACTACTTGCTTCCCCCAAGCTGCGACGTGAGCAGCAAATCAGAAGTCTTTAGATTTATAGGTTATTGGAACAGGCACATACAAAAAAAAAAAAAAAAGGAAAGGAAAAAAAGGCATAAATGTGAGACATTAGACTTTAAAGAAGCAACTGCAAAGAAGTAAAAGCAGCAAAGTCCAGCTGTCACTGTATGTCCTACAGAGGGACCTACACAACTCGATGACTGAATCATGACAATGCAATAATTCTTTCTAGTGGCAATACTGAATCTTCAAAAGTTTATGCACAGTTTGGAAAAATGAAGCATGTGATCCGTTTTTGGACAGGCTTTTAAGGTGTGACTAGAAAAAGGGTTAAATCCACAGGAGTATTTCCTACTTCCTATTAAGAGAAATACCACCAATTAGGGTAGGGCTGTGTTTGCCACACACTTGTTCAAAGAAACAAAAGTTACTCTTCCAGCACCCAAAACTGCAAGTTGTTGCTGATGCAACGTCACTTTCAACTTCCTGCTTTCAGAAGGAATCTTTTTAAAACTCCCACTGAGCCAACCCCATTCTCTGAGCACGTCGTTCCCGGCGCGGTCGGCCCCAAGAAAAGACCGGGGTGCAGACGATGGGACCCCTGGTCGACTCGCTGCGGGAAGCACCCACCCGGCTCCCGAACTTGACCAGTGTGCCCAGGACGCGGAAGCGCGCCACCAACCCGGCTCCCAGCCCGGCCTCCGGGAAGTGCTGACTGGCGCCCGCCATCCCCTCACAGCCCGGTGCTGCGGCCCTGGAAAAAAGGCGCCAGACACCCGGCAGCACCAACGATTCGAGGGGTGCCAAACAGACGCGGAAACTCACGCTCTCTACGGCCTGCCTGCGTCCCCACGTCTTCGCGCGCATGTGCGTCATCACGCACGGGCGCCAGATACCGGACGCTCCCGGTCCCCGGGGCCTGCGGGGCGGGGAGAAGAGAGCGTGGGCGACCTCGAGACGCGGCTAGCGCCGCAGGGCTGACAGGGCGGGGGTTGGAGGGGGACGTAAAATGAGAGGGCCAGCCTCCCTCCGCGCATGCTTACTTGCGCGACCGCGCTCTTTTCCCCCGCGGGTTGGGCTGGCACACCGCGTGCCGCGGACGTTCCTCGGGACAGGATACGAGGGTCTCGCGGGGGAAGAGCGCCTTGGAGGGGGACTTGTACCTTCGACGCATCCCCCTGGCTCCGAGTGACACGCGGATACTATTCCTTCCTGCCATAAATAACTGTTCGTCGCCAGTCATACATGAAGCAAAGGAGTGACCTGCTTTCGAGAGATGGGACGTGGGCACAAGTGGCGAGTGGGCCCGGTGGCGGCTGAAGAACTGGCCTCTGCCGTTGGGTCCTGCTGCTGCGTGGAGGAGTCGAAACCCGCCTGTGAAGTGCTGGTGGGCGAGAGAGAAACTCCCACCTTCGTGAGTCAGCGGACAGCAGGAGAGTGATCGTCACCGTGGCGGAGCCCACGGTTACCAAGTCAGCCACCTAAACAAGGTCATGGGTGTGCTGCTTACTCCCCAAAGCTTAGGCTGGAGCTTGCGTTTATTAGTCTGTTTGCCCATTTAAAGGCTTCAGGTGTGAAGCATTTCCATGGAAGTATCCTTTGACGCTACTTTAATTAGGGGTTCTGCTTCTGTGGAACAAGTTTTATGGTCAGTTGTAGGAATCAGGTTAAGTTAAATGCAGTAATGCTTTTATTTCCTGCAATATGAAGAATCTATCCTACTGATTGATAATGGAATTTTCTAGTAACTAGGGGGAAGACACGCATTTTTCAGGGAGGACTCCAAATGCAGGTGGTGGTGTGCTGTTCTGTATTTATGGGAAGTTGTGGCAGCTGTGTTTAGTGAGGCTACCGGAAAACTACCTAAATCAGAAGAGTTTTGATTGTCTTGTTACTGCTTATTGCAAGGACTCTTCATAGAAACGTTCATTTTGGAGTTTGAAATTTAGATGAAAATTTGGCTCGTGTACAGGGGAATATAACAGATTTTCAAGTGACAGGAAAGATTCTTAGGAAACTGCTAGTATATTCTTTGAGCTTTACAGGTTATCCCTTTCTTTTGGAAACAATATACCGATCAGAAAGCTTGGCAGGACAATGAGAAACTGCATTCCTAGAAAGTCAACGGAAGGGGGATGGGGAGTAGATGAATTGCCTATAGAAGTATTTTTATACTTTTCTAGAAAAAAAATGTAATTCTTCAGAAAGTTCTCCATTTATCCTTCTGATCCATGATCATATGCATCAATTCAATTACTACTAATCCTGTCTTCCATTCTCTCACACCCCTTGCACCTTTCTATAATTGCATCATTTTTCTTGTTCTTATCTTAATCCATCAAATACAGAAGTAATTTTAAGGGAGCCACAAGTCAAGAAGTCTCCATACAGTAATCTTAAAAATGTCATATGTAGAGGTTAAGAATATACTTAGGCAATTAGATTCCATTCTAAATATTATCTGTGAAAAATTTCATAGACAAGAGGATGGAAAAAGTCTACCTGTTTAAAAATGACCTTTTTTTGTCCATTCAGCAGACCAGACTTTTTAAAATTCCTATTGAAATCAGCATGTTGTATACTCAAGTCCTATTTAAATTGGCAAACATCACTGAGATAATAATTGTACATCTTAAACATTAACGTGAGGCAGTCCTACATCCACTGAGGCAGGGCTTTAATGGCAAATAATAGAACAAATAACAAGGAATCAGGGCCTGAAGAAGACCTTTAACATTAAATTTATGCAATTATTACATTACTTTGTAAGGTTATGATTCCTAAACAATCAAAGTATTCGTTATCTTAATCATGAGAAAAAGCAGCATTATACATATTGTGTATAATATTCAAGACCCATCTAATGATACGACCAATTTTCCAATTTTATCAAAGATTTGTAAGAGAGCAACAATACCTGGGATTAAGCCATTTGATGTAAATGTATGTTCCTAAAATGTGGTCCTTGCATACAAATAGAGGAGTTGTGGTAACAACCTTTATACGGTTCATAAATCTAGGATTGGAACTGGCAGGAAGGCAGATTAGTCATTTTCAGCTCTCAAAACCTGGCCTGAAGGAGAGAAGACGTTAAGGAACAACACCATGAGCAAATAACACAACTGGATTATTTTTTTTTAAGAGGAGCTTGTTTTGGTATCCAATTGCTTTTAATGGATCATTTATTGTTACACCCAGCGCTGTGCCAAAAGATGTATTAAACTTATCAAAGAATTTATAGCTTTCTTATTATGAAAAAGCTTGCAAATAAACAATTCAAGAACAACTTAAGAACCATAAAAATAAGTACAAAGTTGCATCATGTATTATAAGACCAACAACAATATTTAATAGTGATAGATCGTGAAAACAGTAACCGTAAGAAATTTGCAGTGGCTTTACTGATATCAACAAAATAGACTTTAAGACAAATACTTGTAGAGACACATTTCATACAGAGTCAATACATCAAGAAGATACAACAATTAGAAATGTACATGTGCCCACCAACAGAACCTTAAATGTATGAAGAAAAAACTGATAGAGTTGAATGGAAAAATAGACAAATAATAATAGTTTGATATTTCAATATCCTATTCTCAATGGGTAGAACACCTAGAAAGAAAACAGCTAAAGATATAGAAGCCTTGAACAGTACTACCAACCTGATATGTATAGACCACTGAACCTAATGATAGCAGGATTTATATTCTTTTTAAGTATATTCTACAGAATAGTGAATATGCTAGGTCATAACACAAGCCTCAATAAATTTAAGAGGATTGGGATCACGTTCTATGATGGAACCATGTTCTGTGGTTACAGTGGAATTATATTACGAATAGACAATAGAAAAAATAAAGAAAATTTCCAAATATTTGGAAATTACTTAAGAGCCAAAGAAGTCACAAAGGAAGTTAGAAAATATTATGAACTGAATGAAAATGAAAACATTGAAATTTTTGGAATGCAGTTAAAACAGTTATCTGAAGGGTATGTACTACTTTAAACACCTGTATTAGAAAAAAAAAAAGGATTGTAATAATCTAGGCTTCCATTTTAAGAACTCGAAAAATAAGAGCAACTTAAACTCATAGTAAGCAAATGGGGAATAATGATCATATTAGAAACCAGTGAAACAGAAGAGAAAAATAGAGAAAATCAATGAAAATAAAAGTTGGCTCTTTGAAAAGCTTGATAAAATTGACAAAACTTTTTTGGCTGCCTCCTCCAAAGGAGGGAAAACACAAATTACCAACATTAGGAATGAAAACAGTGTATCACTCCCCACCCTACCAAAATTAAAAGAGGCTATGCCAACAAATTGGACAGTGTAGAACTGGGCAAATGCCTACAAAGATACAAACTATTGAAACTGAATCAAGAAGATAGAAAACCTAGAGTTTGCATTCATGTCCTGGGGCTACCATAACAAAGTACCACAAACTGGGTGGCTTACACAACAGAAATTTATGTCTCACGCTTCTGGAAGCTGGAAGTCTGAGATGGAGGTGTCAGCAGGACCACACTCACCCTGAAACCTGTAGGAGAGAATTCTTCCTTGACTCTTTATGTTCTGGTGGTTTGCCAGCAGCCCATACCAATCCTTGGCTTATAGCTGCATCACATCAATCTCCACCTCCATCACCACATGGCCTTCTCCCTTCAGTTTCCTCTTCTTATTGGGACACTAGTAATAGAGGATTAAGAGCCCATCCTACTCCAGTATGACCTCACCTTGACTAATTTCATCTGCAATGACCTCATTTCCAAATTCTTATTTGGAGTACTAGGGGTTAGGACTTCAACATATCTTTTTGGGTGATGCAATTCAACCCACAACAGATCTATAACAAGTAAAATTAATATAGTTGGCCCTTGGACAACATGGGGTTGAACTGTGTGGGTCCACTTATATACAGATTTTTTTTTGACAAATATAGTACTGTAAATTTTTCTTATGATTTTCTTAATATTTTTTCTCTAGCTTTATAGCAAGAATATAGTATGCAATACATATAACATACAAAATATGTGTTAATCACTGTTTATGTTATTGGTAAGGCTTCTGGTCAACACCAGACTCTTAGTAGTTTTGGGGGGAGTCAAAAGTTATGGATTTTAACTGTGCAGGGGGTTTGGCGCCACTAACCCCCTGTTGTTCAAGGTCAGCTATACTTAAAATCTTTTTACAGGAGCACCCAGCTGGCTCAGTCAAAAGAGCATTCAACTCTTGATCTTGGGAGTTTAAGTCCAAGCCCCCACATTGGATGTAGAAATTACTTAAAATGAAATCTAAAAATAAAATAAAATCTTTCTACAAAGAAAAGCCCAGGCCCAGAGAGATTCACTGGTGAATTCAATCAAATACTTAAGTTAGAAACGATGCAATACAAAACATAAAGAGAAAATCTCTGTGCTCTTAGGTCAGGCAAACACTTCTTAGCTATGACACCAAAAGCCCAATCCACAAAAGAAAAAAATTGATAAACTGGATGGCCTCAAAAATTTTTTTTTAGTATTTTTGAAAAGACATCATTAAGAAAATGAAAATCAAGCTACAGATTGGAGGAAAATATTTTGTATCTGATAAGGATTTTTATCTGATAAGGATTTGTATCTGGTTATTTGAAGTAGTCTTCTAACTCAACAGGAAGATAAACTATTCAATTAAAAAAAGAGCAAAAGATTTGAATAGATCTTCACCAAAGAGGACATAAGAATAACTAACAGCCATTAAAATATTCCCAACATCATTAGGAATAGGCCAATTAAAACTATTGCAAAGCCCCTGGAGTGACTATAATAAAGAAGACAAGCAACCATGTGCAGAAACTGGAACCATTGTTCATAGCTGGTGGGAATGTAAAATGGTGTAGCCACTTTGGAAAATAGGTATATTTTAAAAAGTTAAACATACATTTGTTATACAAACCAGCAATTCCACTGTTAAGAATCTACCCAAGAGAAATGAAACATATGTCCACAAAAGAGTTGAATGCAAATTTCACAGCGATGTTATTCATAATAGCCAAAACCTGCAAACAATCCAAGTGCTTATCAACTGTTCATTGGTTAAAGCAGTAAAAGATACAAACTACCGATTCATCCTACAACATAGATGAACCTCAAAAACAGTATGCTAACTGAGCGAAAGTAGACCCAAAAGACTACATGTCGTAGAATTCCATTCATATGAAATTCCCAGAAAATGTGAATCTATATAGACATGAAACAGATCAGTGGTTGTTTGGGACTGGAGGTGGGAGTCAGGTTAACTAAGTGGACAGGTGGGAACTTTGGGGGATGGTGGAAACGTTCAAAGACTGGATTGTGAAGATGGTTTCCCAAATTTATAAATGTATTAAAAGTTACATAGGGACATTATACACATACAATGGGTGAATTTTATGGTATGTAAATTCCATCTCAACAAAGCTGTTTAAAGAGAAAAAAACCAGTCTGTGGACATATGTAGCCAGTCATCCACAAGGCCTAGTAAAGAGTGAGCATGGCAGACTACACAGGGCCTACCTATCCACATGCTATGTTCAGGGCATTATTCTTGAGTCGGGGGATACCAACCAGATACGGATGCTGTACTCTAGGAATGTCTAGCCCTAAAAAGGAGCCAAGGAATCTGCATAAATTTCACTGAAGCCAGCTAGAAAGAGCTGGGTTTTTTTGTTTTGTTTTGTTTTGTTTTAAAGATTATATCTGTTTATTTGGAAGAGAGAGAATGAACTGGGGGAAGGGGCAAAGGGAGAAGCAGACTCCCCACTGAGAAGGGAGCCGGACATGGGGCTCGATCCCAAGACTTTGAGATCATGACCTGAGCCGAAGGCAGATGCTTAACCAACTGAGCCACTCAGGTGCTCTGAGGGCTAACTGTTCTTACTAATGTTTAGTTCAATTAATTTGGGACTTCAAAGGAAGAGAATATTAAAAGGAGCTGGAGCGAAGAGGAAGTGCTTTGTGGAGTTGATATTTGAATAGTATCCTTGATACAGAAGTAGGATTGGACCCGTGAGCATGAATGAAATGGAGCATTCTAGTCCAAAAGAAAACAATAAAGTAGCAATATTGTGAGGAATCATTAGGGTATTTATGATTGATGTTTTATTTGAACCAGGGTATTATTTTGATCAGTAGTAACAGATAAAAAGGGTATGTCATGATGTCCAGTATTCTTGGTGTATGAGCATTCCAATGTAGAATGGACTAAGTGGAATGAAGAATTTAGGAGAATAACAAGAAAGGTTAGCTATAGAATATGGATGTAAGATATGGAATGTTAAATCTTACTTGAGAAAAAACACCATTAATAATAAAAATGCAGCCAATTAACATGTTTTAGAAATTCTTGTAATGGTCTCATCTTTGTATGGAAACATGTGCTTTAGAATTCAAATGGTTTTTTATTGGCTTAAAGGAAGAATGTAGAATTAAAGATCTATCATGATTGAGTTTATTCCACAGCTAATGAGAAAAGTTTTGGCAGTAGTAAGGTATACTAAAACTAGCAATGGTAGTAAGGTATACTAAAACTAGCAATGGACTTGCGGTAGACCTGTGGTGGTTAATTATCTTGACATTATTATAATTGCATATGAATTTTCACTAATCAACTCTTAACTAGTCTGTAACTGAGAAGAGCTGTGATAACACTAAAATAATTGATGTTACTCTGCAGCTATTTTAATACTTACAATTTAAAGCTTAAACTCCTGCCCCTAGATCAGCCACTTCCTGATTTCCAATTATACCATAAACATAATTTTTTTCTTATATTGGGGCATTAAACCAATAAAACTTCATTCTCTCCTCATGTATTGTCTAAATTTTTGTCTAAGAAGTAATCCCCTCCCTCCATAGAAGATGAGTAAACCTTAATTTCCTTGTCCCTATCCCCGTAACCACTAGAGAACAGGAATATAACATGGAACCCGTTAGTCAAAAGGTTCTCTCTTGGGACTTGGACATTTAGGAGATCTGGAAATGGCTGGAGGCCATCATCATCTCAGCACCAGGAATGACAGTGCTTCAGTGGGAAAGCTGAAGGCTAGTCCTCCTTAAAGCAATGTTAGCATGACTATCTCAAGATACCCTGAACTTCAGGGCACTTGGGTGGCTCAGCTGGTTGAGTGGTTGAGTGGTTGAGCATTAGATTCTTGATTTTGGCTGAAGTCATGATCTTGGGGTCGTGGGATTGAGCCTGAGTCTGGCTCTGCAGTCAGCATGGAGTCTGTTTGTCCCTCTCCCTCACCCTGTGTCCCTCCCCCCCATGCTCCCTCCTTCTCTCTAATAAATAAATAAGTAAAATCTAAAAAAAAAAAAAAAAAAAAAAAAAAAAAAAAAAAAAAGATATACTGAACTTTAACTCAACCCTTGACCTACTCCTGCTAAGACTTTCAGATACAGATTTTATTTTCTTTAAACTCATTATTTTGGTAAATTGTAAAATTATTTTCTTAATCTTCTAACATCCTACAGAAGTCTGACTTTTACCAATACTGTGACCTCCACGTGTTATGTAAGTTAGTGCATTTTGAGGTCTTATCAAAGTGCCTGTTACACAAATACTCAATGTATGTTCACTATTATAACTACTATTAGCTACCATTTGTTGAGTGTCTGCCACATGCCAGACACCTCACCTTTCCTTTAAAAATGAGGTGTCCCAATCTTGGTTTCTGCTCAGGTCATGATCTCAGGGTCCCAAGCTTGACCCCATGTCAGACTCCGCACTCAGCAGGGAGACTGCTTGAGATTCTCTCCCTCCTTTCCTGTCTCCCCCCAATGGTGCATGCTCTCTCTCTCTCAAAGAAATCTTTAAAAAATAATAATAAATAAGAAAATAAAAATGAGGAAACAGAGGGTAAGAGAGTCTAAGTAATTTATCAAAGCTCACATACCTAGTGGGTAGAGGGAATGGTGGCTCAAACTTTCTAATATATTATTTCTACTTCCAAATATTAAATACATAGTACTGTGTGTCACTAGATGTAGAATCATCTCTGTAAGATGTAATTTTGTTTTTATTTATATACATGCTCAAAGTTTTCATTGTTTCATTAATTATCTCAACTGTTAAAAATGGAAATAACTACCATTCACTATCCATTTCAGAATTGTTTTGAATAATTGTTTCTTTCAATTTTCTATATTTTTCTACTCTGAAAAGTAGTTTTTCTATTGTTTTTGGATAAATCTTCCTTAATCTTGTTTTCACTCATTATGATTATTATCCAAAAATTAAATTGGGTTTACAGATGTCCCGTTGTTTTTATGTTTACAGGATAATAGGAGAATAGTGTTTGAAAGTTCCTGTTTCTTTCAAATAATAAATCCTAGATAATTTATTTTAGTAATTATTCTTAACAGTATTTTTCTTTTCCATCTGCAAATGCCCCTTCTGTTTTTATATCAGCTGAAATTCTGATGCTTTCATTATACAGTGAGTGGTTTGACCCTGATCTGCTAAATCATATTTTCTACGTGCCATCTGGGACCTCACAGGAGACCCCCTAAAACCACATCTCCTCAAATCTGGCAGAATGTATCATGAATACTGAGCACGTGCTTTATGAAAAACTAACTTAGATAATGAATTCTTAGAAAAGGAAGAGCTGTTGATTTTCTTGCTAGGGGAAAAAAAATGTCCAAAAAGGAATTTGCATCAAAATATGGGAAATGAGGCTATGATCATAGCCCTAGTAGGTGACTCAGGTTTTTGGGCCAAATTCCCATCTGCCTGTAGTTCCAAGGGATTTCAGGGCCCCCCTAGACACGTATAAGACTGTCCACACCTACGCACACACAGCTGTACCTCCACCACTGCTTGCTAATAATGAAGATCACTTCGAAAAGGCCTTTCCAACCACACTAAAACATAACTCATTTAAAAATGGAGCACTGTTGAGGGAACACTTAGAAGAGAATGAATGTCAGTGAAAGGTCAGTGCGTCAACCTATCCCCCAGCACATGGCAGTGGGCAGTGCTTGGGGCGGGGGGAATTGGACACAGAGGTATCTCAGGTGGAGGGAGCCAGGGACCAAAGACACAGTTGAAAAACTTGCAAAATTATTGCTAAGGTTCTACCCAATTTATCACAATAGGCTAGGAAAAATAGAAACCATGGGGCAGAGCATGGGGTGGGAGGAGTTCTCAATATCACCTATGATGACAAAGAGCTCCACTTCATGTAATTTAGATTTGTCTTTTTGTGTTTTAATTTAACACACCTGATTTCTCATCAAAGCATTTCTTTCCCAGGGGATATGTGTTTTTGAGCACTAACCACATTAAGTAAAGACTGTCATTTGTCTGAGAATGTTAACTATCTGCAAGCGGAAAAAGTTTTTTACAGGTAACTGTTTACTTTTCTTAAACTATAAGCATGCCAGCCATTAAGTGGGTGTCAGATCATACAAGGTTTTATGCTGCCAATTATTTTTTTTTAATTTATTTTGAAATAATTGCAGACTTTATAGAAAAGTTGCAAAAATAGTACAGAGAATTTCTGTATATTCACAAAATGCCCCAAGTGTTAGCATTTGTTTCTCTCTCTTCCTCTCCCTGTCTTTATATATAAATTAATTTTAGTATTAGTATATTAACATGTACACACATAATTTTTCTGAATTATTTTATTGTAAATTGCAGAAAAGATGCTCCTTTGCTTTGGTATGCATTTCCTAGAACAAGATTTGCTTTCTAAGAAAAAAGTTATTAATCTTAAATTTCCAGGGTAAATCTAGCACACTATTCTATCCATTTTACGTTGCAAACATCCAAGTGCCAGTTGTAAGGAAATGTTGACATCCATTCTATTCTAGACCATACGTTTAAATATTAAGTAGAACACAATCTGGATTTTAAAAAAATAAAATGCAAATTGACCCTTTGGGCTGAACTGCCATCATGACTCTTAAACACTTCTTTCTACCTCTGCACAAAAGAACAAACATTCTAACACAATTTAATTCATTGGACTAATAGCCCAGAATCTTAAAATTAATTGAATGAATGTAATATAATCCATCAGGAACAAGATATCAAGGGTAGGGCAAGGTGGGGATAGGTACAGGTCTAAGAGGCTATGGTAGAAATTATTTTTATATAAACCTTTAAAGCTATTTGAAGGCCTGATACAGGTTTCTGTTTCTTTTTTTAAATATTTTTTAAGATTTATTTATTTACTTGAGGGTGGGGAAGGGCAGAGGGGGAGAGAGAGCCTTAAGCAGACTCCACACTGAGCGTGGAGCTGGATGTGGGACTCCATCTCATGACCCTAAGATCACGACCTGAGCAGAAACCAAGAGTCAGACACTATACCTACTGAGCCACCCAGGCACCCCCAGGTTTTTATTTCTAATGTTTCTGACTTAGAATGAGCAAGAAAGCATAGAAAATTGGAAAGTGCACAGAATTTGATTTTCAGGTCTGCCACTGCTATGGGGCCTTGAGTTAGCCATTCAGACCCTCTGAAACTTCATTTTCTCCACTATAAGATGAGGGAATCACATGAAATTATTTCTAAGTTCTCCTTTAGCTTAAATATTTTAAGATCTAAGATGTGGAAGAAAAAAAGTAGCATGCTAGACAAAAAAATCAAAGAAGACAATAAAATATAAAATGTGACTAAAAGTAAAATTTGCTAAGCCAAAGAAAAGTTTTAAGATATAGATAAAAAAATCACTGTAATTTTCAACACTTATAAATTCACACGAGTTTAACTAAAACTTTGACAGTGAAGTAAAATGAATAAAACATATAGTTTTGCTCTATTTTAGAATGAAGAAAATGGAACCAAGAAGCAGTCAGTAAACTTAGTACAACTCACAATTACTTAATAAATATGTCTTGTGTTATGATGAGAGGCGATTAGAGCTCTGGACAAAGAAATCTAAGTTATAGAATAATGCATAACTTGATAAATAAAGCAGCATAAATTTAAAACATTTGTTGCTATTGAAAATACACAAAGTCAACAACTGCAAAACCAACTCAAAGAAAGAATAAACTGATTATTTTTAATGTAATAGAAAAAAATATCAAAAATTCTTCACTGCCTTTAAAAAAAACAGAAAACACTAGTGATCATTATTGGATTCAGAAGTAGCTTGAATTCAGACAAACCGGACTTCAGTCCCAGCGATAGCCACGGGCCTCGGTGATCTGACTAACTCCTTACCTGGGGCAAGAATTCCTTCTAGGGTGAACTGAAGTAAGGCATGTGAAATGTACAGCTCAATGACTGGCACATAGTTAAGGGCTCAAAAAAACCAAATTAACTGAAATATCAGCCTTTCCATAATTCACATCTAGTTTTCTGCTTTGAGGAGGAAAGACTAGAGGAAGAGCAAAAAATTCTGACTGATGCTGGGGGTGCTGGGTGCTCATCTTCCTGGACCAGTTAACAGGCCCCATTTCTTCAACACTGTTCTTTGGAACACCCACTAACTTTCCAACAACTCCTTTTTCTGTCTGTGTTAATAGCTTTTCTGATCTAACTTTCAAAAATTAGAAGTTAATTTTTAAAAAATAAGTATTTACTTTTCTGCGGACTTCTTTCGAATACCTCATGGAAGCCTTGGGAGTGATAACTAGCTCTTAGCCTAAACAACGCTCTGTCACAGATAACATATTCATTCACCTTTTCCTTTTGCGGAGTGAACAAAGTGCCTTAAGAGAAAAATTGAAACAAGTGTTGACTAGTTACTTTTTGGGGGAGTTTTTCCTAGGTCCTAGGAAATGTCGTTTAGTCAGTATCAGAAAAAGAAACACTGATTAAAATAAAGGCTATCATTTTTTGAACTTGTGCCATGCACCTTACTCATCAAACTGCATTTCTCCCTCTAACGAGTCTGAAGTAGGACTATTCTCTCCTTTTACAGACTCGGAGCTCTGAAACGAAATGACTGGTACAAGTTCACAAAGACAGAAAGTGAGAGACTCCTAAGCCTAACTCACCAGGAATTCATTCACAGATCTTCAGCTGCCCTAACTACAAGGGGCACCTGATTTGTAGGAGAAAATACCAGCTCAAGTAGTTTTCTTACTTAAACTTTGACTCGATATTTTATTAACAGGTTTTTACCTTGAATTTTCTTGAGACTTATTTTCAGTGCACACAATCAAGGGACAAAAAATAATGAAGGAAAGGCTGGTTTTTTCCAGTGCCAGGTTGTATTTAATCTTGGGGAAAGACAACATTTGTTTAATTTTGAAGTCCCTACTGAGAAATAATATGACATATTTTAACTCTATTTTTATGGAAGAAATATAACCTACTGAATATTCTTGGGCTTTTAACCACATGTGATTGATTTAAGGTGAGTTTTTAAGAGTAGTTTTTATATTTATTTTTTGGTGAACTATTGTAACCAACTGTGTTTCCTATAAAACAACAGTCTCCATGAGCAGTATCTTTCTTCTGGCTGTAAAAAAAAATTGACAAAATAAAATATGCACATCAATTAGATGTGGCAAATTGTGTAGCCTCTTAGAAAGACTTGAGTTAGATTAGACCTTCTTTTGATTAATGGGTGATCTTTAGAATGAATTAGCCCAGATTCTGCCCAGAAGCACAGTCTGGCCATCCCAGGGGAACACACTAGAACAAGTTGGAACGTGGAATATCTGTCTTCATCATCAAATACCGCTCAAAAGCAATTGGTTTTGAAGTACTCTTCAGACAGAGGTTGCAAATTCCCGTGCCTGGAGGCGGTAGGCAGGAGATACGGAGTCTAGCGGGCTGGCTGCAGGAAAGAACCTGACACACGAAGGTGACAAATGGCAGCTGACATTTGGCCATGGTGTCAGGGAGAGGATCTGGAGCCATGGGACTATGGCAAACTGGCCATCGACAGGGGCAGCTGCTTTTCCATTGTGGCTGACTGAGGCCATTTGGGAATCAGGGCTCAATGCTTTCAGATCATTTGATTGTTAAAGAGAAATTAGAATTTCAAATTTTAATGGATCATCTCCTAATGTTTAATGTTGACAATTAATTTTAAAAATGCTATTTGGGCCAATTTGCCAAAGCACCCTGGACCACATCTGGTCAACAAGCTACCAGCCTGCCACCTCTGATTTAAGGAAATAAAGCAAAGAGTAATAGAAATAATACCTGAAAATGATCTTATGGTTGAGTTCTGTGGTCTCTTTACTAGCCTTTATGTAACATTAAAAATGCACTTGAGTTATACTTTACCAAAACAAACAGCAAAGATGGTGCAGGCCTAGCATTCTATATGAAACCATATGGTGTGTTTCTTGATACGTGAACTACACACCACTTCCTTCGGAATTAACTAAAGAGTTTATTTAAAATGCGCATGCTGGATTTACATTAATTAGGTCTCAGGTGGCTCCTACAAATCTGACTTTGTGCAAGCACCTCAATCCCCAGATGATTCTCACAGCCATTAATGGAGTTCCCCCACTTGAGAATATGCAGTGTGTGTGGTCACTTCCCTGTCAGCCTTCAGCCTTCATGACTGTATCTTCTCTTTTCTCCCAGGCAGAGACAGCTCTGATTTAAAGAGGGTTAAGTTTTGGATCCTTTGGGTCCCTCCTTGGTTGCGTGATCCCGAATACCTCTGTACTTTTGGGTCGTTCAATCCCCATAGTTACAGGTTGATACTTCATATTGACAAATGTCTACCTCATTAGCTTGCAGTTTATGGTTGCTCAGTACATGTCTTCATTCAGCTAATGTCTTAGTGGGTTATTTCCTCCTGGTTCCCTACTGAGTACCAGTGTAATATACCTGATCGGTGCCCAGTAAGTAATTTCTGATGGACTATTAGAATGTATTAATTAGAAAACCGTCAACTAGGCATGCTGTCTGTGACTGAGCCAAGCAATCATTTACTTTAACCCACTAGGCATTTTAGTTAAGCCAGTAATTTCACTAATTTTTAGCTCTCAGAAAATTACTTGATGACATTGACCAAATGAGCCCATTGCCAAATAAAATGACTTCTGACCTCACCTGCTCTAAAATTCAGGAAGTAAACATATTATTAAGAGTATATACCTCTTTACGCACTCTCATCCAGGACAAAAATAATATCATGAAAGTGTTAGAGTCACACCATTTTAGACACTGGAAACCTTAGCTGCAGAAAATGCTGATAGACTGACACATTCAACGAACTACACATTTTAGTGTGTCTAGGGAAAACCACAATTGAAACGTTAATTGGTATTTTGTTTCAGTGAAAAATGAACCAAAATGCAAGTTGTCTTTTAAAATCATTAAGATCAGGGAAAGGCATTAGACTTGTGTTTTCTATCTGGTGTTCATACCCTGTCGACAACAGAACCTGGGTGTGGGGCAAGAGATTATTCATCACTTAGCTTAGACTATAAATAAACTGCTTCTTAAACCATTCCACGCATTGTTAGACAAAAGAAATTTTTGGCCTCCAAGGTAACCTTCTCCAGAAGATAAACTGATGATTTCTTGCACAGCTCGTCTTTTTCCATCATTTCCACGCTATTCTAGTTAATGCAACCAGCCTTGCCGTTCAGAATATTCAAATATGCTATTAAGGTCCTGGACACGGTGATGGGTCTTGAATTCACCCCTGCAGAGGTGAAGTAACATTAAATTTGTCACTGCCTCCTCTAAGTCAGCAAGATGGCACTGTATAATATCTTTAGAAATACTAAGTTAAGAAGTCCACAGGGAAGAAGGTGAAAAGAAGGTTAGCTACAGACATAAAATCAGACACCAGGTGTGATGACCCTTCATCAGAGGCTTCATAACCTCCAAGTCAGCATAACATTATCGAATTCACCTCTTCGCCGAAGCCAGACGCACTGACAAAGGCCACCCCACCTGCATGCTAATAGATAAGCCATCAGCATCCCCTCACAAACTAGACACAGAGCAGGGGCAATTTATAAAAAGAACTTAAAGCTATAAATAGCTTCTTTTATTTTCTATTCCCCTCACCCCAAAGGAGGATTGACCTTTTATGTTAACGTCTGAAGAACCCAGGAATATAACTTAGAGACACATAAAAATTAACCTTTGGTAGCCAGAATCCTGAAAGTCATACTTTGAAGAACTTACGGAAAACTCAGTCTTCCATTTGTTGAGCAACTGGGATGAAAAGGGGAAAAAATAGAGCGACGAGCCTTCAAATAAGCTTTTTCTTCCACAGACCACACTTAGCAGAAATAACTTCAACTAGAATTAAGGAAGTGGAGTAGAAATTGCAAATTCTAATTTCACTTTTGCTTTCTATTATGTGGGTAGAGTTCATGGTCTTGGAATCAATCACCCTTGATATGCTTCGATTAATACAATATAAAAATTTCCAAGAGTTCTGTGTCGCCTAGAGGAGTTAAAAAGTAAAATACCCAATGAATTTTTAAAGCTTGGATGAAATGTATAGTAACTGTTTTAGCTGTTATGCTGATCTTTATTTTAGAAAAGAGAATCCCCAAACTGGATGAGAAGGGGGATTCCAAAAGCCAGATTCTAGGAAATTGTTCATGATGAAATGTGATTTTAGAAATTAGAAAAATAATTTCAACTGTGCCCATTGCAGACGTTAACTTGTCACATAATTACTGACAGGAAATTACATGAAAACAACCAATGCCCTCAAAGTAGCTAACAGAGTTCATGAATAAGGATCATGGGAAGAAAATATTAATTTAGTTGAGTTTGGGCCAAGGAAAGAAAATAAATTCAAGCCAGTTATACCTAACAAGTAATCCAATGCATGCACTTTTAAAGAACGGTGTCGGGAGGGGCATCCGCCACTGGCAGGAAAAGTCCTGGAAAATTCTTTCGGAGTGGTCAGCCTGCAGGCTTCTCCAATTGCTGATGCTGAGCAGTTTCTGTAGCTCAGGCCACCACAGAGGTCAAGGTGCACACAGCATGCCTGCCCTAACTGCCCAATCCGGGGGACAGCAAGGATGGGACGGTGGCTTTTTTGCTGCTTGCTGGGCTGGGGGCCTGGGCTCCTCTCCTGTCCCAATCCCCCCCTTTGGTCCAGCATCCATCTCAACCACCTGTGTTCCCCTGATAGACTTGGGGGGATAAGAACTGGCGCAAAAATGCTGACTCCTGGCTCCTGCCTTTTCTATGAGTAATACAATCTTTCATCTCTGAGAAAAAAGGGAAAAAAAGTGATCAGATGACCTACCAGCCTCCCAATCACTCAGGATTAAAACTCCAGTCATCTTTGACTTCTCTCACGATTGTCCAGACATCTGATCTGTTTTCAAAGCCTATTGTCTCCATCTCTGGATTTTTTTCTGTATCTGTTCCTTCCTCTTCATTTCTACCACCAAAGACCTAACCCTGACCCACATTATCTCATTAGGTCTGTTAAAATGGGCTCCTAACTAGCCTACCCCCACCCATTTTATTCTATTTCCTGGATCTGCTCATGTCACTTCACCTGGTTCTCACACCCAGTGCTCTTCATTGTGAATGAAATAAGCCCTAACTCTTTGATCTGCATTCACAGTCATCTCTGTGGGCCTCAAGGTTGTGTAATGGCATTCTGTTCTACCATTGAGTATTGAGTGTCTGGTATGCAACAAGGACACGGCCCTAGATGTCCTGAACGATTCTCGAATGAAGAGGACACTCTTCTTCTCAAAGTTGCCACTTCTTATCATGGCTATCATGATGGTTAATGGGTGCTAAATTACTTTCCGTGCATGACCTCACTTATAGACTGGCCACATGTTCCTCTTACTCTAGTCCACAGGGAATGCTCGTGTTTCTTCATGACTTTCCCCCATTGTTCATATAGTCCCTGGCCAGGAGCACTTTCTTCAGCCACCTTTCTTTATTGCTCACCCAAAGACAGCAGTGAACAAATCACACTCATTCTCTACTTTTTGAGAATAAGTATAAAATGTGTCTGGTGATATTTAAGAAAAATTAAGTAAGTTAAGAGTGTCAAACTGACAAAGACTCACCCCTTCTTTAAGGAAGGGATTTCTGTGATCCTCACCGCTGTATGGTAGGCTCTGTTCCGCAGTGGGGTGGGGATTGAAGGGTGGGGGAAGAGGAGGAGTGGTGGGACTAATCCCATTCAGAACCCAGGGCTGAGGACAACAATAATGCTGATGATGACTAATATTTACTGAGCACTCATAATATAAGCTCTATCTGCTCAAGACCTCACAATGATTCAGTGAAATACTATTCTATTTCCATGTTATTGATACTTGAAACATGAGATTGAATAAATTGTCAACATTTACAATGATGGGATGTGGCAGAGCCCGTTGACCCAAGGCAGTCCAGATCTGAGATCTAAACTAATGATCATTCTATGAATTGACCCATGGAATATGAGGGTGTTCTTGGCAAAAGATGGAGAAACTCAATGCTGGATAGATACTCAACAAATTTCCATGTCAACTACCTCTGTGCCTCTAGTCTTCACTCTTTTAAACCCATCCTTCAAAACTACAAGAGTGATCTATTCGATATCGAAGTCCAACTTCGTCATTATTCTGATGAAACAATTGAATGTCTTCCACCACTGGAGAAAGAAACCATTATTATATATTGCTCTCTAATAAAATTTATGAGGTGGTGTATACCTTGGCTGTCAGTTTAAGAAAATCTCTACACCACATCTCAGCACCTGGTACAGAAGGAAAAGTTTATTTAGTGATTTGTTTTATTAGCCATTACGAAGAGAATCCCTATTGGATATGATTGATAGACTGCAGGGAGATTTAGGTTTTTTTTAAGAGAGTTTATTTATTTGAGAGAGGGAGAGAGAGAGAGAGAGAGAGAGAGAGCATGAGAGGGGGGAGGGGCAGAAGGAGAAGCAGACTCCTTGCTGATCAGGGATCCCGACACAGGGCTCGATCCCAGGACCCCAGGATCACAACTTGAGCGGAGGGCAGATGCTTAACCCACTGAGCCACCCAGGCACCCTGGAGATTTAGTTTTTACCCCAAGAAATATGTTCTATGGGGTACAACAACAAAGTCAGAGGCAGTTCAGGGTGGCAAAAAGAAGAATAAACACAAAGGCGTTGGAGCCAGAGTTTGGAATCACGGCACGATGACTCTTAGAGCTCCAGCGGCCTTATCTGCGGCACCCAAGTGCAATTTGAGGAGATGTTTTCTTCATGAGGTTGCTGTGAGGATCGAATGAGATACTATATTAATGCGCTTAAAACAATGCCTACATAGAAATTCCTAAGCAAATGATAACCATTATATAATCATTGGAGTTTTCATTGCTCTACCCTTGTTATATTATTGATAGTAATTTAATTCAAGTAGTAATATGTGAATGTTTTTTCAAAGACAAGCTAGCAAACTTAGTTTCTTCTTCCAGAGAAAAACATGATTTCTTAGTTGCCTTTCCAGAATTTTTTCATATGTATGAAAATATGCATGTGCTCTTTAAAAAAAATGATAGCATTTATTATACAGTTTGCATCTTACCTTTTTTTCCCCTGCAAGGATGATTCTGTAATGGCACTTATAGATCTACCGAATTATTTTCAACGGCGATACAATATTTCAAGATGTAAATTCAACAAATTTTCTACTGATGGACATGTAAGTTGTTTTCAGTTATTTTCTATAACAAAGGAACATTTCAATGAATATCCTTGTATATTTATTTTTTATAGACTTCATTTCTAGAAGTGATATTGCTGGGTCAAATGGTATATGCATTTGAAATCTGTATAGCTCTTATTCATTCCTTCTGAAGAGGCTGAAAGAATTCATACTCCTACTCAGTTTAGTATAAAGAAGCTATTTAAATACATCTCTTATAAAACATCCAATATTCTTAAGCCAATTTTCTCAGTATCCCAGAAAACCCCAAGCTACATTCCTACCTCCTTTCCTGTAATCTTCTTTGCTCCTGGCCTAGAATTATCCTTTTTCTCATTTGTCTATCTAAATCTTACCTATCTGCATTAGTAGCACATATCCAGTTGCAAGTAAGAAAACTCAAATGAAACTAGATTAAGGAATATTAAAAGAGAGGGGAGGATAATAATTGCATGGATTCTAAGTCATTCACAGAATTGAAAGATGAGCTGCAGGTTCTAGAGCGTTTCTAGAGACCTAGGACCAGAGCCTGCACACACGGCTCTAACTATTCAATTATAACTCTGTGAATCTCTGTATGCTTTAATTTTCTTCAATGGTAGGCGGACGGGTTTCATAACTACCAAAAATGTGAAAAGGTAGCAAAGTAAAAATACGAAACTTCAAAAGATGTTTTACACTGGCAAACCTCTGGCTCTCCATACTTTTGGTATCCTCTCCTTAGACGGAATTCAAATGAGAAGTTTAAAAGGCACTGGTAGAATGTCCAGAAAAATCATTCCTCCTTAATATCAGGGAGTTGGAATTTCACTGTTATTCTTTATAATAACGTCCTTTAAGTGTAAGTTGTCCAGGGACGCCTGGGCGGCTCAGTCAGTTAAGCGTCTGCCTTTGGCTCAGGTCATGATCCCAGGGTCCTGGGATACAGTCCTGCATCAGGATTCCAGGGAGCCTGCTTCTCCCTCTGCCTGCCGCTCCCCCTGCTTATGCGCTCTCTCACCCTCTCTCTCTCTCTGACAAATAAATAAATAAAATAAAAAATACATTTAAAAAATAAAAAATACATTTAAAAAAGTGAAAATTGTCCAACAACAATTCCAGAATCATCTCTTCTCCACCTACATGACTAGGATATTTTGGAAGTCCCCCTTGGTCACGCTCTCCGTGGTCCTGAACTACCACATAGCGCACTGTTTTAGAGTCCGTTGAAATGTGATAGGAGGAGGAAAAGGGAATAGAGAAAGTGAAGAAGCTGTTGAGAGAGAAAAGAAAATATTTTTGTTTTGTTAATTTTTAAATACTCTCAGTAACCAACAAAGAAACCATGATCAACTTTGGCCAAGCAGAAAGAGAGCAAGCAATTTTGTGGGAAGCATGGGTCAATCTGTGCAAACGTCCACCTGCACAAGTGTGGTCACACGGGGAGTCAGCAGATCATCACTGGGGAGAGGCAGGATGGGTCAACTGTCATTCACAGTGAACATACAACAAATTACATGGATTTTCTTTATTTTTACTTTTATATTATGGTGGGAAAATTGCAGAACTAAATAAAGTCTCACAATTCATAAAGCTGTGTTTAAGTATATTTTATAGTTCTATAAAGATTCTAAGAGGTATTGTTTCTACTCTGGTAAATTGTGTGCCTATCAATGACACAGTCATTTTTATCTTACATAATTATATTGTTGGTATTGATTTATTTTCCATATGATTTTATTTCTTACTTTTCCAGCTTAAAACTAAGTACTAGTATTAATATTTACCTTTTGGATGCACTGTCTTACTTTCCATTAATTGTTAACAGTAATTTAAGATAAAGGGGAGAGCTATCATTTATTTGGGAAATTTTTTGATCAGTAGGATTTGATTAATCTGTAAGTAAACTTCTAGAAATAAACTTTCATCTAAAAATATTTAAAATTTGGTAAAAAAAAATTAGGACATACTCTCTTGGAAATTTTTTCTATGACTTTCTCTCCCTCTCCTCCCCTTCCCCCTTCCCTCCTTCTGTCTGAATTTTAAGAAATGTCTAGAAGTCTAAGTTTCAGGGATACATACACACATGAGGAATGGGTTGAATGCTAGTGATTTCCCTGAAGAATCAAATCATACCCCAAGCATTCTCTGTGTTACTGAGATCAATGGTGATTGGTCCCACATACAATACAAACACATTAAGGCTAAACCCTGTGCCCATTCCAAGGTTTTCCCTGATTGGATCATCAGTGGCAATTGACTCAATTGTTGACTTTCTTCTCCCTGATACAGTACCTTCCCTTCTCCTTAAAGAGAACAACCTTAGTAGTTGCTCTTCTTAGTCTCCTTTGCTGGTTCCTCTGTGCTATTCTGTTCTCTACTTTCTGTCTCTTGATAGTCTTGTCCAGTATCATGGGCTTTCAATTCCACATATGCCGACAACCTTCACATTTACATCCTCTGCCTGGATGGGCCTTTTCAACAGCAACTTTATAGATACAAATGCCTACTTGATATCTCCACTTAAGGGTTGACAAACATCTGAAAATCAACATTCTCTTCAATCAGGAGCTGAATCTTCCTGATCTTCCCATCATCCCTGTACCGGTTTACCCACAGCCATCCAATCTGTGTTACTTTTTTTTAAAAAAATGGCTACAAAGTCTTTGTTATTCTTCTCAGGAAGAAATATGGTCCAGGTTTCCTCCCCTGTAATCTGGCAGGGGCTGGTGACTGCTTCTACCGACAGAGTACATACTGAAGTGAAGCTCTATATCTCTGAGATGGGGTCATAAAAGGCTACACAACTTCAGCCTGGCTCTCTTGGAATACCCCTCCCTGCATTTTTGCTCTTTGGGTACTCCATCTGCAGCCTCGATCCTTTGGAATTTAGCCTTCATGCTGAGAGAAGCTCTAGCCACATGTTGAGAGCAGGTATAAGGACTCTGATTGACCCAGCCTTTCAGTCATCCCCATCCAGGTGCCAGACATATGAGTGAAGACACTTCCAGATGATTCCAGGCTCCAGCCATTCGAGTTGCCCCCAACTATTCATACTATCCCATCCAGGGTCCTAGACATCACAGAAGAGAGACAGCCTTCCTCGCAGTGCCCTGACTGAATTCCTGACCCACAGAATCCTAGAGCATAATGAAACAGTTAACATTTTAAGACACTTCCTTTGGAGTGGTTTGTTAACCTGCTAATAGAAAACTGACACATCACTCCAGCTGATGGAAACTTTACCTTTCTGGTTGCACAGATTAAAAAACCTTTTTCTCTCACATCACATCTAAACTACCTGCAAATCCTGCGAACTCCACCTTCAAAATACATTCAGAATTTGACCACAACTTCCCATCTCCACCGTTAGCTGGATCTCCACCTCTTGATTGGATTTCTGTAATAGTCCTTAACAGGTCTCCCCACCTCTGCTTTCATTCCTGTCTCCTCTCCCCGGACAGTCTGTTCCCAACAGAACTGCCAGAATGGGTCTTTGAAATAGAAGTCCGATTGTGCCGATGCTCTGTGAAACACCTTCCAGTGGCTTCCATCTCATTCAGCGTAGAAACCAAAGTCCTTAAAATGACCCACATGATCTTTTATGATTTCATCTACCATGCTGTCTTGAATCCCTTGCCTTCCTATTCTCTCCTCCCCCACTTGGCTTCAGCAACTCTTCCTTCCTCACCATTTCCTTGAATGTGCCAAGTATGTTCCTAACTTGGGCCCTTTGTATGGCTATTTTCTCTGGATAAACACTTCACCATTTCCAGTTGGCTATTAGCTCATCTCCATCAGGTATCAATGTTACCTTCTTGAATGAGACATACCTGAATGGACCATCTACTTCTAACTGCAACCCTCTGCTACTACCAGCACTCCCAAACCTCCTAATCTTTATTTAATTTCTTTTTCTTCCACAGCACTTATCACCTTCTAACATACTAGATGTTCTAATCATTTAAGATGTTTACTTTTATTGCCATTTGTCTTCCCTTATTAGAATATAAGCTCCTTGAGAGCAGATGCCTGTCTGCTTTGTGCTGTATCTCAGGCACTTGAATAGTGACTGACAAACAGTAAATGCTCAGTAAAGATTTGTTGAGTGAATGAACCAGAATTCGCCTTTAAAAATTGAATTTCCTAGTACTTGGAGAAATTTATGTTTGGTAAATTGGGTACAAAACGGCATTTAACGTTTTCACGAGTTTAATGAAACTAATGTCAGTAAAACTAAATTACTAATAAGTCGTTCATTTTTAAATACATCTCCTTTACAAAAAAGGACAGTCCCTTTCCTATGTAGCCTCAATCCAAAACTGGTGGAAAATAAAATATAAATTTACACGAGTTTATTTTACATGTATTTACATCTACTTCACCTCTTTCCCCCAAATACTTCATACACAGTGCAAGGTAAATGACATCAACTCAATATTACAAGGGAATAAAATTGGGAAATGATAATAAACGTCTGTAATCTTCAAGAAAACACTGACTGAATTACATTGTGTTGTTCATTTGCCTTTCGCCTATATTTAGATTCCCATTGTTAAGATACATGGGAAATTCAAGTGTAGCAGATTTCATTGCTTAGCAGGTACAGATTGGCTTTAGCTTAAGAAAAAAGGTAGTGGGAAAATCATATTTGGTTCATACTAAAAATAGTATAATTTAAATGAACTAGAATCCATCGGAAATACCATGCACGTTTCCTTAAGAGACGTGATGGTTAGCAGGACCTCGGAATGAGAGGTGGTGGTTGTTTTGCTTTTGAATTCAGAAATACGCATGTAGTGAGGCAAACTGCAGATCCTGACACCTTAATGTGCTCGGAAACTAATTTAGTGGGTCTTAGCGAGCATTAAAAGAAGAGCATGAGAAGGAGAGAGAAAAAGAAGAGGAAAAAGATCTGGGTGCACAGCAGGCCATAAGGGTAGGTTGTATTTCAGTTGCTTGCCTGCCTGTGTAAGGGCTTGCTGTACAATGTGTTTGTAAATATTTTTACCAGGGGTCATGGTCAAAAGATTTTAAGTCACGGGGCACCTGGGTGGTGCAGTCTGTTAGGCGGCCAACTCTTGGTTTCGGCTCAGGTCATGATCTTGGGGTGGTGGGATTGAGCCCCAGGTCAGGCTCTGTGCTCCGCCTGGAGTTTGCTTAGTTTTCTCTCTCCCTCTCCCCTGCGCGCTCTCTCTCTCTCTCAAATAAATAAATAAATCTTTACCAACCCCCCCCCCCAAGAAAGTTTTTAAGTCACTGCAGTTGAGTATTTCAGAATAAAACTATTGACCAAAGGTCAATCCTTATGTATTTCATAATATTTTCATTTAAAATATATAGTTTAAGTCATAAGCTGATCAGTGCTTTTCACATCTTAGCACACGTAAAACTCAATGGGGGAAGTACACAGTAACCTAGAGAGCATCTGATTTAGTAGAGTCAGGGGTGGGATAGAAAAAGCTGCACATTTAACAAGCACCCAGGTGATTCTGATGTGGGTAACCCCCTGCCCACGGGTAGAGCTGCTCCAGGAAACACCAGAGGTATCCATGTAATCACAAATGTCGAGTTCAAATTAACTCATATGTTCCTAATACACACATATTCCTAAGCTTCTAATCAGTTGCATAGTTGTGGTTTTTCATTAAGATTTTATTTATTTATTTGAGAGAGAGAGCACAAGCAGAGGGAGGGGAGGACCGGACTGGGGGGTGTTGGGGAGAAGCAGACTCCCCACTGAGTGGGGAGACTGACTCTGAGCTTGATCCCAGGACCCCGGGATCATGACCTGAGCCGAAGGCAGATGCTTAACCAACTGAGCCACCCAGGCATCCCTGCTTTTTTTGTTGTTAAGTAAAGAAACTTGAAATCATGAGCCAGCCCCAGTTTGAGGAATTACTTCAAAAAAAAAAGAAGAGGAAGAAGAAGAAGAAGAAGAAGAAGAAGAAGAAGAAGAAGAAGAAGAAGAAGAAGAAGAAGAAAAGAAACAAAAGATATGATTATTAATCTTGTCACGGGGGCGGGGCCGGGGGGGGCGGGGAGAACAGTGAGCCGCTGTGGGAGACCGAGGATTCTTTGTTAGGAAAACCAACTTATTTTACCGCCAGACCCTGACTACTAAATAAAAGGCATTGCAACTTCATCGTTACAGAAACTCTTATTAAAAAATAAGTGAAGTTGCAGAATTATTTTGAAGACATTTTTTGGTTATCAAATTTTAGACTGAGGGCACTGCAAAGACGACTTTATGATGAACAATGGGACAAAACCAAGAAGAGGTGTTGTAAAGTCTATAAATCCTTCTGGGCATATGCTTTTCCAGATACAACAGATGTCTCTTTGAATACAAAAAACAGCTGGGGGTTCCTTCCTTGGATTAACTGACCAAAAGATTTGGTAGCATTATCTAAGATGACAAATTGACTGGCAAACCTCCAGTCCTTACAAAAGAATGTAGAAAATGAGAATATATTAAATCAATAAAATTTTTAAAAAGACAAAGCAAGTCTTTCACATAGATGTCAGTAATTAGGGACTAGCCTAAAAAATCACAAATCAACAAATTTTCCAAAATGGAAAAGTTAAATAGTGACATAGAGTTTTCACCTTCTCCCTTTCCTCCAACCTTAGTCATCTGTTTATTTGAGGCTTTGTTTATACCAAAAACAGCAAAAGGTTTGAAATTGTCCGTTGAGGGCGTTAATGCCTTTCTAAAATCCCATGTTAGTTCTCGGTGTGTTTATCATCTCTGAGTTCTCTCAGAGAGGGGGGGGATGAAATCAAGACCAGAGGAGAACTGGAGTCTTACTGGCTGATTGCCTGTAATTGATTTTTCTCAAAGCCTCAGAGACTTTCCAGGCCTGGGTCACTGCCGGCTCCACCCAGCTGTAGTAAATAGCCCCCAGGTAGAGACTTTTGTTTACTGGTTAAGGCTGTGCATTCACCTGTTCCCAAGATATTTAATTAAACATTTTCCTTTGTACCTAAGCCACTGATTCTTCAATTCTAGTGTAAATAAGAGTCTCTTGGAATGCTGCTGCTCAAAATGCAGATGGGGGGGGGGATGGGAGGGGGTCCAGAGTTCTTTAAGAAATTCTGGTTCAGTAGGACTTGGATGTAGCCAGAACTCTACATTTGTAATCGCACCTTGGAAAACACTCACACAAGTGCTTAAGAGACACAATAACTCTTCACACTTGTCAGAAAGATGTGATACCTGTGAATGAAAAGAGAGAAGCCCCAATGCAGTAATGCCTCAGTTAAGTAGAATCTTTACTGCTGTTGTTCTCTTGGAATGTCTAGAATACTGAAATGTAAGTACTCTGCTTGCATTTTCCAGCAGCATATTATCGTGCCTTTCGACCCATCATCAGTCATCCAAAACTGTGCTAGAGAAAAGGTGGTGCCCACACGTACCCAGCAGAATCAGTAGCCCTGGGAATGTGTCAGAAATGTGGGACAGCAGCCTGCCCTAGACTTGAATCAGAACATTCTCAGGTTTGAGAAGCTTTGATTTAGCAGATTCTCAAGCCCAATGCAACTTTCTAGCTCACTTTCAATTTCCCTACTTCACATTTTTTTTTAAATCTGAAAGGATGAGAGATTATAATTACAAGAGAGGACAAGGTCAGCCGGTTAAGCAGGCAGACTCTTGATATGGCTCAGGACATGGTCTCATAGGTCCTGGGATGAAGCCCCGAGTTGGGCTCTGAGCTTTGCCTGGGAATCTGCTGGAGATCCTCTCCCTCTGCCCCTCCCCCCACTTGCCAGCTCTCTCTCTCACTCTCTCAAATAAATAAATAAATCTTAAAAAGAGAGAGAGAAAAAAAACAAGGTTATTAAGGGGAGGGGCATCTCCAGGCTCCCAAATCCTATTGCTTGTGATTGATGACTTTTAAATCAGAAGGCAATAGGTTGTTATGGGATATCATTTGCGCTATGCCTACTTTTTTTTTTTTTACAAGAAAGATCACAGTGCTCTGTGATCATATTCATTTGTTTCCCACCTTTACTGTAAGCTCCCTGGGGGCAGGATCATATGCCAGGAATCTAAATCTTCAGAGCCCAGCTTCATACTTGACAAAGGAAGTGCTCCACTGCATCCCAATGGGGAAAAATTTGCTTATCACTTATCTGAGTGATAGACACCCTTTGAGTTCAAGCTTAAAGTTTCTCTCCTCCACAAAGACTTCTTTAGTTATTTCATCTGCCATGATCTCTACCTGCTCTCAGTACATACCCCTTATTCAACATTTAACACACACACAACACACACACACACACAACTATGGGTATCATTCACCTTTATTTTGTATCTCTTATTATCCCATCAAAGCTTTGAGAAGCTGTCTTTTTTATATATTTCATACTTCCTTGCCGAGTAGGCAAATACCTGTTACTATGAAGCTATCTTAAAATAAAAAATAGACATTACAATGAGAAAATTGACAAGTTTTTATTTCCCTTCAAGCATCATTCTAAATTGCCAAAATTTTAGAGATGACAATATTTAAACAGCTCCTCCAGGTACAAGTTATTTATCCTAAGTAGAACATGTTTTGATACAAGAAGTACTTTTTAATTGTCAAATGCTTAGTTGTACCTTCAGCCAATTCGAATCTAATTTCTGCTATTTTTGACAGTAACTTATACTTCCTTATGTTCACAATATATAAAATGTTTATTTATAACAGATTAATTCATAACCAAACTAAGTTTCTAGGTAGAGATCACTTTAAGGATATATGTAATAATTGATAAAGTTCGTATAATGTTCCTGATAGCATTACACAAAGATCAATATTTTTATTTCAAAGCTAATTGTAGACATATTGCCCAATAGTGAACCCATGGAATACGAAGTTTTAGCTCCTGGAAGCATAACTGCATTTGTGAATATCAACATAACTGACCCAGTGTTCTGATGAACCATTTCAGCTCTGAACAGTTTTAAGATGCGCTTCAGTCTATTACACAAATCATCTCTAACTATCCTATAGATGGCAGCATTGAGCAATATATTTGGTAATAGGTTGCTTTTTGGTTTCGGTGAATTTTCAGCTAGGTCTGAATGTTTCATACAGTGTATTTCATTACAGTATGCCACAAGACTAATTTAGCGTACGGTGACAGGATAATACTTGTACCTGCTCCAGATTACTTCGGATTCCACAAAAGC
Organism: Ursus maritimus; assembly: GCF_017311325.1. NCBI lineage: Eukaryota > Metazoa > Chordata > Mammalia > Carnivora > Ursidae > Ursus > Ursus maritimus. Next base: position 11,961,688 of record NW_024423343.1, read on the forward strand.
ATCTCTTTCTAGTCTGTATCTTATATGAACCAAATGTGCATTTCCAGAGCTATCTCAACCATTAATAAAAAAATGTGAAGAACAAATGAACTTACTATAGTATAATTAGAAGAAATATTAACCACCCTTAACGTTGGTAGTAAAACATCAGCAGGGAAGAAGAAATGGCACTAACGTCCCATGATCAGCAATTACCCTCCGCCTGAAACCCACTGGCCTGAATGGATTTTGTTGCAGCAATCTGGCTTATTGCATGGTTTCTATAGAATATTTTGCCACTGAAATTGAATTTTTAAGGCAGAAATCCTTTCCCACTGAGACTTTATTTAAAAAAAAAAAGCTTTTGTATTATTATATAATAATTTGTTTTATATGATTAAAATCCAAACCTTTCTGTGAAGGTTATTGTAGAATATTTGTAAATTAAAATCATCTTCCTTCCTTCTCCTCCTTTTAGTAAAGAGTATTTTGTTTTCCATAGGGGTATATTCCCTTTAGCTTTTGGGGGGAAGAAGGGGGGAGGGAGAGGGTCATTTGAACAGTGAAAGTCTATGGATTTGGACTGTTTTCCTACAAAATGTGAAATATCCTCCACTCCCACCCGCGCTAACCATCAAACCTGTTAAAAGCCCTTTGACCTTAGATTACTTTGTTACTAACAAACAACCCTTTATCTTACTTTTTTCTTGCCAAGGGTAAAACCCCACACAATTACACTTTACTACTAACCTCAGTCTTCCCGGCTCCGCATCCCCCTCCCCTGCTCCCCATAAAGCAAGCTATGCTCCCAGAATCTCGGTCACTGTTGTTACCGCCTCGTTCCCAGCTCCAAATATCTGCTATTTATAGCTTTGCTGTAGTGGGCACGTGTGCCCTCATCGCCAAGCTGTCAGAGGGAGAGAAGGGCGGGCTCTCAATTCAACAGTGTGTACACAAATGATAGATTAACCACGTTTAGACGAGCTCGCGTGATGTTGGGGAACCTGAAGGTAAGAGGAGAAATGAGGAGCTCCCAGGCTTCCGCAGATGCCGGGTCCCCAATTCTCGTATCACACGCCACTGAATGGCGCCTATGGTTCTTCTCTTTTATTTTTTTTACTACGCTTTGCAACCTACCTTGGTACCCTCACCCTCTGTCCCCACCTCCCCTCCTGCAATGCAAGGCTTGAAAGACAGGCAGCCCTACCAATCAGAAGGCTTCCCCAAGAAACAGCCCCCGCCCCTCACCCCCGCTTTAGGCCCAGGCATGCTCCTCCGCGGCCCAGCCGGCCGTGCCAAGGAGCGTGCCCAGCGTTTCTCTGCTGCGTTTCCCCCGGAGCATCCCGCAGTGTCAGATAGCCGGAGGCAAAGGATGGTCTCCGGCGTTAAGAGGGGGGCAGAAGCCCCAAACCGGCCAAGAATGGGGTGGATAAATAAGATAGCATTACACCAAATGACAAACGTCATCCGTAGGGTCCTTCCTGCCAGCTGGGCAAGGAAGGGACACATTGCTTCTTTATAGGTCAGCTTTAAAAAAAAAAAAAAAAAAACCAAAAAACTTTGGGGAGGTTTTGCTTGTGGTGAGGCTGATACTCCAAGGTAACTGTAAGAGTCTGTTCAAGTAGATCCACGATGCTGGACTGTTCTACTCATGAAGTACCCCTTTTCCCATAGCGTCGAGCTGGCACGATCCTTGTTTTCTCCCGATTATCCTTGTGGTCAAGGGTAAAAAATTTATGGGGTGGTTCAATGGGTGTGGAAGCTGTGCGTGAAACAAACACTTAAACTAGTATTTATACAGTAGGGTTTTGGTCTTATGAACCCTCCGTAGGTCCCCAATATCTTTTTAAAAACACAGATTCCGGACTATGATAAGGGGCATCTCATTTTTTTCGCCAAGTCTTTACCCCTGTGGATCCCCGCCCCTTCCCTAGGAAGGAGGGGGGGGCAGGGGGAGCCGTGATATTTATATTTTCTCCCTAATTGATCAGCAGGTTGCTGCACAGCGCCGGACAGAGGACACTCTACCGGGATCCTTCTTCTCATTTCGGAGTGACCAGAATCCCCCAATATATGCCCTTGGGAGCCCCTCTGTTCCTTCCAGGGACCTCCCTGCAGTGATTTCGGGGATTCCAAGGTGGAAGGCTGGCCCACAAGTCCCTTAGTAGACCTTATAAAAATACAGATTTCCTCACTGTGGCCTATCACCCTGAAACTGAAATCTAGCTTTTATGTTTTCTGGGAGAAAAGGGCTTGACTAGAAACCTCCTTCTCTAGGGGTCGATCTTACCTGTTCGGTAAGATCTAGCCCAGCTCCCGCGCCCCCTCCTCCCTGGACCCTCCCACTCAGGGCCCCGTAGCCGCAGTGCCCCCCCGTCGCCCCCCACCCTCACTCCTGCGTCTTCCCGAGCTCGCCCCCCCGCCGCCGTTTTCCCAGACTCCCCTCGTGCTTTCGGGTAGCCACCCAAACACACCCGCCCGCACCCGCCGCGGGGATTCCTGCGGGCCGGGGGCGCCCTGGGTGGCGCACGGGGAGGACGGCTCTGTGCCGGGGCGGGTGGCCGCGCAGGGGCGCTGCCAGAGCGCTGCGCCGGGGCCCAGCGCGGGCCCCGCTGCGGCACGGCCGGGGGGCGGAGAGGGGCGGGCGCGGGGGCGGCTCGGTCGGAATGTGTAGAGACCCGGGCGGGACCTCCCGGCGGCGGCGGCCGGGCTGCAGGCGCGGAGGCTCCGTCACGTGTTTTTCTCCTCCGAGTGAGACGGCGGCGCGGTCGGCGGGGGCCGGCGCGCAGAGCCAGACGCCGCCGCTTGTTTTGGTTGGGGCTCTCGGCAACTCTCCGAGGAGGAGGAGGGAGGAGGAGAGAAGTAACTGCAGAGGCAGCGCCTCGGGGAAGAGACGTCTTCCCGACTCCTTCCCAAACCTCCCCTTTGCCTCCCCCTCTCCCCTCCCCTCCTCCCCTGCCGACTGGAGCGAGGGCGGGGATGAGCCTCCTCCGGCGCGCGTCCCCAGCTCCCTCGGCTGCCTAATAGCGTTTTGCGTGGAAAAGGCACTTTCTCCGCCTGCCGAGATGGGCCCGAATGGGCTGCAGCGGACCCGTTCGCGGGCGGCGGCAGCAGCAGCAACAGCCGCAGCGCCGCGGTCTCTGCGATTGGGTAGTATTTGGGCGGCTGGTGGCGGCGGGGCGGTTGGGGGGTGGGAGGAGGCGGAGGAGGAGGCGAAGGAGGAGGAGGAGGGAGAACCCCGTGCAACGTTGGGACTTGGCAGCTCGCCTCCCCCTGCCCAAGGATATTTAATTTGCCTCGGGAATCCCTACTTCCAGAGGGGAACTCAGGAGGGAAGGCGCGCGCGCCTGGAGGGGCAACGCGGGGACCCCCGGCCGCCGCCGCCGCCCGCCTGTGCCAGACTCCAGCCCGAGTGGCAAGAGATGCATCTTCGCCCCTTCCTGGCCGCGGCGGCTGTGAGGAGACTTGGCTCTCGGAGGATCCGGGCTTCACTCACCCTGGACGCACTGCCTCCCCCCCAGGGCATGAAACGCCCGTAAACTCCGGCCGAGGCCATCTCCTTGGCGCAGCAGCTGCGTCCCCCTTCGGCTGCCCCTCCCCGGAGCGGGGGGCGGCGTGGTTTTCGGAGTCGGGGGTTCGGCGATCTCCAGCCCTGTTTGCATGTGCGGGGCCGCGGCGAGGAGCCTCCGCCCCCCACCCGGTTGTTTTTCGGCGCCTCCCTCTCCTCCGCGGCGGTGGCGGCGGCAGCATGGCGAGCCCTCCGGAGACCGACGGCTTCTCGGACGTGCGCAAGGTGGGTTACCTGCGCAAACCCAAGAGCATGCACAAGCGCTTCTTCGTGCTGCGGGCGGCCAGCGAGGCAGGGGGGCCGGCGCGCCTCGAGTACTACGAGAACGAGAAGAAGTGGCGGCACAAGTCGAGCGCCCCCAAACGCTCGATCCCCCTCGAGAGCTGCTTCAACATCAACAAGCGGGCAGACTCCAAGAACAAGCACCTGGTGGCCCTTTACACCCGGGACGAGCACTTTGCCATCGCGGCGGACAGCGAGGCCGAGCAGGACAGCTGGTACCAAGCCCTCCTGCAGCTGCACAATCGGGCCAAGGGCCACCACGACGGGGCCTCGGCCCCCGGGGCAGGAGGCGGTGGGGGCAGCTGCAGCGGCAGCTCCGGCCTCGGGGAGGCTGGGGAGGACTTGAGCTACGGGGACGTGCCCCCAGGACCTGCGTTCAAGGAGGTCTGGCAGGTGATCCTGAAACCCAAAGGTCTGGGTCAGACAAAGAACCTGATTGGCATCTACCGACTCTGCCTGACCAGCAAGACCATCAGCTTCGTGAAGCTGAACTCGGAGGCGGCGGCCGTGGTGCTGCAGCTGATGAACATCAGACGCTGCGGCCACTCAGAGAACTTCTTCTTCATCGAAGTGGGCCGTTCCGCAGTGACAGGACCTGGGGAGTTCTGGATGCAGGTGGATGACTCTGTGGTGGCCCAGAACATGCACGAGACAATCCTGGAGG